>NC_069501.1:946827389-947167389 GCF_027579735.1 Bombina bombina
ACCCGTGGACTGAACACACTACAAGAGAAATAAATTTATCAGGTAAGCATAAATTATGTTTTTAATTAAACTACAGTCACCACTGCACCCTATGGTTTCTCCTTTCTCGTCTTGTTTCGGTTGAATGACTGGATATGGCAGTGAAGGGAGGAGCTATATAGCAGCTCTGCTGTGGGTGATCCTCTTCCAACTTCCTGTTGGGAAGGAGAATATCCCACAAGTAATGGATGATCCGTGGACTGGATACACTTAACAAGAGAAAACATAATTTATGCTTACCTGATAAATTTATTTCTCTTGTCATGTATCCAGTCCACAGCCCGCCCTGTCCTTTTAAGGCAGGTCTAAATTTCTCTTGTTAAGTGTGTTCAGTCCACGGGTCATCCATTACTTATGGGATATATTCTCCTTCCCAACAGGAAGTTGCAAGAGGATCACCCAAGCAGAGCTGCTATATAGCTCCTCCCCTCACATGTCATACCCAGTCATTCTCTTGCAACCCTCAACAAAGAAGGAGGTCGCGGGAGGAGTTGGAGTTTTTACTTAATTATTCTTCAATCAAAAGTTTGTTATTTTAAATGGCACCGGAGTGTGCTGTTTTTCTATCTCAGGCAGTATTTGGAAGAAGAAACTGCCTGCGTTTTCTATGATCTTAGCAGGCGTAACTAAGATCCACTGGCTGTTCTCAACATTCTGAGGAGTGGGGTAACTTCAGAACATGGGAATAGCATGCGGGGTCCCCCGCAAATGAGGTATGTGCAGTACAATATTTTCTGGGAATGGAATTGACTAAGAAAATACTGCTGTTACCCGTATGATGTAAGTACAGCCTTAAATGCAGTAGTAGTGACTGGTATCAGGCTGATAAATGTATGCACAGTAGAGTTATTTTCTAGGGACTAGAATTTGACTGAAAAAATACTGTTAATACTGAAATAATGCTTAAGCCTTATCTGCAGTGGTAGCGACTGGTTGCAGGCTTAGTGATAACTTTGCATGACATTTAAGGAAGTTTATTTTCAAAACGTTTACTGGCATGTTATTCGTTTTGTGAGGTACTTTGGTGATAAATCATTTTGGGCATGAATTTTTTCTCTTTTTTTCCACATGGCTAACGTATATTTCTTTCATGTAATTAACAAGAGTCCATGAGCTAGTGACGTATGGGATATACATTCCTACCAGGAGGGGCAAAGTTTCCCAAACCTTAAAATGCCTATAAATACACCCCTCACCACACCCACAAATCAGTTTTACAAACTTTGCCTCCAAGGGAGGTGGTGAAGTAAGTTTGTGCTAGATTCTACGTTGATATGCGCTCCGCAGCAAGTTGGAGCCCGGTTTTCCTCTCAGCGTGCAGTGAATGTCAGAGGGATGTGAGGAGAGTATTGCCTATTGAATGCAGTGATCTCCTTCTACGGGGTCTATTTCATAAGGTTCTCTGTTATCGGTCGTAGAGATTCATCTCTTACCTCCCTTTTCAGATCGACGATATACTCTTATATTTACCATTTCCTCTACTGATTCTCGTTTCAGTACTGGTTTGGCTTTCTACAAACATGTAGATGAGTGTCCTGGGGTAAGTAAGTCTTATTTTCTGTGACACTCTAAGCTATGGTTGGGCACTTTATTTATAAAGTTCTAAATATATGTATTCAAACATTTATTTGCCTTGTCTCAGAATGTTCAACTTTCCTTATTTCCAGACAGTCAGTTTCATATTTGGGATTATGCTTTAATTATCATATTTTTCTTACCTCAAAAATTTGACTTTTTTCCCTGTGGGCTGTTAGGCTCGCGGGGGCTGAAAATGCTTCATTTTATTGCGTCATTCTTGGCGCGGACTTTTTTGGCGCAAAAATTCATTTCCGTTTCCGGCGTCATACGTGTCGCCGGAAGTTGCGTCATTTTTTTGACGTTATTTTGCGCCAAAAATGTCGGCGTTCCGGATGTGGCGTCATTTTTTGGCGCCAAAAGCATTTAGGCGCCAAATAATGTGGGCGTCTTATTTGGCGCCAAAAAATATGGGCGTCGCTTTTGTCTCCACATTATTTCAGTCTCATTTTTCATTTGCTTCTGGTTGCTAGAAGCTTGATGTTTGGCATTTTTTTCCCATTCCTGAAACTGTCTTATAAGGAATTTGATCTATTTTGCTTTATATGTTGTTTTTTCTCTTACATATTGCAAGATGTCTCACGTTGCATCTGAGCCAGAAGATACTACAGGAAAACCTCTGCCTGCTGGATCTACCAAAGCTAAGTGTATCTGCTGTAAACTTTTGGTAGCTATTCCTCCAGCTGTTGTTTGTATTAAATGTCATGACAAACTTGTTAATGCAGATAATATTTCCTTTAGTGATGTACCATTGCCTGTTGCAGTTCCCTCAACATCTAAGGTGCAGAATGTTCCTGATAACATAAGAGATTTTGTTTCTGAATCCATAAAGAAGGCTTTGTCTGTTATTTCTCCTTCTAGTAAACGTAAAAAGTCTTTTAAATCTTCTCTCTCTACAGATGAATTTTTAAATGAACACCATCATTCTGATTCTTTGGACTCTTCTGGTTCAGAGGATTCTGTCTCAGAGATTGATGCTGATAAATCTTCATATTTATTTAAGATGGAATTTATTCGCTCTTTACTTAAAGAAGTACTAATTGCTTTAGAAATAGAGGATTCTAGTCCTCTTGATACTAATTCTATACGTTTGGATAAGGTTTTTAAAGCTCCTGCGGTTATTCCAGAAGTCTTTCCTGTTCCTAATGCTATTTCTGCAGTAATTGCTAAGGAATGGGATAGATTGGGTAATTCATTTACTCCTTCTAAACGTTTTAAGCAATTATATCCTGTTCCGCCTGACAGATTAGAATTTTGGGACAAAATCCCTAAAGTTGATGGGGCTATTTCTACCCTTGCTAAACGTACTACCATTCCTACATCAGATGGTACCTCGTTTAAGGATCCTTTAGATAGAAAAATTGAATCTTTTCTAAGAAAAGCTTATCTATGTTCAGGTAATCTTCTTAGACCTGCTATATCATTGGCTGATGTTGCTGCAGCTTCAACTTTTTGGTTGGAAACTCTAGCGCAACAAGTAACAAATCGTGATTCTCATGATATTATTATTCTTCTCCAGCATGCTAATAATTTCATCTGTGATGCCATTTTTGATATTATTAGAGTTGATGTTAGATTTATGTCTCTGGCTATCTTAGCCAGAAGAGCTTTATGGCTTAAGACTTGGAATGCTGATATGGCTTCTAAATCAACTCTACTTTCCATTTCTTTCCAGGGAAACAAATTATTTGGTTCTCAGTTGGATTCTATTATTTCAACTGTTACTGGTGGGAAAGGAACTTTTTTACCACAGGATAAAAAGTCTAAAGGTAAAAACAGGGCTAACAATCGTTTTCGTTCCTTTCGTTTCAACAAAGAACAAAAGCCTGATCCTTCGTCCTCAGGAGCAGTTTCAGTTTGGAAACCATCCCCAGTCTGGAATAAATCCAAGCCTGCTAGAAAGGCAAAGCCTGCTTCTAAGTTCACATGAAGGTACGGCCCTCATTCCAGTTCAGCTGGTAGGGGGCAGGTTACGTTTTTTCAAAGAAATTTGGATCAGTTCTGTTCACAATCTTTGGATTCAGAACATTGTTTCAGAAGGGTACAGAATTGGTTTCAAGATGAGACCTCCTGCAAAGAGATTTTTTCTTTCCCATGTCCCAGTAAATCCAGTGAAAGCTCAAGCATTTCTGAATTGTGTTTCAGATCTAGAGTTGGCTGGAGTAATTATGCCAGTTCCAGTTCCGGAACAGGGGATGGGGTTTTATTCAAATCTCTTCATTGTACCAAAGAAGGAGAATTCCTTCAGACCAGTTCTGGATCTAAAATTATTGAATCGTTATGTAAGGATACCAACGTTCAAGATGGTAACTGTAAGGACTATATTGCCTTTTGTTCAGCAAGGGAATTATATGTCCACAATAGATTTACAGGATGCATATCTGCATATTCCGATTCATCCAGATCATTATCAGTTCCTGAGATTCTCTTTTCTAGACAAGCATTACCAATTTGTGGCTCTACCGTTTGGCCTTGCTACAGCTCCAAGAATTTTCACAAAGATTCTCGGTGCCCTTCTGTCTGTAATCAGAGAACAGGGTATTGTGGTATTTCCTTATTTGGACGATATCTTGGTACTTGCTCCGTCTTTACATTTAGCAGAGTCTCATACGAATCGACTTGTGTTGTTTCTTCAAGATCATGGTTGGAGGATCAATTTACCAAAAAGTTCTTTGATTCCTCAAACAAGGGTAACCTTTCTGGGTTTCCAGATAGATTCAGTGTCCATGACTTTGTCTTTAACAGACAAGAGACGTCTAAAATTGATTACAGCCTGTCGAAACCTTCAGTCTCAATCATTCCCTTCGGTAGCCTTATGCATGGAAATTCTAGGTCTTATGACTGCTGCATCGGACGCGATCCCCTTTGCTCGTTTTCACATGCGACCTCTTCAGCTCTGTATGCTGAACCAATGGTGCAGGGATTACACGAAGATATATCAATTAATATATTTAAAACCGATTGTTCGGCACTCTCTGACGTGGTGGACAGATCACCATCGTTTAATTCAGGGGGCTTCTTTTGTTCTTCCGACCTGGACTGTAATTTCAACAGATGCAAGTCTCACAGGTTGGGGAGCTGTGTGGGGATCTCTGACGGCACAAGGAGTTTGGGAATCTCAGGAGGTGAGATTACCGATCAATATCTTGGAACTCCGTGCAGTTTTCAGAGCTCTTCAGTTTTGGCCTCTTCTGAAGAGAGAATCGTTCATTTGTTTTCAGACAGACAATGTCACAACTGTGGCATACATCAATCATCAAGGAGGGACTCACAGTCCTCTGGCTATGAAAGAAGTATCTCGAATTTTGGTTTGGGCGGAATCCAGCTCCTGTCTAATCTCTGCGGTTCATATCCCAGGTGTAGACAATTGGGAAGCGGATTATCTCAGTCGCCAAACGTTGCATCCGGGCGAATGGTCTCTTCACCCAGAGGTATTTCTTCAGATTGTTCAAATGTGGGGGCTCCCAGAGATAGATCTGATGGCCTCTCATCTAAACAAGAAACTTCCCAGGTATCTGTCCAGATCCCGGGATCCTCAGGCGGAGGCAGTGGATGCATTATCACTTCCTTGGAAGTATCATCCTGCCTATATCTTTCCGCCTCTAGTTCTTCTTCCAAGAGTAATCTCCAAGATTCTGAGGGAATGCTCGTTTGTTCTGCTAATAGCTCCGGCATGGCCTCACAGGTTTTGGTATGCGGATCTTGTCCGGATGGCATCTTGCCAACCATGGACTCTTCCGTTAAGACCAGACCTTCTGTCTCAAGGTCCTTTTTTCCATCCGGATCTGAAATCCTTAAATTTAAAGGTATGGAGATTGAACGCTTGATTCTTGGTCATAGAGGTTTCTCTGACTCCGTGATTAATACTATGTTACAGGCTCGTAAATCTGTATCTCGACAGATATATTATAGAGTCTGGAAGACTTATATTTCTTGGTGTCTTTCTCATCATTTTTCTTGGCATTCTTTTAGAATACCGAGAATTTTTCAGTTTCTTCAGGATGGTTTAGATAAGGGTTTGTCCGCGAGTTCTTTGAAAGGACAAATCTCCGCTCTTTCTGTTCTTTTTCACAGAAAGATTGCTATTCTTCCTGATATTCATTGTTTTGTACAAGCTTTGGTTCGTATAAAACCTGTCATTAAGTCAATTTCTCCTCCATGGAGTTTGAATTTGGTTTTGGGAGCTCTTCAAGCTCCTCCGTTTGAACCTATGCATTCATTGGACATTAAATTACTTTCTTGGAAAGTTTTGTTCCTTTTGGCCATCTCTTCTGCTAGAAGAGTTTCTGAATTATCTGCTCTTTCGTGTGAGTCTCCTTTTCTGATTTTTCATCAGGATAAGGCGGTGTTGCGAACTTCTTTTGAATTTTTACCTAAAGTTGTGAATTCCAACAACATTAGTAGAGAAATTGTGGTTCCTTCATTATGTCCTAATCCTAAGAATTCTAAGGAGAAATCATTGCATTCTTTGGATGTTGTTAGAGCTTTGAAATATTATGTTGAAGCTACGAAATCTTTCCGTAAGACTTCTAGTCTATTTGTTATCTTTTCCGGTTCTAGGAAAGGCCAGAAAGCTTCTGCCATTTCTTTGGCATCTTGGTTGAAATCTTTAATTCATCTTGCCTATGTTGAGTCGGGTAAAATTCCGCCTCAAAGAATTACAGCTCATTCTACTAGGTCAGTTTCTACTTCCTGGGCGTTTAGGAATGAAGCTTCGGTTGACCAGATCTGCAAAGCAGCAACTTGGTCCTCTTTGCATACTTTTACTAAATTCTACCATTTTGATGTATTTTCTTCTTCTGAAGCAGTTTTTGGTAGAAAAGTTCTTCAGGCAGCGGTTTCAGTTTGAATCTTCTGCTTATGTTTTTTGTTAAACTTTATTTTGGGTGTGGATTATTTTCAGCAGGAATTGGCTGTCTTTATTTTATCCCTCCCTCTCTAGTGACTCTTGTGTGGAAAGATCCACATCTTGGGTAGTCATTATCCCATACGTCACTAGCTCATGGACTCTTGTTAATTACATGAAAGAAAACATAATTTATGTAAGAACTTACCTGATAAATTCATTTCTTTCATATTAACAAGAGTCCATGAGGCCCACCCTTTTTTGTGGTGGTTATGATTTTTTTGTATAAAGCACAATTATTCCAATTCCTTATTTTATATGCTTCGCACTTTTTTTCTTATCACCCCACTTCTTGGCTATTCGTTAAACTGATTTGTGGGTGTGGTGAGGGGTGTATTTATAGGCATTTTAAGGTTTGGGAAACTTTGCCCCTCCTGGTAGGAATGTATATCCCATACGTCACTAGCTCATGGACTCTTGTTAATATGAAAGAAATGAATTTATCAGGTAAGTTCTTACATAAATTATGTTTTCTGCATAGAAACCGTTATATCAGGTCTCCCACTGTTGTAAATGAGCGGGAGGGGCCTCTTTTTAGCGCCTTGTTGCGCAGTTAAAATTCTAGCACAGTCTTCCTGCTTCTTCCTCCTTGATCCAGGACTTCTCTAGAGAGCTCAGGGGTCTTCAAAATTCGTTTTTGAGGGAGGTAATCAGTCACAGCAGACCTGTGACAGTGTGTTAGACTGTGATAAAAACGTTTAATATTAATTTGATATCCGTTTTTTTGGGGTACTGAGGGGTTAATCATCCTGTTGCTAATGGGTGCAATCCTCTGCTATTTAATACATTTAAAGAATTGTTGACTATAACTGAATTAGTTCTTTGTTACTCAACTGTGTTTTTTAAAAGCGCTGCAGCGTTTTTTATATTGCTTGCAAACTTATTGAAAGTATTTTCCAAGCTTGCTAGCTTCATTGCTAGTCTGTTTAAACATGTCTGATACAGAGGAATCTGCTTGTTCATTATGTTTAAAAGCCGTTGGAGCCCAATAGAAATATGTGTACCAATTGTATTGATGTTACTTTGAAAAATCAATCTGTACCGATTAAAAAATTATCACCAGACAACGAGGGGGCAGTTATGCCGTCTAACTCTCCTCATGTGTCAGTACCTTTGTCTCCCGCTCGGGAGGTGCGTGAGATTGAGGCGCCAAGTACATCAAGGCCCTTACAAATCACTTTACGTGATATGGCTAATGTTATGAAAGAAGTATTATACAATATGCCCGAGTTAAGAGGCAAGCGCGACAGTTCTGGGTTAAGGACAGAGCACGCCGATGACACGAGAGCCATGTCTGATACTGCGTCACAATTTGCAGAACATGAGGACGGAGAGCTTCATTCTGTGGGTGACGGTTCTGATTCGGGGAGACCAGATTCAGAAATTTCAAATTTTAAATTTAAGCTTGAGAACCTCCGCGTGTTGCTAGGGGAGATGTTAGCGGCTCTGAATGATTGTGACACGGTGGCAATCCCAGAGAAATTATGTAAGCTGGATAAATACTACGCGGTGCCGGTGTGTACTGACATTTTTCCTATACCAAAGAGGCTTACAGAGATTATTAGTAAGGAGTGGGATAGACCCGGTGTGCCTTTTTCCCCTCCTCCGATATTTAGAAAAATGTTCCCTATAGACGCCACCACACGAGACTTATGGCAGACGGTCCCTAAGGTGGAGGGAGCAGTTTCTACTTTAGCCAAGCGTACCACTATCCCGGTGGAGGATAGCTGTGCTTTCTCAGATCCAATGGATAAAA
The DNA here is from genome assembly GCF_027579735.1 of Bombina bombina. NCBI lineage: Eukaryota > Metazoa > Chordata > Amphibia > Anura > Bombinatoridae > Bombina > Bombina bombina. The sequence continues at coordinate 946,835,666 of NC_069501.1, forward strand.
AATTAGAGGGTTATCTTAAGAAAATGTTTGTTCAACAAGGTTTTATATTACAGCCTGTCACTGCTGCAGCGGCATTCTGGTTTGAGTCTCTGGAAGAGGCGATTCGCACAGCACCATTGGATGAGTCTCTGAGCAAGATTAGAACCCTTAAGCTGGCTAATGCGTTTGTTTCGGATGCCGTAGTGCATTTAACCAAACTTACGGCTAAAAATTCCGGATTAGCCATACAGGCGCGCAGATCGCTTTGGCTTAAATCCTGGTCAGCAGATGTAACTTCTAAGTCTAAATTACTAAACATTCCTTTCAAAGGGCAGACCTTATTCGGGCCCGGCTTGAAGGAAATTATTGCTGACATTACTTGAGGTAAGGGCCACACCCTTCCTCAGGACAGGGCCAAATCGAAGGCCAAACAGTCTAATTTTCGTGCCTTTCGTAAATTCAAGGCAGGAGCAGCATCAACTTCCTCCGCTCCAAAACAGGAAGGAACTACTGCTCGTTACAGACAGGGTTGGAAAGGCAACCAGTCATGGAACAAGGGCAAGCAGGCCAGAAAGCCTACTTCCGCCCCTAAGACAGCATGAAGTCAGGGCCCCCTTTCCGGAGACGGATCTAGTGGGGGGCAGACTCTCTCTCTTCGCCCAGGCTTGGGCAAGAGATGTACAGGATCCCTGGACGTTGGAGATTATATCTCAGGGATACCTTCTGGATTTCAAAACTTCTCCTCCACAAGGGAGGTTTCATCTGTCAAGGTTATCAAAAAACCTAGTAAAGAAAGAGGCATTTCTACAATGTGTACAAGACCTCTTAGTGATGGGAGTGATCCACCCAGTTCCGCGGACGGAACAGGGGCAAGGGTTTTATTCAAATCTGTGTGTGGTTCCCAAGAAAGAGGGAACCTTCAGACCAATCTTAGATTTAAAAATCTTAAACAAATTCCTAAGGGTTCCATCGTTCAAGATGGAAACCATTCGGACCATCCTACCCATGATCCAAGAGGGTCAATATATGACCACAGTGGATTTAAAGGATGCCTACCTTCACATACCGATTCACAAGGATCATTATCGGTACCTAAGGTTTGCCTTTCTAGTCAGGCATTACCAGTTTGTTGCGCTTCCCTTCGGGTTAGCTACGGCCCCGAGAATTTTTACAAAGTTTCTGGGCTCTCTTCTGGCGGTACTAAGACCACGAGGCATAGCGGTGGCTCCGTACCTAGACGACATTCTGATACAAGCGTCAAGTTTTCAAAATGCAAAGTCCCATACAGAGATTGTTCTAGCATTTCTGAGGTCGCATGGGTGGAAAGTGAACGTGGAAAAGAATTCTCTGTTACCACTAACAAGGGTCCCTTTTCCAGGTACTCTTATAGATTCTGTAGAGATGAAGATTTACCTGACGGAGTCCAGGTTATCAAAGCTTCTCAATGCTTGCCGTGTCCTTCACTCCATTCCAAGCCCATCAGTAGCTCAGTGCATGGAAGTAATCGGCTTAATGGTCGCGGCAATGGACATAGTGCCATTTGCGCGCCTACATCTCAGACCGCTGCAACTATGCATGCTAAGTCAATGGAACAGGGATTACTCAGATCTGTCCCCTTTGCTAAATCTTGACCAGGAGACCAGAGATTCTCTTCTCTGGTGGTTGTCACGGGTTCATCTGTCCAAAGGAATGACTTTTCGCAGACCAGATTGGATGATTGTAACAACAGATGCCAGCCTACTAGGCTGGGGAGCAGTCTGGAACTCCCTGAAGGCTCAGGGATCGTGGACTCAGGAGGAGAAACTCCTCCCAATAAACATTCTAGAATTAAGAGCAATATTCAATGCTCTTCTAGCTTGGCCTCAGTTGGCAACACTGAGTTTCATCAGATTTCAGTCGGACAACATCACGACTGTGGCTTACATCAATCATCAAGGGGGAACCAGGAGTTCCCTAGCGATGTTGGAAGTCTCGAAGATAATTCGCTGGGCAGAGTCTCACTCTTGCCACCTGTCAGCGATCTACATCCCAGGCGTGGAGAACTGGGAGGCGGATTTTTTAAGTCGCCAGACTTTTCATCCGGGGGAGTGGGAACTTCACCCGGAGGTATTTGCCCAACTGATTCATCGTTGGGGCAAACCGGATCTGGATCTCATGGCATCTCGCCAGAACGCCAAGTTTCCTTGTTACGGATCCAGGTCCAGGGACCCGGGAGCAGTGCTGGTAGATGCACTAGCAGCCCCTTGGGTTTTCAACATAGCTTATGTGTTTCCACCTTTTCCTTTGCTACCTCGACTGATTGCCAGGATCAAACAGGAGAGAGCATCGGTGATTCTGATAGCGCCTGCATGGCCACGCAGGACCTGGTATGCAGACCTAGTGGACATGTCGTCCTGTCCACCATGGTCTCTACCCCTGAGACAGGACCTTCTAATTCAGGGTCCTTTCAACCATCCAAACCTAATTTCTCTGAGGCTGACTGCTTGGAAATTGAATGCTTGATTCTATCAAAGCGTGGGTTTTCGGATTCGGTTATTGATACATTAATACAGGCTCGGAAACCTGTTACCAGAAAAATTTACCACAAGATATGGCGTAAATATTTATATTGGTGTGAATCCAAGAGTTACTCATGGAGTAAGGTTAGGATTCCTAGGATATTGTCTTTTCTACAAGAGGGTTTAGAAAAGGGCTTATCCGCTAGTTCACTAAAGGGACAGATTTCTGCTCTGTCAATTCTTTTACACAAGCGTCTGGCAGAGAATCCAGACGTCCAGGCTTTTTGTCAGGCTTTGGCTAGGATTAAGCCTGTGTTTAAAGCTGTTGCTCCTCCGTGGAGCTTAAACTTGGTTCTTAAAGTTCTTCAGGGTGTTCCGTTTGAACCCCTTCATTCCATTGATATTAAGCTTTTATCTTGGAAAGTTCTGTTTTTGATGGCTATTTCCTTGGCTCGAAGAGTCTCTGAGTTATCTGCCTTACATTGTGATTCTCCTTATCTGATCTTTCATTCAGACAAGGTAGTCCTGCGTACTAAACCTGGGTTTTTACCTAAGGTTGTTTCTAACAAGAATATCAATCAAGAGATTGTTGTTCCATCCTTATGTCCTAATCCTTCTTCAAAGAAGGAACGTCTTTTGCATAATCTAGACGTGGTCCGTGCCATGAAGTTCTACTTACAGGCAACTAAAGATTTTAGACAAACTTCTTCTCTGTTTGTCGTCTACTCTGGACAGAGGAGAGGTCAAAAGGCTTCGGCTACCTCTCTCTCTTTTTGGCTTTGTAGCATAATACGCTTAGCCAATGAGACTGCTGGACAGCAGCCTCCTGAAAGAATTACAGCTCATTCCACTAGAGCTGTGGCTTCCACCTGGGCCTTTAAGAATGAGGCCTCTGTTGAACAGATTTGCAAGGCTGCAACTTGGTCTTCACTTCATACTTTTTCCAAATTTTACAAATTTGACACTTTTGCTTCTTCGGAGGCTGTTTTTGGGAGAAAGGTTCTACAGGCAGTGGTTCCTTCTGTTTAATGTTCCTGCCTTGTCCCTCCCATCATCCGTGTACTTTAGCTTTGGTATTGGTATCCCATAAGTAATGGATGACCCGTGGACTGAACACACTTAACAAGAGAAAACATAATTTATGCTTACCTGATAAATTTATTTCTCTTGTAGTGTGTTCAGTCCACGGCCCGCCCTGTCTATTTGAGGCAGGTTCTAAATTTTAAATTATAACTCCAGTCACCACTGCACCCTATAGTTTCTCCTTTCTCGTCTTGTTTCGGTCGAATGACTGGATATGACATGTGAGGGGAGGAGCTATATAGCAGCTCTGCTTGGGTGATCCTCTTGCAACTTCCTGTTGGGAAGGAGAATATATCCCATAAGTAATGGATGACCCGTGGACTGAACACACTACAAGAGAAATAAATTTATCAGGTAAGCATAAATTATGTTTTTAATTAAACTACAGTCACCACTGCACCCTATGGTTTCTCCTTTCTCGTCTTGTTTCGGTTGAATGACTGGATATGGCAGTGAAGGGAGGAGCTATATAGCAGCTCTGCTGTGGGTGATCCTCTTGCAACTTCCTGTTGGGAAGGAGAATATCCCACAAGTAATGGATGATCAGTGGACTGGATACACTACAAGAGAAATAAATTTATCAGGTAAGCATAAATTTAGTTTTTAAAAAAACTAAATTTCTGGTGTTGACTGTCCCTTTAAGGCACATTATTGAAATATTAAATGTAAAATATTAAATTGTAATAATTATTACAAATTATTAGATACTGTAAAAAATAAAAATAAATATATATATATATATATATATATATATATATATATATATATATATATATATATATATATATACATACATACACACTATGGATTATTTAGAATTTGTGACAGTATCAATAATAATTTTTAATAATTATTAGATTACTTTTTAATATTTCAATAACTCGGCTTAAGATAATTGTTTTCATGTGCGCTAACCCGATCCCGCGTTAGACCTACATTGAGAAGCGCCTGTTGAGTTAGTGTGTGAGCGATAAGTGTTTTTTTTTTCTGCTCTCTCCATTGGAGTCTATGGGTAGAATAAGTTAGCATGGTCATGCTATTTGAAGTCCTCAAGTTAGAGCGTATCTGGTTCCTTTTACTTTAAACTTGTAATACATGCATTAACATGCACGCGCATAAACATTATTTTGGGCGTAGTTAACACTCAAGTAATCTAGCCCTTTTTTGGAAGTCAGCTTTCATCACTTTCACAATATTTATCAGAAATGCAGTATTTCTCTTGTTAAGTGTGTTCAGTCCACGGGTCATCCATTACTTATGGGATATATTCTCCTCCCCAACAGGAAGTTGCAAGAGGATCACCCAAGCAGAGCTGCTATATAGCTCCTCCCCTCACATGTCATATCCAGTCATTCTCTTGCAAGTCTCAACAAAGAAGGAGGTCGCGAGAGGAGATAGGAGTTTTTTACATAATTATTCTTCAATCAAAAGTTTATTATTTTAAAATGGCACCAGAGTGTGCTGTTTTTTTTCTCTCAGGCAGTATTTAGAAGAAGAATCTGCCTGCGTTTTTCTATGATCTTAGCAGACGTAACTAAGATCCACTGGCTGTTCTCGCACATTCTGAGGAGTGGGGTAACTTCAGAAAAGGGAATAGCATGCGGGGTCCCCCGCAAATGAGGTATGTGCAGTAATATTTTCTAGGAATGGAATTGACTAAGAAAACACTGCTGTTACCCATATGATGTAAGTGCAGCCTTTAATGCAGTAGTAGCGACTGGTATCAGGCTGATAAATGTATGCGCAGTTGAGTTATTTTCTAGGGACTAGAATTTGACTGAGAAAATACTGTTAATACTGAAATAAATGTATCAGCCTTAACTGCAGTAGAAGCGACTGGTAGCAGGCTTAGTGATAACTTTGCATAACACTGAAAAGTTGTTTTTAAAACGTTTACTGGCATGTTATTCGTTTTGTGAGGTACTTTGGTGATAAATCTTTTTGGGCATGATTTTTTTCCATATGGCTAACGTGTATTTCTGCATATAAACCGTTGTAACAGGTCTCCCACTGTTGTAATATGAGTGGGAGGGGCCTTTTTTAGCGCCTTGTTGCGCAGTTAAAATTCTTGCACAGTCTTCCTGCTTCTTCCTCCTTGATCCAGGACGTCTACAGAGAGCTCAGGGGTCTTCAAAATTCATTTTTGAGGGAGGTAATCAGTCACAGCAGACCTGTGACAGTGTGTTTGACTGTGATAAAAGCGTTAAATCTTAAATTGATTATCCGTTTTTGGGTATTGAGGGGTTAATCATCCATTTGCTAGTGGGTGCAATCCTCTGCTAAATTCATACAATTACTGTTAAAATTGTTGGCTATAACTGAATTAGTTCATTGTTATTTCAACTGTGACAGTTTTTTGTGTTTTTAAAAGCGCTGCAGCGTTTTTTCAATTGCTGTAAATTTATTGACAGATTTTTTCCAAGCTTGCTAGCCTTCATTGCTAGTCTGTTTAAACATGTCTGATACAGATGAATCTACTTGTTCATTATGTTTAAAAGCCAATGTGGAGCCCAATAGAAATATGTGTACCAATTGTATTGATGTTACTTTAAATTAAAGTCGGTCTTTACCGGTAAAGAAATTATCACCAGACAACGAGGGGGAAGTTATGCCGCCTAACTCTCCTCACGTGTCAGTACCTTCGCCTCCCGCTCAGGAGGTGCGTGAGATTGTGGCGCCAAGTACATCAAGGCCCTTACAAATCACTTTGCATGATATGGCTAATGTTATGAAAGAAGTATTATCTAATTTGCCTGAGTTAAGAGGCAAGCGCGATAGCTCTGGGTTTAGGACAGAGCGCGCCGATGACACGAGAGCCATGTCCGATACTGCGTCACAATTTGCAGAACATGAGGACGGAGAGCTTCATTCTGTGGGTGACAGATCTGATCCGGGGAGACCGGATTCAGAAATTTCAAATTTTAAATTTAAGCTTGAGAACCTCCGTGTATTACTAGGGGAGGTGTTAGCAGCTCTGAACGATTGCGACACGGTTGCAATCCCAGAGAAATTATGTAGGCTGGATAAATACTATGCGGTACCGGAGTGTACTGACGTTTTTCCTATACCTAAAAGGCTTACAGAGATTATTAGCAAGGAGTGGGATAGACCCGGTGTGCCCTTTTCCCTTCCTCCGATATTTAGAAAAATGTTCCCAATAGACGCCACCACACGAGACTTATGGCAGACGGTCCCTAAGGTGGAGGGAGCAGTTTCTACTTTAGCCAAGTGTACCACTATCCCGGTGGAGGATAGTTGTGCTTTCTCAGATCCAATGGATAAAAAATTAGAAGGTTACCTTAAGAAAATGTTTGTTCAACAAGGTTTTATATTACAGCCCCTTGCATGCATTGCGCCCGTCACTGCTGCAGCGGCTTTCTGGTTTGAGTCTCTGGAAGAGGCTATTCGCACAGCACCATTGGATGAGATTATGAACAAGCTTAAAGCCCTTAAGCTAGCTAATGCATTTATTTCGGATGCCGTTGTGCATTTAACCAAACTAACGGCTAAGAACTCCGGATTCGCCATCCAGGCGCGCAGATCGCTATGGCTTAAATCCTGGTCAGCAGATGTAACTTCTAAATCTAAATTGCTTAATATTCCTTTCAAAGGGCAAACCTTATTCGGGCCCAGCTTGAAAGAAATTATTGCTGACATTACTGGAGGTAAGGGTCACACCCTTCCTCAGGACAGGGCCAAATCAAAGGCCAAACAGTCTAATTTTCGTGCCTTTCGTAATTTCAAGGCAGGAGCAGCATCAACTTCCTCCGCTCCAAAACAGGAAGGGACTGCTACTCGTTACAGACAGGGTTGGAAAGGCAACCAGTCCTGGAACAAGGGCAAGCAGGCCAGAAAACCTACTTCTGCCCCTAAGACAGCATGAAGAAAGGGCCCCCTATCCGGAAACGGATCTAGTGGGGAGCAGACTTTCTCTCTTCGCCCATGCCTGGGCAAGAGATGTCCAGGATCCCTGGGCGTTGGAGATCATATCTCAGGGATACCTTCTGGACTTCAAAACTTCTCCTCCACAAGGGAGATTTCATCTGTCAAGGTTATCAACAAACCTAATAAAGAAAGAGGCATTTCTACGATGTGTACAAGACCTCTTAGTAATGGGAGTGATCCACCCGGTTCCGCGGACGGAACAAGGGCAAGGTTTTTACTCAAATCTGTTTGTGGTTCCCAAAAAAGAGGGAACCTTCAGGCCAATCTTGGACCTGAAGATCTTAAACAAATTCCTAAGGGTTCCATCGTTCAAAATGGAAACTATTCGAACCATCCTACCCATGATCCAAGAGGGTCAGTATATGACCACAGTGGACTTAAAGGATGCCTACCTTCACATACCGATTCACAAGGATCATTATCGGTACCTAAGGTTTGCCTTTCTAGACAGGCATTACCAGTTTGTAGCTCTTCCCTTTGGGTTGGCTACGGCCCCGAGAATTTTTACAAAGGTTCTGGGCTTGCTTCTGGCGGTACTAAGACCGCGAGGCATAGCGGTGGCTCCGTACCTAGACGACATCCTGATACAAGCGTCAACTTTTCAAAATGCAAAGTCTCATACAGAGATAGTTCTAGCATTTCTAAGGTCGCATGGGTGGAAAGTGAACATGGAAAAGAGTTCTCTGTTCCCACTCACAAGGGTTCCCTTTCTAGGGACTCTTATAGATTCTGTAGAGATGAAGATTTACCTGACGGAGTCCAGGTTATCAAAAATCATAAATGCTTGCCGTGTCCTTCATTCCATTCCAAGCCCATCAGTAGCTCAGTGCATGGAAGTAATCGGCTTAATGGTCGCGGCAATGGACATAGTGCCATTTGTGCGCCTACATCTCAGACCGCTGCAACTATGCATGCTAAGTCAGTGGAATGGGGATTACTCAGATCTGTCCCCTTTACTAAATCTGGACCAGGAGGCCAGAGATTCTCTTCTCTGGTGGTTGTCGTGGGTTCATCTGTCCAAAGGAATGACTTTTCGCAGACCAGATTGGACGATTGTAACAACAGATGCCAGCCTACTAGGCTGGGGTGCAGTCTGGAACTCCCTGAAGGCTCAGGGATCGTGGACTCAGGAGGAGAAACTCCTCCCAATAAACATTCTGGAATTAAGAGCAATATTCAATGCTCTTCTAGTTTGGCCTCAGTTAGCAACACTGAGATTCATAAGATTTCAGTCGGACAACATCACGACTGTGGCTTACATCAATCATCAAGGGGGAACCAGGAGTTCCCTAGCGATGTTGGAAGTCTCGAAGATAATTCGCTGGGCAGAGTCGCACTCTTGTCACTTGTCAGTGATCTACATCCCAGGCGTGGAGAACTGGGAGGCGGACTTTCTAAGTCGCCAGACCTTTCATCCGGGGGAGTGGGAACTTCACCCGGAGGTGTTTGCTCAACTGATCCTTCGTTGGGGCGAACCGGAGCTGGATCTCATGGCATCTCGCCAGAACGCCAAGCTTCCTTGCTACGGATCCAGGTCCAGGGACCCGGGAGCGGTGCTGGTAGATGCACTAGCAGCCCCTTGGGTTTTCAACATGGCTTATGTGTTTCCACCATTTCCGTTGCTACCTCGACTGATTGCCAGGATCAAACAGGAGAGAGCATCTGTGATTCTGATAGCGCCTGCGTGGCCACGCAGGACCTGGTATGCAGACCTAGTGGACATGTCGTCCTGTCCACCATAGTCTCTGCCTCTGAGGCAGGACCTTCTAATTCAGGGTCCTTTCAACCATCCAAGCCTAATTTCTCTGAGGCTGACTGCATGGAGATTGAACGCTTGATTCTATCAAAGCGTGGTTTTTCAGAGTCGGTTATTGATACGTTAATACAGGCTCGGAAACCTGTTACCAGAAAAATTTACCCTAAGATATGGCGTAAATATTTATATTGGTGTGAATCCAAGAGTTACTCATGGAGTAAGGTTAGGATTCCTAGGATATTGGCTTTTCTACAAGAAGGTTTAGAAAAGGGTTTATCCGCTAGTTCGTTAAAGGGACAGATTTCTGCTCTGTCTATTCTTTTACACAAACGTCTGGCAGAGAATCCAGACGTCCAGGCTTTTTGTCAGGCTTTGGCTAGGATTAAGCCTGTGTTTAAAACTGTTGCTCCTCCGTGGAGCTTAAACTTGGTTCTTAAATTTCTTCAGGGTGTTCCGTTTGAACCCCTTCATTCCATTGATATTAAGCTTTTATCTTGGAAAGTTCTGTTTTTGATGGCTATTTCCTCGGCTCGAAGAGTCTCTGAGTTATCTGCCTTACATTGCGATTCTCCTTATTTGATTTTTCATTCAGACAAGGTAGTTCTGCGTACTAAACCTGGATTTTTACCTAAGGTTGTTTCTAACAGGAATATCAATCAAGAGATTGTTGTTCCTTCATTATGTCCTAATCCTTCTTCAAAGAAGGAACGTCTTTTGCATAATCTGGACGTAGTCCGTGCCCTGAAGTTCTACTTACAGGCAACTAAAGATTTTCGGCAAACTTCTTCTCTGTTTGTCGTTTATTCTGGTCAGAGGAGAGGTCAAAAGGCTTCGGCCACCTCTCTCTCTTTTTGGCTTTGTAGCATAATACGTTTAGCCTATGAGACTGCTGGACAGCAGCCTCCTGAAAGAATTACAGCTCATTCCACTAGAGCTGTGGTTTCCACCTGGGCCTCTGTTGAACAGATTTGCAAGGCTGCAACTTGGTCTTCACTTCATACCTTTTCAAAATTTTACAAATTTGACACTTTTGCTTCTTCGGAGGCTGGTTTTGGGAGAAAGGTTCTACAGGCAGTGGTTCCTTCTGTTTAATGTTCCTGCCTTGTCCCTCCCATCATCCGTGTACTTTAGCTTTGTTATTGGTATCCCATAAGTAATGGATGACCCGTGGACTGAACACACTTAACAAGAGAAAACATAATTTATGCTTACCTGATAAATTTATTTCTCTTGTAGTGTGTTCAGTCCACGGCCCGCCCTGTCTTTTTTGAGGCAGTTCTAAATTTTAATTAAAACTCCAGTCAACACTGCACCCTATAGTTTTTCCTTTCTCGTCTTGTTTCGGTCGAATGACTGGATATGACATGTGAGGGGAGGAGCTATATAGCAGCTCTGCTTGGGTGATCCTCTTGCAACTTCCTGTTGGGGAGGAGAATATATCCCATAAGTAATGGATGACCCGTGGACTGAACACACTACAAGAGAAATAAATTTATCAGGTAAGCATAAATTATGTTTTTTCTCTTTTGGTTTTCATCTGCTAGTTATAATTGTGTAAACAAAACGTATTTATTCATCTATCGGTTAATGATGAAACATCTTTTTGCAAAAATAGTCAACATTTAAAGGGACAGTCTACACCTTAATCATTTTAAAGTCTTACCTTAGATTAAGCTGCAAAATAGCCTCCTTCACCCCTTTCTATATCATGCAGCAGGAACTGTAAAAACTTTTTTTTAAATGAATATTGTTTCTGGCCACTTTGAAATGGCTGCCAAGCTCCACCCACTGATGACATCACAATCTGGGCTGCATAACAGGCTTTAATAGTAACAAAAGACTTACTAATTGGATTCAACAGACTTTCAATGCTGTTCGGCTGAGTGACTAGAGGCAGCTCAGATCATGATGTCATCAATGGGCAGAGCTTGGGAGCCATTTCAAAGTGTCCAGAAACTATTTGTTTTAAAATAACTTTTTTTTTACTGTTCCTGCTGTGAGATATAGAAAGGGGTGCAAGAGGCTATTTGCAGCTTAAAGGGACAGTTCACCCAAAAATGTTCTCCCCTTTAAATTATTCCCAATGATCCTTTTTTTTTTTTTTTTGTTTAAATAATTTTTATTGAGGTCAAATATGTAAAATAACAGGCATATTGAGTTACAGAAGTCATTTACAAAGAAAAAAAAATCAAAAAACATCAATCGTATTGCCACATTATACAGTCAAATCTGTTATTTCACAGTACTGTAAACAAAATACTAAAAGTGGACCTCACATTTTCTATTTTGTTACATATAAAAGAAAGAAAAAAAAACTTGTAGTTACACGCATTACAAATATATATATATATATATATATATATATATATATATACACACACAAAAAATGTTAAGCTTTCTCGAAATGTTGAGACCCAGAGTAATGAGATAAACAACTAAATTTGGCTAACATTGTACAGACATTGAAAGGGTTAATTCAAAAAGAAACTTGAGCCATCTGAATCTGGGTACTTAGAGAGATATTAATGATAATTGCGGTATATATCAAGGGTTCCATGTGTTGGGGAGCAGAGTCAATGGCAAGAAATTATGAGTTGAGGATAATTTAGATAGTTAGGGTGTTACATGGCTATCATCAGCTAGTTAACCTATATCTTACTACAGCTCTAATTCCCAAATTAATTGACTGTAGTGTATTAAAACAAGGTTACCATCCTTAAGCTTATTGGTATATAAGGGAACGATCCTTGATAGGTAACAGTAATTTATATTGAAGGTGACTGATAAAAATAAAATAAAAAATCATGATGCCAAAGCTAAATATGATATAAAATACCTTGACAGTAGAGTGATTTCTCTCATCATATGTGATGCAGGTACTGTATAGCTACTGCAAAGTTATATGTAAATCAGTTTGCTATCATATGTAGTTTTAATACACCGAGCACCTAGCGTAGCTAAGAACGCAACGTTTCCTTATTTATTGCTGACAGCTGTATGGGCAGTTTTATATTAGATAAATGTTTGACTTAGCAACCATATAGGTAAAACAACAAACGCTACATTACCATATTGTAGGTCACAATAATTATGTTGAGTACTATGAAAATATCTATGTAGGTTAGCATGAATATCCCAACCAGCGAATAATGAATATTAAGCCGAAGGAAACCATTATGTCTTTCCTGTTGTCTCTGGTACCCTAACATTTATCAAACAATTAACTACATTGCAGCTACTTGGGAGCGAGGAGTACAATCTAAGTATAAGTAACCTCCATTAAAAATAATACGTGTTTCTGTAACAATAACGTGTAATATTACTTACAATAATTAAAAAAAAAGCACAAAGACATCTAGCTTGTCACAAGAAAATTCCCATCATCTGGGCATGGGCCCTATACCCAGCGACAGGAAGATATATGTACGGAAAAAAAACCCAGATGTCAGTAACTAAGAGATAAGATGTAAGCTGTGTGTGTATGTTAACCTGCATCTTAAGATCCAGTGGCTTTGGGCATACATAACATATATGTTGACTTACAAATTGCAGCACAACAAGCAAGCTTTTAACCTAGATTTGCTCAAACTTAAATAATATTGCAAGCAGAATATTCATATCATAGTTCACATTCTTCAGTTTCATTAAGTCTTCAAATGATTATGCAGAAGGCTACCCACACATCTTGAGAGAAGATTCTAATCGTATTTGGGAGGTAGGGAATAGGGGAGACCGAGGTCAGAGCAAACAATGGTTCACCTAAATAAGTTACTATAGTACTATACAAGTATGTTGGATTTGGCTAATATAGGATCACATAGCATGAGCACCAACAACTAACTATACTGTAGAGAAATACATAACAATACAGGCTTAAACATATTAATTGCAAACAACCACATAAACAATTTCAAACTATACAAAATATTGATCCTAGCAGACCTATAGATATAGAAGCACAAATGACATTACCAAATATCTTTAACTGTGGTAATATAAGCATTTTAAAGTATTATAAATAAGCAGCGACATGTCACCCCATCCTCTTGAGAAAGTTGCAGAAACAGTCGTGGGTACAAGAACATGATAGCCTGCTAAACAATCATATGCTGACCGGTATCAAGCTTAGCCAATGCCCATTTTAAGGCCATCCTGTGCCCAGGTTGTTAAGTGTCCATGACGCCATTTATCTCCCTGTGAATCATACCACTTTGTTGGTGATGTGCAAAAGAGGCTAGGGCAAAATAAGACAGTCTGCAAGAATATATCTGCACAGGCTAATAGGAAAACCTCACGGAGTCTGGTCTGCTTTTCTGAGTCACCAAGGTTGGTAGTCGGATGAATGCTGCCACAGAGATCCAGGGAGGTCACACAAAATATATGGTTTTCTGTCTCCTCACCTTGCTTCCGTGAAGCCAGAAACCTCTTCACTATTAGACAAGTGCTGGCAGAGTTCAGACTTGTTGCCTCTCCCTGAAATAGGCCTGTAGTGGTTACCAAATTGTGACCGGGCTTCGTCAAAGAGCTGATGCGCTGCTGCGTTTGGGGATCTGATGTTTTACCGAGTTGTGAATGCTGGGGTCCCGAAACCATGCCATCGCAGAGCTCATTAGCAGTGCTGTCTCCCCGTAGCGTGCTAGGGATACAGTTGGTAGGGAGATGAAATGCGGCCCCGATCTGCGCTATGAAGTCCTCTTGATACTGTCGCAGTGCGTGACTGATTGCCTGCAGTAGGATGTGTGGCTCCATTGTAATTACCCGAGGTTAGCTCCAGGGGATACTGGGTTAAAGCTCCATTGTTTCTCCGGTGACTGTAATCAGTACTTTAGTCACAAAGTAGTTGCATAGTTTGTATGTTTCTTAAGCTTCCTCATGGCCTCATGGAACAGGAAAAAGTCAATATTTGTTTAGCTGGCACCATTAAAATCGGAATTAAGCATCACAGATTGGTGTCCCCCTCCATATTAAGCAAAAGTCCAGTATTAAAATATATATATTCAATGAAAATGCCATAGAATGTTGGTATATTTGCAGGAGCTTTGTTTCTGTGCGACCTGTTGCTCTGGAGTCTGGCTCCGACCCCCCAATGATCTTTTTAACCTGCTAAAGTGTATTAAATTGGTTACAAGTAGCTCCTTTACTCCTATTTCAGCATTTGAAATAGCTGATTTAGCCTGTGGTATCACCACCTATACTGAACAAATTAATACTGGAGTATAGGCTATTGAATAGCCTAAGTATACACAGCCAGCAGAAGAGATTACACTCTCAGTGGGATGCAGGATAGTTAAGTAATAAAATTATGTTTTTTCATTGTTCTCTCTATGTATTGAGCTTTGGTGTTCCAGCCAAATAAAAGATAAGGAAGCTAGTGTGTGTACACAAACTTAGAACATAACTTGATATCACCTTTAAGTTCAACCCATTGTAATAGGCTGTGGTTTCATAGCACAAAATCAGCTACTTCATATACACAAATAAGCATGAAAATGGAATTTCTCTAATATTTTATACTCTGCAGTTGGTATAACAAGTCATTTAAAATACATTAATGGAAAAACAATTTTACAGTGTACTGTCCCTTTAAGGTAAGACTTTAAGATGACTAAGATGTAGACTGTCCCTTTTAATATTATCCTTAATTACAGTTATTAAAGGATTATTGAAGTCAAAATTAGGCTTTCTTGATTCAGGTATAGCATACAATTAAAATAAATTTACTATTTGCTTCTATTGAGCGATCTTAACCCACTTTGTCACCTGTTATATAGTGTATCTTAATCCTCCGACAGGGCTGTGTTTGAGCAGGGGGAGGCATTGCACACTAGCGGTAGTGTCATAAAGCAAAGAAGGGGAGCAGCACTAAGAGAAGCAATAGGGTATCTACTATGATATATATATTAATAAATGGGTGATACCTAATAGCTAGTGAGTGTGGACTTCAAATGCGGGTATATGTTATAGCAAATCGTGAATACAATGAATTAAACAATAAATAGTATTTGCTATAACATATACCCGCATTTGAAGTCCACACTCACTAGCTATTTGGTATCACCCATTTATTAATTTATATATTATAGTAGATACCCTATTGCGTCTCTTAGCGCTGCTCCCCTTCTTTACTTTATGTTTCTCCATTAAACCTTAGGGAGATTAGTTGTTGTTTTTTTTGGGGGGGGAGTCCTAGCAATATTAGGGATATAGTGCGAGGCAGTATACGCTAGCTGTAGTGTGTGCAATAATAAATGCAGGCATTGGTCTACAATAAATGGAAAAGGGCTGACAAAGGGGACTATGGGATACAAAGGGTGGTGGGACTTAAATAGTAATTATTTATAAAGGCAGGATTTTTACAAACTTTTCTTATATTTTTACCTCACACTGTTTTTGCTTTCTATAAAATCCTAGCACTTGTATACCCTTTTTAGTGTTTTGTTGACCTTGGGTAGTCAGAGATGACCAGTCTGGAAAACTGCTTGATTTAGAGATTTGAAAGTCTCTGATCTCTTTAATATATGAGCAGTTTTTTTATATATATATATATGGAACAGTTTATATTTTATCACCTTGCCTGTATATTATGATATACATTTTTCCAGCAGCTCTAATGGAAAAGATGCAGAATCTGTTACCAGTCAACATACTAATGTCAGCGTGTGTGATGAGAGCACTGGGAGCTGGTCTAATCTGAGTTTTGAAGATGAACATCAAGATGAGAGCAGCAGTTTCCTACATCTCAGTGACAGGTATTTAAATGCAATTGTTACATCTATATGGATTGCATGGGGTCTGTTAGGCAACAAGGGATGGGATTTATCTTCAGTAATCATGACATTTCGTAATACAACAGTCTGTGGAAGCATCTGTGAAAGTGTTTAGATTCACAGTTCCAGGTCATTTTTGTCTTCAATAAAAGCAAATTATATTATTTATTTTGTTCCTTTTTCCTGTAATTTAACTCTGAAAACTGTTTTCCAATTCTGTTCACCAGCAAATGTCATAAGATACTGGAAAACAGTGCATGCCTTGCTCACAAATTGGCAGTGGCAATCATTGTCTACTTCAGAAACAAGTCAGAATTGCATCCCTCCCCGCATAAGACAAGTGGTGGGGGACTATGGCCATTGTAAAACAATTGCAGCAAACAATGTGTTTATATATTTAGAAAGTTTTCACACTCGCCTGATATGTTAATTTATTTGCAAAATGAAAAAAGGCTAATAATTACAAAATGTTAGTTTATTTTCCAAATTTATCAAAAAAGCTGATGCAGAAAAATGTCACAGCCAATTCTGATAAAGGAGAGTATTAAACACCAATATAGCTGATAAATTAAAAAAATGGTTAAAATGCTTAAAAAAACTAAAAAGTAAGCTAGGTAGGACACAGAACTATAAATAAAAAAAAACTAAAAAGTAAGCTAGGTAGGACACAGAACTATAAATAAAAAAAAAACTAAAAAGTAAGCTAGGTAGGACTCAGAACTATAAATAAAAAAAACTAAAAAGTAAGCTAGGTAGGACACAGAACTATAAATAAAAAAAACTAAAAAGTAAGCTAGGTAGGACACAGAACTATAAATAAAAAAAAACTAAAAATTAAGCTAGGTAGGACACAGAACTATAAATAAAAAAAACTAAAAAGTAAGCTAGGTAGGACACAGAACTATAAATAAAAAAAAACTAAAAAGTAAGCTAGGTAGGACACAGAACTATAAATAAAAAAACTAAAAAGTAAGCTAGGTAGGACACAGAACTATAAATAAAAAAAACTAAAAAGTAAGCTAGGTAGGACACAGAACTATAAATAAAAAAAACTAAAAAGTAAGCTAGGTAGGACACAGAACTATAAATAAAAAAAACTAAAAAGTAAGCTAGGTAGGACACAGAACTATAAATAAAAAAAACTAAAAAGTAAGCTAGGTAGGACACAGAACTATAAATAAAAAAAACTAAAAAGTAAGCTAGGTAGGACACAGAACTATAAATAAAAAAAACTAAAAAGTAAGCTAGGTAGGACACAGAACTATAAATAAAATATTTTATAGACTATAATATTTCAAACCTAGCTAAAACAACTGAGTCAATCCATTATTGTATACACAGTTCCTGAGAATTTGGTCTATCCATTTGCACTGCAGTTTTATCATTTTTGTAACCCAGGACACCTGGGTAATCTGTGATATATGCGCTAATCCTATTGACCTAAAGTCTGGTTGTCCTTGCTCATAGGTTACATCTTTACTCTCTAGCCTTAATAGGACATAAAACCCCCACACATTTATTTCACAACTTTAGGTAGAAAATACAATTTTAAACATTTCAGTTTACTTCTATTATCAAATGTCCTTCATTCTCTTGGTATCATTTATTGAAGGAGCAGCAATGCACTACTGGTTTCTAACTGAACACATGGGTGAGCCAATGACAATCGGTATATATATGCAGCCACCAATCAGCAGCTAGACCCTAGTTTCTTTTTGCTGCTCGTGAGCTTTCCTAGATAAACCTTTCAGCAAAGGATAACAAAAGAAGGAAGCAAATTAAATAATAGAAGTAAATTGAAAAGTTGTTTAAATTTGTATGTTCTGTCTACACCATGAATGTGTAATTATGACTTTACTGTCCCTTTAATTCTGATTGCTAGCATCTTGTTTTCTTTGTGTCACAAAGAAAATCTTCTCTTTAGTGCTCCCACGTTGTTTGTAAATAATACAATCTGATATATTACAGGGTAAAATGATGTAATGTCGTCATTATTTTCCCTGTCCAACATGACAGAGTGTTTGCTAAAATACCCTTCCTCCCTCAGTGTTAATGGACATGCACCTGACCACTCCACCCAACAAGTTAAAATGCCACTTCTTATTTACCCTGAGCATTCTTTTCTTTCTGTTCTCTCCTTTTGCAAGTATTTAGCAAGGGCTGAATGCTGTAAAGGGATACAGAACCCACATTTTTTGTTTTATGATTTAGTAGTTTTTATCAAAAATATACAAAACATGACATCAAATTGATTCTTATGTTATTGGACAGATTTCAGTTTTTTATGCACTTTGTCTTTTATTTCCTCATTTATCCCACATTACCAGAAATGGTTTAAGAGTTATTGATCTGTTTTCACATGGAACAAGCCAAGAAACATCCTATATAGGAGGAAAGTAAAGAAGGTTTTAGTTCTACACCTAATAAGTAGAGTAGATAAGGTATGTACAAATACATTTCTATATATCTGACAAATATTAATAGGAATGAAACATAGCTGTTTATAATTTACTATAACTCTAAGATACCTAAACAAGAAAAGCACCATAGATTGATACATCATTTACCTGGTCTTCAGCTCAGTTTACACACTTCCAGCAGTTCTTAACTCCGCTGAAACAGAATAGTACTTTATAGTTAAAGGGCCATAATAGAGTACTGCTGGTCCCGAGCGGATAACGCAGCTGATCTAATCAGCAGTGCTAGTGACACGACTCGGCTGTGTCACTAGCGCTGCTGATTGGATCAGAGGCAGTTTCCACTTCGACCAGCATTGTTCTGGGGGTCCGGAGTGGTACTTTTACAGTGTGTTTAACCTCTTTGTGGGGGTTAAACACACAATAGTGCAGGGTTAATGGTCTTAAAATCACATGCTTTAACAAATTGCAGCATGTAATTGTTTGATTGTTGTGGCCTTTTAAGCAAGTTGTGATGTCAGGAGGCATGCAGAGAGTGATGCAGACATGAAATAATTAAATTTATAAGGGGGGAAAGCACGTTTAACATGGGGAAGAACAGTTTTCTGTTGTATTGGACAACAGTTGATGTGTTTTTTTGTTTTTGTTTTTTGGAATCATCACTGAACTCAGGGTAAATAGTCTTGTATAGAATCAGTTCTTATGATGAGTCTTTTAGAAACCACATCAGTTTTTTTTATCTAAGGTCCTGGTGTTGCCCCACATTCATCATTCGCATTATTGTCAAAACAGACAACACAGCAGCTGTTATTTATATATGTAATGAAGGATACACTTTAGCACAAGTCCTGTGATAGAAGTAGGATATATCCTTAATTGGATATAATTTAATCTAGGTTAGTATTCTTAAAGTGAAGAATTGTTGAACAGACTTCCAATGTCACCAAGAAGAATGCTCTGAGACAACTCTGTACAGTGAGGGATTCCAGAGGCAGATCTTGTGACATCCCGGAAACTCAGGGACTCAAATGGTGATTCAGACATTTAAACTAAATCTTAATCTCTTAAGTGATTCTGAACAAGCAAAAATACCCCAATTGCAGCTCTAAGAACATTTTCCCAATGATGGTACATGTTTCTGCATATTCCCACCTTTCTATCTCAATGTCCATTTTGTCACTAGGGGCCTGATTATCTTAAACTCTATGCTTAGGCGAGATGATCTAAGAAGTCTCATCAGTACTGCGAGATCCCTCAAAGAATTTTAAAAACACAATTTTCACTTTGAGAGATGTTTATTTCGCAATGCAGTGTTCTGGGTGTGAATGAGAGACTCCATGCCAGCGAGTTTTTGACCATTGGGCCCTAAAACTTAAACGAGGCAGCTTACCTTGCTAGCACCAGTTATGAAAGAAAAATTTGTTTGTGTTTCATTAGGGAATGTTGACTTGACTGAGAAGTAAGGAAAACACATGGAGTTTGGTGTATTGGCTTATTAAATTAAGAATAAAATACAAAATTAAATGGCCCTTTCATTATTGACATGCAAAAGGATCATTTTGTATTAACTTATGAGGACATCAGTATTATCTCCTGCACATTTTTGTTCTTATCCCATGACATCTTCGAAACTCCATATATAGTTGTTTTTTTGTTTTTTGTTTTTTTTCCAGACTACTATTTACAAAGCATGAAGAAGGGTAGCATGAAGTGACCTTTTAACTTAGAGGGCGTGTGGTTGATTTTCATGGAACCTGAACAAGGAAGATTAAATTATTTAATGGTAGTTCATTAAAGAGACCTTTAACTCAAAATTAAAACTCTGACCCTGCTACATGTTATATAGTAATTGATAAGTGCAGGAGCCTTCATTTCTTATTATAAATCATGAGAAAGCTGACAACATTAATTTACACAACTCACTATGATTGATGTGTGCAGTAATGTTTTTGTGCAATTTGAGATTTATTTATTTTTAGACTTAAGCTTGTTTAGCTATATTATTTTTTTCTGGTAGTAATGGTAACAGCAGTAGCTGGAGCAGTCTGGGCTTGGAAGGAGATATGTACGAAGAAAATGTATCGTTTCCTACATCTGACAGGTTGGTTTAGTTACCTAGCCATTTGGTAACGCTGCATGCTATTGGGTGTTCTAGCCATTTAATCATGCATGGGATTTAATTCATTTCTCAGGCGCAAAGTGATGCAAGACATAATTATGCATGCTTGTCTTATTTTTGTTTTCTTGACATAACATATCCCTACTTGCATGAAGTAAGCTGCTGTTTCTTTAACACTTTTATAGCTATTTTGAAAGATCATTGTCTGAATATCATACTTTCAATATTCTTGCGTCGAAAAACAATTAGTAGACATGAGCAAATTCTCTTACAGATATTTGTGTGTTGCACTGTTACACACATAAATACATCCGGACCCGGTGCCGAATAAAGCTGAATGCCACTGCCTGTGGCCATATTAAACATTTGTTTAGTTGATGATTGTGAATATGATTATTTGCCCCATGCTTATTAATTATTTTTATTCATTTTTTTTAAATAGATTCTTTAATAAGAATTTAAATCAAACCCGTAATTGAGGCTTGTGATAATTAGATCACTGTTAAAGGGACAGTCTACACCAGAATTTTTATTGTTTTAAACAATAGATAATCCCTTTATTACCCATTCCCTGGTTTTGCATAACCAACAGTTATATAAATACACTTTTTGCCTCAGTGATTATCTTGTATCTATGCCTCTGCAAACTGCCCCCTTATTTCAGTTCTTTTGACAGACATGCATTTTACAGCAAAAATGAAAAAGCGTTCCAGCACTCAGGTAGGTATGCACGTCACCTTAGGGTCACTGCCATGGACCCCAGTACAATATAAAAGAGAGCAAGTAGGTGACAGCAAAGTAACTTTTATTCAATTGTTACGAAGACAAAACAAACAGGCGACGTTTCGGGATGCTATCCCTTAGTCATGCCATGCCAAACAAACATGTAACAGTGACTTATATACTCTAATACCACTAGGTGGCGCTATTGAAAAACAAACACCTTCTTTACTCCTTCAGCAACAAAATAACTGTTTTGCAGTATCATGTTATACATTAGTTTCTAGTGGTATATATTGAACAAAGTGAATTTCATCACTTAGCCAGAAGATAGCAAGAAAACATAATAATAAACCAAATTAATTCCCAAAGACAAAAATTAATTTACAAAATGAATTTTACAAAAGCACAGATAAATCCCAATCTTTGTTCATACCTTTGGGTTCGAGTGTTCCCAATTCATAGATCCAAAAGGATTATCTCTGCCTAAGCAACAACTCCCTATCTCCTCCCCTACGTGGTTTCTCAACATGATCAATCATTTGAAACCTAAGCTGACTAATTTAATGGACAACTTTTAGAAAATGGTTAGCAAGGGGGGCTTTAGACAAGTGAAAAAAACATTTATATTTTCTCCAACATTGGTGTGTCCGGTCCACGGCGTCATCCATTACTTGTGGGAATATTCTCTTCCCCAACAGGAAATGGCAAAGAGCACAGCAAAAGCTGTCCATATAGCCCCTCCTCAGGCTCCGCCCCCCCCAGTCATTCTCTTTGCCGCTCTGGACAAGTAGCATCTCCACGGAGATGGTGAAGAGTATGTGGTGTTTAGTTGTAGTTTTTTATTCTTCTATCAAGAGTTTGTTATTTTAAAATAGTACTGGTATGTACTATTTACTCTGAAACAGAAAGAGATGAAGAGTTCTGTTTAAAAGAGGAGTATGATTTTAGCTGCAGTAACTAAAATCAATTGCTGTTCCCACGCAGGTACAGCAATTGAAGGTATGACTAGCCATTTTTCTAACAAGACTGTGTAATGCTGGAAGGCTGTCATTTTCCCTCATGGGGATCGGTAAGCCATTTTCTTAGACTCAGAGAGAATAAAGGGCTTATTATGGGCTATTAACTGGTGGACACTCTTAAGGGCTAAATCGATTGTTTATTTAAGTTGTTTTTTAAAGTTTGAAGTAGTTTTCACACAAAGGTGCTCGGGTCCCTTCTAGCGGTTCTAAGACCAAGGGGCATTGCAGTGGCACCTTATCTGGACGACATTCTAATTCAAGCGTCGTCTCTTTCCAAGGCAAAGGCTCATACAGACATTGTTCTAGCCTTTCTCAGATCTCACGGGTGGAAGGTGAACGTAGAAAAGAGTTCCCTGTCTCCGTCGACAAGAGTTCCCTTTTTGGGAACAATAATAGATTCTTTAGAAATGAAGATCTTCTTGACAGAGGTCAGAAAGTCAAAGCTTCTAAACGCTTGTCAAGTTCTTCTCTCTGTTCTGCAGCCTTCCATAGCTCAGTGCATGGAAGTAGTAGGGTTGATGGTTGCAGCAATGGACATAGTTCCTTGCTCGAATTCATCTAAGACCATTACAACTGTGCATGCTCAAGCAGTGGAATGGGGACTATACAGACTTGTCTCCAAAGATTCAAGTAGACCAGATGATCAGAGACTCACTCCGTTGGTGGTTGTCCCAGGATCACCTGTCTCAGGGAATGAGTTTCCGCAGACCAAAGTGGGTCATTGTCACGACCGACGCCAGTCTATTAGGCTGGGGCGCGGTCTGGGATTCCATTAAAGCTCAGGGTCTATGGTCTCGGGAAGAGTCTTTTCTTCCGATCAACATCCTAGAACTGAGAGCGATATTCAATGCTCTCCGGGCTTGGCCTCAACTAGCGAAGGCCGGATTCATAAGATTCCAGTCAGACAACATGACGACTGTAGCTTACATCAACCATCAGGGGGGAACAAGGAGTTCCCTGGCGATGAGAGAGGTATCCAAAATCATCAAATGGGCGGAGGATCACTCCTGCCACCTATCTGCAATCCACATCCCAGGAGTAGACAACTGGGAGGCGGATTATCTGAGTCGTCAGACTTTCCATTCGGGGGAGTGGGAACTCCACCCGGAGGTGTTTGCCCAGTTGACTTAATTATGGGGCATTCTAGACATGGATCTGATGGCGTCCTGTCAGAACTTCAAGGTTCCTTGCTACGGGTCCAGATCCAGGGATCCCAAGGCGACTCTAGTGGATGCATTAGTGGCGCCTTGGTCATTCAACCTAGCTTATGCGTTTCCACCGTTCCCTCTCCTTCCCAGGCGTGTAGCCAGGATCAAACAGGAGAAGGCCTCGGTGATTCTGATAGCTCCTGCGTGGCCGCGCAGGACTTGGTATGCAGACCTGGTGAATATGTCATCGGCTCCACCATGGAAGCTACCTTTGAGACAGGATCTTCTAGTACAAGGTCCATTCGAACATCCAAATCTAGTTTCTCTGCAGCTGACTGCTTGGAAATTGAACGTTTGATTTTATCCAAGTGTGGGTTTTCAGAGACAGTGATAGATACTCTGGTCCAAGCCAGAAAACCTGTGACTAGAAAGATTTACCATAAAATATGGAAAAGATATATCTGTTGGTATGAATCCAAGGGATTCTCCTGGAGTAAGATTAAAATTCCTAAGATCCTCTCCTTTCTCCAAGAAGGTTTGGATAAGGGATTGTCAGCGAGTTCTTTAAAGGGACAGATTTCTGCTTTATCCGTCTTGTTACACAAACGACTGGCAGCTGTGCCAGATGTACAAGCTTTTGTACAGGCTTTGGTCAGAATCGAGCCTGTTTACAGACCCTTGACTCCTCCTTGGAGTCTAAATTTAGTTCTTTCAGTTCTTCAAGGGGTTCCGTTTGAACCCTTACATTCCATAGATATCAAGTTACTATCTTGGAAAGTTCTGTTTTTGGTTGCTATTTCTTCTGCTAGAAGAGTTTCTGAATTATCTGCTTTGCAGTGTGATCCACCCTATCTGGTGTTCCATTCAGATAAGGTTGTTTTGCGTACCAAGCCTGGTTTTCTTCCAAAAGTTGTTTCCAACAAGAATATTAACCAGGAAATAGTTGTTCCTTCTTTGTGTCCGAATCCAGTTTCAAAGAAGGAACGTTTGTTACACAATTTAGATGTAGTCTGTGCTTTAAAGTTCTATTTAGAAGCAACAAAGGATTTCAGACAAACTTCTTCTTTGTTTGTCGTTTATTCTGGTAAGAGGAGAGGACAAAAAGCTACTGCTATCTCTCTTTCTTTCTGGCTGAAAAGCATTATCCGATTGGCTTATGAGACTGCCGGACGGCAGCCTCCTGAACGAATCACAGCTCACTCTACTAGGGCTGTGGCTTCCACTTGGGCCTTCAAGAACGAGGCTTCTGTTGATCAGATATGTAAGGCAGCGACTTGGTCTTCTCTGCACACTTTTGCCAAATTCTACAAATTTGATACTTATGCTTCTTCGGAGGCTATTTTTGGAAGAAAGGTTTTGCAAGCCGTGGTGCCTTCTGTTTAGGTAACCTGATTTGCTCCCTCCCTTCATCCGTGTCCTAAAGCTTTGGTATTGGTTCCCACAAGTAATGGATGACGCCGTGGACCGGACACACCAATGTTGGAGAAAACAGAATTTATGCTTACCTGATAAATTACTTTCTCCAACGGTGTGTCCGGTCCACGGCCCGCCCTGGTTTTTTAATCAGGTTTGAAAAATTTCTTTCTCTAAACACTACAGTCACCACGGCACCCTATAGTTTCTCCTTTTTTCTCCTAACCGTCGGTCGAATGACTGGGGGGCGGAGCCTGAGGAGGGGCTATATGGACAGCTTTTGCTGTGCTCTTTGCCATTTCCTGTTGGGGAAGAGAATATTCCCACAAGTAATGGATGACGCCGTGGACCGGACACACCGTTGGAGAAAGTAATTTGTCAGGTAAGCATAAATTCTGTTATTTTCCTGTATGTGGATGGTAAAACACTAATCCTTTAGTCATGTTGCTGCAACATGAACATCCCAAACATGGGTAACAACCTTGGTTTCTAGTGGTTATGAATCTTGGACCCGATTTAATATTAGACCCTATGTCTGCTTTCACAAGTTTTGTTTGGATATTCATACCCTTCTTATAAGCAGGCATAGGGCATTTCTGAAATTCTTGTATAGTGGGATTACAGCTAGACAAAACATTCCAGTGTTTCCTGATAATACATTGAATTTCTGTGCTTTGGGCGTTGAACTTTGACCTAAATATTAATCTTGAATTTTTATTTTCTTTGTTTTTAGTTCTATCACTAGTACTTTTAGGTTTCAGCAAATTAGATCTAGGAATAGATTTAACTGATTCAATTTCCTTTTTAATTATAGTTTCAGGGTGTCCTCTTTCCATAAATCTATCTCCCATCTCTTTAAGTCAACTATGTTCTCATCTGATATAATCTTGTGAACCCGCAGTAGTTGACTATGGGTGAGATTTCATTAAAGCAGGGGGATGAGCACTATCATACTTCAGTAGACTATTACAGTCTTTTTTTCTTTCTTAAACAGGTCAGTTTTAAATGAGTTACCTACTTTGATTACTCACATCTAAGAAATCAAGGTATTTCTCACTCCAGACCACTTTAAATTTTATATGGTTAGTTGCTAGATTGAGTCCGTCAACAAATTTAAGCAGGGTTCCAACATCGCCCATCCACACTCCAAAAATGTCATTGATATATTAACAAATAAACATACTATTTCTTATACTATTTCTTTTGGTATGTGAATTGGGTCCCTGCATTCAACTTCTGCCAACTCTCCTGTTTTGTGTCATTTGTATTGCAAGTCTCTCTTTTGGTATGTGTCTGTAGTCTGTGTAATAAGTTATGTATTTACTCTGCTGATATCTTGTCTTTATCTATGTGATGTTCAAACCCTGTCATGCTTGTTATAATTCCTATTTTTTTAATTTCACTAATGTTATAACCCCAGCTTCCCACAAATTCTGTTGTCGGTTATTTTTTCTTATCTCACCCTGAATCAAACTTTCCCAATTGGCCTTTTGACTGTCTTTGATCATGTCATTACCTAATTTATTGCAATCAGCTGAATGTGCTGGCCTAAAAATGTCACACTGCTATGGGGTAGCAATGCAGGGTTAGCAATGCAGGTTTAGATAGCAGTATTGTAAGATCATCTGTTCACATCTCTTAAGTGAACATTTATAAGTGAGGCACAAGAATTATACAAGAATTGAACAAGGATTGGACAAGGGATAAGGCAAGTTCTGTTTTAATACTGAGTTTTATCCACTGTTTGACTATTTTGTAAAAATGCCCAATATCTTTTTTATTCCCCTTTGCCACCTTTTGTCTCTTTAACAAACTACTTTACTCTATTACCCCTTCCCCTCACCACCTGCAGCGTTCATTAGCCCATCTCTCTTAACCTCACCTTGCTTTCTCCAACATAGGTGTGTCCGGTCCACGGCGTCATCCTTACTTGTGGGATATTCTCTTCCCCAACAGGAAATGGCAAAGAGCCCAGCAAAGCTGGTCACATGATCCCTCCTAGGCTCCGCCTACCCCAGTCATTCTCTTTGCCGTTGTACAGGCAACATCTCCACGGAGATGGCTTAGAGTTTTTTAGTGTTTAACTGTAGTTTTTCATTATTCAATCAAGAGTTTGTTATTTTCAAATAGTGCTGGTATGTACTATTTACTCAGAAACAGAAAAGAGATGAAGAATTCTGTTTGTATGAGGAAAATGATTTTAGCAACCGTAACTAAAATCCATGGCTGTTCCACACAGGACTGTTGAGAGCAATTAACTTCAGTTGGGGGAACAGTGTGCAGTCTCTTGCTGCTTGAGGTATGACACATTCTAACAAGACGATGTAATGCTGGAAGCTGTCATTTTCCCTATGGGATCCGGTAAGCCATTTTTATTAAGATAGTAAATAAGGGCTTCACAAGGGCTTATTAAGACTGTAGACTTTTTCTGGGCTAAATCGATTCATTATTAACACATATTTAGCCTTGAGGAATCATTTATTCTGGGTATTTTGATATGATTATATCGGCAGGCACTGTTTTTGACACCTTATTCTTTAGGGGCTTTCCCTAATCATAGTCAGAGCCTCATTTTCGCGCCGGTAATGGCGCACTTGTTTTTGAGGACAGCATGGCATGCAGCTGCATGTGTGTGGAGCTCTGATACATAGAAAAGTCTTTCTGAAGGCATCATTTGGTATCGTATTCCCCTTTGGGCTTGGTTGGGTCTCAGCAAAGCAGATTCCAGGGACTGTAAAGGGGTTAAATATAAAAACGGCTCCGGTTCCGTTATTTTAAGGGTTAAAGCTTCCAAATTTGGTGTGCAAGAGACTCATTCCGTTGGTGGCTGTCCCTGGACAACCTGTCACAAGGGATGACCTTCTGCAGACCAGAGTGGGTCATTGTCACGACCGACGCCAGTCTGATGGGCTGGGGCGCGGTCTGGGGATCCCTGAAAGCTCAGGGTCTTTGGTCTCGGGTAGACTCTCTTCTACCGATAAATATTCTGGAACTGAGAGCGATATTCAATGCTCTCAAAGCTTGGCCTCAGCTAGCGAGGGCCAAGTTCATACATCAACCATCAGGGGGGAACAAGGAGTTCCCTAGCGATGGAAGAAGTGACCAAAATCATTCTATGGGCGGAGTCTCACTCCTGCCACCTGTCTGCTATCCACATCCCAGGAGTGGAAAATTGGGAAGCGGATTTTCTGAGTCGTCAGACATTGCATCCGGGGGAGTGGGAACTCCATCCGGAAATCTTTGCCCAAGTCACTCAACCGTGGGGCATTCCAGACATGGATCTGATGGCCTCTCGTCAGAACTTTAGAGTTCCTTACTACGGGTACAGATCCAGGGATCCCAAGGCGGCTCTAGTGGATGCACTAGTAGCACCTTGGACCTTCAAACTAGCTTATGTGTTCCCGCCGTTTCCTCTCATCCCCAGGCTGGTAGCCAGGATCAATCAGGAGAGGGCGTCGGTGATTTTGATAGCTCCTGCGTGGCCACGCAGGACTTGGTATGCAGATCTGGTGAATATGTCATCGGCTCCACCATGGAAGCTACCTTTGAGACGAGACCTTCTTGTTCTAGGTCCGTTCGACCCACTCCAGCTGACTGCTTGGAGATTGAACGCTTGATCTTATCAAAGCGAGGGTTCTCAGATTCTGTTATTAATACTCTTGTTCAGGCCTGAAAACCTGTAACCAGAAAAATTACCACATAATTTGGTATATCTGTTGGTGTGAATCTGCAGGATTCCCTTGGGACAAGGTTAAGATTCCTAAGAGTCTATCCTTCCTTCGAGAAGGATTGGAAAAAGGATTATCTGCAAGTTCCTTGATGGGACAGATTTCTGTCTTGTCCGTGTTACTTCACAAAAAGCTGGCAGCTGTGCCAGATGTTCTAGCCTTTGTTCAGGCTCTGGTTAGAATCAAGCCTGTTTACAAAATTTTTGACTCCTACTTGGAGTCTCAACCTAGTTCTTTCAGTTCTTCAGGGGGTTCCGTTTGAACCCTTACATTCCGTTGATATTAAGTTATTATCTTGGAAAGTTTGTTTTTGGTTGCAATTTCTTCTGCTAGAAGAGTTTCAGAATTATCTGCTCTGCAGTGTTCTTCTCCTTATCTGGAGTTCCATGCAGATAAGGTGGTTTTGCGTACTAAACCTGGTTTTTCTTCCAAAAGTTGTTTCTAACAAAGACATTAACCAGGAGATAGTTGTACCTTTCTTTGTGTCCTAATCCAGTTTCAAAGAAGGAACGTTTGTTGCACAACTTGAATGTAGTTCGTGCTCTCAAATTTTACTTAGCAGCTACTAAGGATTTCAGACAAACTTTGTCTTTGTTTGTTGCTTATTCTGGTAAACGGAGAGGTCAAAAAGCAACTTCTACCTCTCTCTCCTTCTGGATTAAAAGCATTATCCGATTGGCTTATGAGACTGCCGGACGGCAGCCTCCTGAAAGAATCACAGCTCACTCCACTAGGGCTGTGGCTTCCACATGGGCCTTCAAGAACGAGGCTTCTGTTGATCAGATATGTAGGGCAGCGACTTGGTCTTCACTGCACACTTTTACCAAATTTTACAAGTTTGATACTTTTGCTTCTTCTGAGGCTATTTTTGGGAGAAGGGTTTTGCAAGCCGTGGTGCCTTCCATTTAGGTGACCTGATTTGCTCCCTCCCTTCATCCGTGTCCTAAAGCTTTGGTATTGGTTCCCACAAGTAAGGATGACGCCGTGGACCGGACACACCTATGTTGGAGAAAACAGAATTTATGTTTACCTGATAAATTTCTTTCTCCAACGGTGTGTCCGGTCCACGGCCCGCCCTGGTTTTTTTAATCAGGTCTGATAATTTATTTTCTTTAACTACAGTCACCACGGTACCATATGGTTTCTCCTATGCAAATATTCCTCCTTAACGTCGGTCGAATGACTGGGGTAGGCGGAGCCTAGGAGGGATCATGTGACCAGCTTTGCTGGGCTCTTTGCCATTTCCTGTTGGGGAAGAGAATATCCCACAAGTAAGGATGACGCCGTGGACCGGACACACCGTTGGAGAAAGAAATTTATCAGGTAAACATAAATTCTGTTTTTGTATTCATGAACTTCACACATTCCAAAAGACTCTCTCTCCACTTTGCACCTCATCACAAAAACATTAATGCAAATCTGCATCTCATCTTATGTCACTCTCCCTCTTGCTCATACTGGCTGCTGGTGATATCTCCCCTAATCCTGGTCCCCCACAACTTCCTTGGCCTGCACACCCACGTGTGCCCTTCAAAAGACTTCAAAAACAAAACTCTGGTAACCTTAATCTTATTCCTCTTGCATCTAAAGCCACCACCCCCTTCGCTTGTGCACTATGGAACTCTCGCTCTGTTCGCAACAAGCTCACTTCTATCCATGACTTCTTTATCTCCCACTCTCTCAATCTTTTGACTCTCACAGAAACCTGGCTCTCTCCTTCAGACACAGCTTCCTCTGCTGCACTGTCAAATGGGGGTCTCCACTTCAACCACACTCCTAGGTCTGATAATAGACAAGGAGGTGGTGTTGGTATTTTACTTTCTTCTCATTGCACCTTTCAACAAATACATCCTTTCTCTTCCCTCACATTTTCTTCATTCGCTTTATTCTCTCCCCTCTCTATACGTGTTGCAGTCATATACCACCCCCTGGCTCCTCAACTGTATTTCTAGATCACTTTGCCATCTGGCTACCTTATTTCCTCTCCAAAGATACCCCTGCCCTCTGTCTTGGCAACTTCAACCTCCCTGTTGATAATCCCAGTGCCTCCTCTGCAAAACAGCTTCTGCAACTCACTTCCTCTTTCGGCCTGTCACAATGGACTGACTCTCCCACTCACAAAAATGGTTACTCCCTTGATCTGATTTTCAGCTATCGATGTACTATCTCAAACTTCACTAACTCACCTGTTCCTCTTTCTGACCATCACCTCCTCACTTGTAACATCACTTCCCTCCCTACAACTCTCCCTCCTTCTACCCCTCACACCAAACTTCACAGAAGAATCAAGTCATTAGATCAGCAACAGTTTGCTAGCTCTCTGGTACCTCTCCTCTCTTCCATCCCCTCCTTTTCCTCCCCTAATGAATCTATCTTCCACTACAACTCCACCCTTACATCCATCCTTGACAATCTGGCTCCACATCCTATAGCTCGGAAATCATACTCTCATTCTCAGCCCTGGCATACACCTCTGACACAATCACTACGCAGATGTTCCCGTACTGCTGAGCGACACTGGAGGAAATCTTGAAATTCAGCTGACTTTCTTCACTATAAAAACGTCTGTTCCCTTAGAGGAATATTTTAGACTTAACAATGCAGAAAATATCTCCCCCCACATCCTTTGGGAGGCCCACAAAACTGTGTTGAGAGGTGAATTTATCAAGCATAAGTCAAGACAGAGGAAACAATATAGAATTCGCCAGGATAGTATCTTATAGTCCATACGCACACTGGAGAGGCAACATCAGGGAGCTCCTTGGGACACTTCCCTTTCCACTCAACTCAGACAGTATAGGAATGAACTGAATCAACTGCTATACGCAGAAGCCCAGACTAGAGCCTTATTCCTTAAGAAACTCTACTTAGCCAGATCAAATGAAATAGGTCTGTCACTCGCTAGAAGCCTTAAAGAGCGTAAACTTAACTCATATGTCCATAAAATAGTAGACGAGTCAGGGAATCACGCGGTAAGCAATCTCTCGATCGTGGATAAATTTAAGAAGTACTATAGTAACCTTTATAACCTGCCCCCACCACACTTAGCAAATGCCCCTCTAGCTACTGAACAGTATATTGCATCTGCTAAACTCCCAAGCATGCCTAAAGAAATCTCTGAGATACTAGACAACCCCATTTCACCCCAGGAGGTGCTGGCAGCCATAAAGTCCTTGCCTTCCCACAAAAGCCCAGGCCCTGACGGCTTTTCTAATATGTATTGCAAGCAGTTTAGGAACTTGTTAACTCCTTACCTGACATCGCTGTTCCAATCTATCGACGAAGGTACACAATGGTCCAAGAGCTTCCTCGAGGCACATATTTCAGTGATACCCAAACCCGGTAAAGACCCCACATTAGTGAGTAATTATAGGCCAATCTCCCTGTTGAACTCAGATCTGAAAATATACGCCAAAATCCTTTCCACTAGAATTAATCAAATACTCCCCCAAATTATCCATGCCGACCAATCAGGCTTTATACCAAAGAGAGAGGCCCGCAACAATACTATCAGAGTTCTGCAGCTGATCGAACAGTCCAGCCGGTCTGGCATCCCCTCTATTTTAATTTCCACAGACGCTGAAAAAGCGTTTGACCGGCTGGACTGGAACTTTCTGAAACATAGCCTGGCGGCTTTTGGCTTCGGCTCCATTATGACCCAAAGGATCTTCAGCTTATATATCCTCCCTACGGCAAAGGTCCGGGTGAATGGAACTTTATCAGATAGCTTCAATATACAAAATGATGCCCCCTGTCTCCTCTACTATTTGCCATCTCTATTGAAGTGCTTGCGTCCCACGTTAGGAACAACCCCATGATAACCGGTTTACAATTAGGCGCCAATACGTGCAAACTTGGGGGTACCTTTGATTTCTCAATATTTCAAAGCAGTGTCGCTACAGAGGGTGTGGGAGTGGCATGACCATACTCCAACAAAGGCTTGGACACATATCGACTCACATTTACTAGGTACTGCTTTCATAGGCCCACTTTGCTGGATCAAACACAATTGCAGACCCACACACGCTAGGACCTCACTGCTACACTCTCACATCTTTCGGACATGGCACTTGATCAGGACCAAAAATAAGGGAATCTCTACATTTGTCTCTCCTATGACCCCAGTGCCAGTAAACGCAGAATTTAGTGGTGGGATAATCCCCTCGGAGCCAGGTCACATAGACATAAATCAGACAATTCCATTTACATGCCTGACCGACAGGGGAAGCCTGAAACTAAGATCACAACTAAAGGACACTAAAGGGGGGGTTTTCTCTCATTGGTTAAAACAAGCGCAATTATCACACCTGCTGAGTTCTTCACCCCATAAGCGGGATCTTCTGAGAGAACTGACACGCTTCAAGCGCTTTTGCTGCGAGGGGACTGTACTTAGGGGATCATTATCGATTGCCAAAAAGCTACTATACACTACCCTTAAGCTGCCCCCCTCATCCTACGACTCCCTTTGGCAGGCGGACCTGGGTCTCCCTATATCTAAAGAGCAATGGGATAACATATTTTACCACTCCTCTAAATCATCATCCTCCCCCAGGATTTTGGAAATGAATCACAAAATCTTGTACCGTTGGTACCTTACCCCAGACAGGCTTAAACGTATTTACCCCAACACTAATGCGACTTGTTGGAGGGGCTGTGGGTCTCCTGGCACGATGGCTCACATCTGGTGGCATTGCCCAAAGCTGCTCCCCTTTTGGAGGGATATAACAAACTACTTGAAAATAGTCCTGGGAGATCAATTCTGCCTGTCACCCCTCACAGCACTATTTAGTTATAAGCCGGGCAAAGGGTATAAAATTAGATGGAAACTCCTCCAATATTGTCTCAACAGCGCCAGACTGCTTATAGCCCGCAAGTGGAAATCCTTAGATGTACCTACTGTGCAGGACTGGTTACACAACACATCTGAACTCCTCTCAGTAGAGGAATATTCATATTACAAAAATGGCCGCCTGCCTTTATATCACAACATTCAGTTTTATTGGTATTCACTCCTCCACTCCCCTCATAAACCACCTTAGATCATTAAGTCAAATACCACGATTGTTCTCAGCCCAGTCGGATCTTCCCCTCCCTCTCCCCTTTCCTTCCTTTACTTTTTCATTAGCTGGAATGGTTGTTAGTTAATTTTAGTTAATTTTCAAGTTTGTAGTTATAATTTTCTTTTAAACTGTAATTTTAATGGTATGATGTGAATACCTATTTAGATAGAATGTATGCCTTATAAAAGTCAGACACGCATATGGCTTACCCGCCTGTTAAACAACAGACTTTTCCTTTACTTATTTATCACCATTTCTTTTACTGGTGTGCGGCATGACATTCTGTATTGTGTTTGTTTTTTCCGAATAAAGCTTTTTTTTTTAAACTTAAAAAAAACAACAACAAAAAAAAGTCTGTTCCCCACATTCAATACTCTTCTCCGCCCACACCCACCTCCCATTACAACTTATCTCTCAGCTCAAGATTTTGCCAGCTACTTCAACATCAAAATCGGCTCGCAACATACTACTGGTCTCTCCCCCCCCCCTCCAAAAGCTCACAATCGTCCAAAACCCACAAAGCCAAAAATTTAGCTTTTTTTGCCCCTTAAAGAAGAAGTTTCTGCCCTTATACTGTCCTCTCACCTCACTACCTGTCCCCTCAACCCCATCCCCTTACAGCTACTCCCCTCCCTCTCTTCTACCCTTACCCCTATACTCACACACATCTTCATCCTCTCCCTCAGCACTGGTATATTTCCCTCATCTCTTAAACATCATTAGTCACACCTATCCTCAAAAAACCTCTCGATCCAACTTCACCATCCAACTACTGCTCTATTTTCCTACTCCCTCTTACCTCAAAGCTTCCTGAAAAGCTAGTATATGCACGTCTATCCCATTTCCTTACATTAAACCCCCTCCTTGACCCACTGAAATCTGGATTTCGCCCCCTACACTCCACAGAGACAGCAATTGTTAAGGTCACCAACAACCTACTTACAGCAAAATCCAAAGGCAACTTCTCTCTACTTATCCTTCTTGATCTGTCTGCAGCCTTCGATACTGTCGACCACCCTCTTTTGCTCCAAACCCTCTATTCCTTCGGCATCTGCTCTCTTGTGGTTGTTGGCGCTCTAAAAATACCTGATAATAATAATAATTAATATTTGAAGAAAAGGCGGCCTTCAAGGGATTAGAAATTAGCATATGAACCTCATAGGTTTAACTTTCAACTAAGAATACCAAGAGAACAAAGCAACATGGGTGATAAAAGTACATTGGAAAACTGTTTAAAATTACATGCCCTATCTGAATAATTAAAGTTTATTTTGGACTAGACTGTCCCTTTAATGTGAATTACAAATGTAACAAGAAAACTCAATTTCTCTTGTAATATTACCACTAACAAGGCTTCTGTGGCATACTAGTGTTGCAGCAATTATCTCAGTTTAAACAGAAGATGAAAGACAGGTGGTTATAGTGGTGTATTAAAGGAATATCAAAGTCAACATTAAACTATCATGCAATTTTAAGAGACTTCAATTGACTTCAATTACCAAATTTACTTTGCCTTTTGCCATTAGCTTATCAGATGTGTTCAGCCAGGTCTCATTAGTGCATTGCCACTCTGGAGCAAACTTTAACTATGTGTTTAACATCTTTGCAGCAGCTAAATGCAGTTATATGGAAATAGTGCAATAATACAATGCTCTAACACATTAGAGCTTTTTACTTTTTCTACTTTTATAAACCTTCAAATAAGTATATAATACTAAACCAAACTATGGTGCACATACATTTAATGAAAATTTATATTTGTGCCATACTTCACCTTCATTGCAAACATATTTCCTAACGTCACATGATAAATAAAATAATCACTTGACAGTGTACTATAGCTGAAATATTTGTTTTATTAAAGGACACTCAACCCAATTTTTTTCTTTCATGATTCAGATAGAGCATGCAATTTTAAGCAACTTTCTAATTTACTCCTATTATCAATTTTTCTTTATTTTCTTGCTATCTTTATTTGAAAAAGAAGGCATCTAAGCTATTTTTTTGGTTCAGACCCTGGACAGGACTTGTTTATTGGTGGGTGAATTTATCCACCAATCAGCAAGAATAACCAGATACCAAGAGAATGAAAAAAATTTGATGATAGGAGTAAATTAGAAAGTTGCTTAAAATTAAAATTGCATGCTCTATCTGAATCATGAAAGAAAAAATTTGGGTTCAGTGTCCGTTTAACATTTATTTATAATGCCCCAACATTTTATGCAGCAATATACAGAGGAACATTACATTCATTAACATACAAACAGTCCTATAGTTACAATGACAAGTTATACAAGGGTAAGTTACATACATTGTACAACTTCTTTAACAAATAATAAAAAAAGTCCCTTAAAACACTAAAGGCCAGATGACAAGTGACGCGCTCATTTTTTTTTTCTGTCTTGCTCACAAACGTCACTAGAAATAAGCTTTTAATGCAGGCGGACTAGTGTGCTTATAACAAGTTGAAAGTACAAAGTTTGCATGTGAGCGAAATCTGATGCCTGCCAACTTTGTATATCGCAACCGCAATAACTTCTACACATAGACTTCAAAAGAGCGCGTTGTTAAAAAAAAAAAAAAATAATAATAATCTAAGACTTATCGCTCACACAATAACCGGACACTGGGTTAGACCAACTGCACTAAAGCCAAACGTAGTTATGAATACTTTACATTCCAATGTTCTTCACATAGAAGAAATGTACTTAAAATGTATGATTATGTTTTTGTAAAATGTATATCTCTACCTATAAATCTATATAAATCTATACTTAAAGTTGTCTTGAAGTCGAGCTACAGTTTGAAAGGCTGTCAAGCTTACAATCTTAAAGGCACACTAAACCCCAAAAAAATTATTTCATGATTCGGATAGGGAATACAATTTTAAACAATGTTCCAATTCTTTTATCTCATTTGCTTTATTTGTTAGATATTCTTTGTTTAAGAAATAGCAATGCACATGAGTGAGCCAATAACATGAGGCATATATGTGCAGCCACCAATCAGCAGCTACTGAGCCTATCTAGATATGCTTTTCTGCAAAGAATATCAAGAAATTGAAGCAAAATAGATAATAGAAGTAAACTAGAAAGTTGTTTAAAATTGCATACTCTTTTTAAATCATGAAAGAAAAAAATTAGCTTTAATGTCCCTTTAAGGATTTAACTGATGACAAACTATCAACCTATACATAACACAAAATTTTGTTGTTACCCACAAATAAATAAACAAACACTCTCGGCTAGATTACCAGTTTTGTCGGTAATGCTGTGCGGTGCTAACGAGCAGTTTATGCTCACCGCTCACCTACAGACAGCACTGGTATTACGGATTTTTAGAAACCTGGTGTTAGCCGCAGAAAAGTGAGCGGAGAGCAAAATTTTGCTCCACATCTCACCTCAATACCAGCGCTGCTTAAGTTAGCGGTGAGCTGGCTAAACGTGCTCGTGCACGATTTCCACATAGGGATCAATGGGGCAGAGCCGGCTGAAAAAACCCCTAACACCTGCAAAAAAGCAGCATTCAGCTCCTAACGCAGCCCTATTGATTCCTATGGGGAAATAAAAGTTATGTCTACACCTAACACCCTAACATGAACCCCGAGTCTAAACACCCCTAATCTTAAACTTATTAACCCCTAATCTGCCGCCCCCGTCATCGCTGACACCTGCATTATATTATTAACCCCTAATCTTCTGCTCCGGACACCGCCGCCACCTACATTATATCTATTAACCCCTAATCTGCCACCCCCATGTCGCCGCCATCTACCTACACTTATTAACCCCTAATCTGCCGCCGCCACTATATTAAAGTTATTAACCCCTAAACCTAAGTCTAACCCTAACCCCCCCAACTTAAATATAATTTAAATTAATCTAAATAAATATTACTATCATTAACTAAATTATTCCTATTTAAAACTAGATACTTACCTATAAAATAAACCCTAAGCTAGCTACAATAGCTTAGGGTTTAGTGTTAGGTTTTATTAAGGGGGGATTGGGTGGGTTTTAGAGTAGGGTTGGGTGTGTGGGTGGTGGGTTTTAATGTTGGGGGGGGTATTGTACTTTTTTTACAGGTAAAAGAGCTGATTACTTTGGGGCAATGCCCCGAAAAAGGCCCTTTTAAGGGCTATTTGTAATTTAGTATAGGTTAGGGCTTTTTATTATTTTGGGGGACTTTTTTATTTTATTAGGGGGATTAGATTAGGTGTAATTAGTTTAAAAAACTTGGAATTATTTTATTATTTGTTTTTTTTTCGTACTTTAGATAATTGTATTTAATTGTAGTTAATTTAGGGATTTAATTTAAAGTGTCAGTAAACCTAAAAAATAATGTTATATAATTCTGCACATAGTGCAGAATTATATAACATTATTTTAGTGCTTTCGATATAAAACCTGTTTTTCCCTTTTAAATTTTTTAAAATATGCCCGTTTTACAGACCCGCTCTCTGCTGAGTGGGTCTGTTTTTTTTACACAGCGCATCGGGCCAGCTGTATAGTCACAGCCCGGCCCGACCGCGCCAGGAGCGAGCTGCACTTAATGTTATGGCGCTGTCGGGCCGGGCTGTGACTATACACCTGGCCTGATGTGCTGTGTAAAAAAAACAGACCCGCTCAGCAGAACGGGCATATTTTAAAAAAAATTAAAAGGGAAAAACAGGTTTTATATTGATAGCACTAAAATAATGTTATATAATTCTGCACTATGTGCAGAATTATATAACATTATTTTTTAGGTTTACTGTCCCTTTAATTATAGTGTAGTGTTAGGTGTAATTGTAACTTAGGTTAGGTTTTATTTTACAGGTAAATTTGTCTTTATTTTAACTAGGTAGCTATTAAATAGTTAATAACTATTTAATAACTATTCTACCTAGTTAAAATAAATACAAACTTGCCTGTAAAATAAAAATAAACCCTAAGCTAGCTACAATGTAACTATTAGTAACTATTATATTGTAGCTAGTTTAGGGTTTATTTTATAGGTAAGTATTTAGTTTTAAATAGGAATAATTTAGTAAATTGTAGGTATTTTATTTAGATTTATTTAAATTATATTTAAGTTAGGGGGGTGTTAGGGTTAGACTTAGATTTAGGGGTTAATAACTTTAATATAGTGGTGGCGACGTTGGGGGCGGCAGATTAGGGGTTAATAAATGTAGGTAGGTGTCGGCGATGTTAGGGACGGCAGATTAGGGGTTAATAAAATGTAACTAGTGTTTGCGAGGCGGGAGTGCGGCGGTTTAGTGGTTAATATATTTATTATAGTGGCGGCAATGTCCGGTTTGGCAAATTAGGGGTTACATTTTTTTTAGTGTTTGCGATGTGGGGGGGCCTTGGTTTAGGGGTTAATAGGTAGTTTATGGGTGTTAGTGAACTTTTTAGCACTTTAGTTAAGAGTTTTATGCTACGGCGTTAGACCATAAAACTCTTAACTACTGACTTTAAACTGTGGTACCAGGCTTGACAGGAGAGGGTCTACCGCTCATTTTTTGGAAGACACGTAATACCGGCGCTATGCATGTCCCATTGAAAATATAGGATACGCAATTGACGTAAGTGGATTTGCGGTATTTTTGAGTCTGGCCGAAAAAGTGAGCAGTGAGCCTGTCATTTCAAGACTCGTAATACCAACGGGCGTTAAAAAGCAGCATTGGTACCTCTCAACGCTGCTTTTTAAGCCTAACGCAAGACTCGTAATCTAGCAGTCTATGTTTAAGTAAAATGTTAAAAAAACATGATAATTTAAAAGGACAGTCAGCACCAAAATTATTGTTTTTAAAGATAGGTAACGCCTTTACTACCCATTCCCCAGTTTTGCACAACCAACATTGTTATATTTATATACTTTATAACATTTAAACCTCTAAATTGCTGCTTGTTTCTAAGCCGCTACAGACAGACTCTTATCACATGCTTTTGTATTTGCTTTTCACAACAGGAGACTGCTAGTTCATGTGGGAGATATAGATAACATTGTGCTCTCGCCCGTGGGTTGTGGACGACACTGCACTTTTTGGCTAAAATGCAAGCCAATAGATAATAAATAAATATATAAATAGCCATGTGATCAGGGGGCTGTCAAAAGTGTCTTAGATACAAGGTAATCATAGAGGTTAAAAGTGTATTAATATAACAGTGTTGGTTATGCAAAACTATTGAATGGGTAATAAAGGGATTATCTATCTTTTTAAACAATAAAGAATTTGGAGTTGACTGTTTCTAAGTGTTCATGTGTCTGTATATTCCTTTTTATTTATTTTTTTATTTTAGAAGTTCCTCCTAAGCTTGCAGATGTCACTGTTTATATAGTTAGACTTTTCCGCCATTTTATGTTTCCAAAAACATTCTTTTCTGTTGTTTAAGCTTTTAAGATACTCTAGTTTATTCATTATGAAATAGTTTTTTTCAACATATGGGGCTCTATTTATCATTATTTTCTGAAATACGACTTTCAATTCTCCTATCAGTTCTCCACAGCTCGCCCTTGGAGAGGTGCACAGGTGCACCAATATTTTTCATTAAACCGGTAGTATTTTAACGCCGATTTCCATGGTCGAGATGCGGCGGATTAATCATAAATCCTGCCATCATTTTTTAGAATGCAACTTATTTATCATTCTAACAGCTTGGAATTACGACTATATTGATTTAATTAATCTTTATTATATTTAAATCTTATTGTTTCTTTTAACCTTTGCCTTGTTAAATCCAGATTTTTAATACCTTTATATTGAAAACCAAGACTTTCAGAATCAATGTATATTTCTCTTGTTAAGTGTATTCAGTCCACGGATCATCCATTACTTATGGGATATATTCCCTTCCCAACAGGAAGTTGCAAGAGGATCACCCAAAGCAGAGCTGCTATATAGCTCCTCCCCTCCACGTCATATCTAGTCATTCTCTTGCAACTCTCAACATAGTAGGAAGGTGTGAGAGGAGTGTGGAGTTTTTATACTTAATTATTTCTTCAATCAAAAGTTTGTTATTTTAAATGGCACCGGAGTGTGCTGTTTTTCTCTCAGGCAGTATTTAGAAGAAGAATCTGCCTGCGTTTTCTATGATCTTAGCAGAAGTAACTAAGATCCACTGGCTGTTCTCGCACATTCTGAGGAGTTGGGTAACTTCAGAAAGGGAATAGCATGCGGGGTCCCCTGCAATTGAGGTATGTGCAGTAAAATATTTTTCTAAGGAATGGAATTGACTAAGAAAATACTGCTGATACCGATGTAATGTAAGTACAGCCTTAAATGCAGTAGTAGCGACTGGTATCAGGCTGATGAATGTATGTGCAGTAAGTAATTTTCTAAGGAATGGAATTTGACTAAGAAAATACTGTTAATACTGAAGTAATGTATGAGCCTTAACTGCAGTAGAAGCGACTGGTAGCAGGCTTATTGATAACACTACATAACCTTTAAAATGTATGTTTAAAACGTTTACTGGCATGTTAATCGTTTTTGTGAGGTACTTTGGTGATAAAACTTATTGGGGCATGATTTTTTCCACATGGCTGACGTATATTTCTGCATATAAATGGTTAACTGAGTTTTCCCACTGTTGTAATATGAGTGGGAGGGGCCTATTTTAGCGCTTTTTTTGCGCAGTAAAAATTCAGTCACAGTCTTCCTGCTTCTTCCTCCTTGATCCAGGACGTCTCTAGAGAGTTCAGGGGTCTTCAAAATTCATTTTGAGGGAGGTAATCAATCACAGCAGACCTGTGACAGTGTGTTTGACTGTGATAAAAACGTTAATTGTTAAATTGATTATCCGTTTTGGGTATTAAGGGGTTAATCATCCATTTGCTAGTGGGTGCAATACTTTGCTAACTTAATACATTTACTGTGAAAATTTGGTTGCTATAACTGATTTGGTTCATTGTTATTTCAACTGTGACAGTTTTTTTGTGCTTCTTAAAGGCGCAGTAGCGTCTTTTATATTGCTTGTAAATTTATTGAAAGTATTTTCCAAGCTTGCTAGTATCATTGCTAGTCTGTTTAAACATGTCTGACACAGATGAATCTGTTTGTTCACTATGTTTGAAGGCCAATGTGGAGCCCCATAGAAATATGTGTACTAAATGTATTGATGTCAATTTAAATAAAAGTCAGTCTTTATCTGTGAAGAAATTATCACCAGACAACGAGGGGGAAGTTATGCCGACTAACTCTCCTCACGTGTCAGTACCTTCGCCTCCCGCTCAGGAGGCGCGTGATATTGTGGCGCCAAGTACATCAGAGAGGCCCATACAAATCACTTTGCAAGACATGGCTACTGTTATGACAGAGGTATTATCTAAATTGCCAGAATTAAGAGGCAAGCGCGATAGCTCTGGGTTAAGGACAGAGCGCGCTGATGATGTGAGATCCATGTCCGATACTGCGTCACAATTTGCAGAACATGAGGACGGAGAGCTTCATTCTGTGGGTGACGGATCTGATCCAGGGAGACCGGATTCAGAGATTTCTAATTTTAAATTTAAGCTTGAGAACCTCCGTGTATTGCTAGGGGAGGTATTAGCGGCTCTGAATGATTGTAACACAGTTGCAATTCCAGAGAAATTATGTAGGCTGGATAGATACTATGCGGTGCCGGTGTGTACTGACGTTTTTCCTATACCTAAAAGGCTTACAGAGATTATTAGCAAGGAGTGGGATAGACCCGGTGTGCCCTTTTCCCCTCCTCTGATATTTAGGAAAATGTTTCCAATAGACGCCACCACACGAGACTTATGGCAGACGGTCCCTAAGGTGGAGGGAGCAGTTTCTACTTTAGCTAAGCGTACCACTATCCCGGTGGAGGATAGTTGTGCTTTTTCGGATCCAATGGATAAAAAATTAGAAGGTTACCTTAAGAAAATGTTTGTTCAACAAGGTTTTATCTTACAGCCCCTTGCATGCATTGCGCCTGTCACTGCTGCTGCGGCATTCTGGTTTGAGTCTCTGGAAGAGGCCATTCGCACAGCTCCATTGGATGAGATTATGGACAAGCTTAAAGCACTTAAGCTAGCTAACGCATTTGTTTCTGATGCCGTTGTACCAGTGATGTGCAGTCACTAGAGGCAGGTGAGGCAGTGCATCACCTCTCATATGGGCAAAAATATATATTTTTTTATTGGCTTTAAAAAAAATTGTAATTTTTTTTTCCCAGCATTTTTTTTCCTCACAGCTATATGTTGTGCAATGAAGAGGCACAAGCAGGTCTGCCCACCATTACACAACATGCTGCGCCATCTACTGGATGCAAGTGGTTAAGATCATTGCATGGCCCATTAACTGCTTATTTGAGGCAGTCCTATTTGGGCTGAACCAATCCAGCGAGAGGCATTAGTAAGTGGAACATAGGGTTGGGGCTGGATGTTAAATCATATAAAACAAAACAAGAACGGAAAAAAACAACTTTCATATATTTTGTTGCTGTCCTGTGAACCTGCTAGCTTTGCTAAAGTGAAAAAGAGAGTTCTGTTCTTCCCCTCTAAGTGCAGTGGAATGTGCCACTGTCACTTCCTGAATCCTTACAGAGCAGGAAAAGAGGCATAGAGAGCAGTGTTTCACCCACATCTTATTAAAGTAAGATTTTACTGAAAGAGATTCTGTTAGTGAAAATGATCATTTAATGAATGTGGTTTAGTGTTTGTTTACTCTTTTATAGCAGGGTCGTTTTTGTATTTTGTTTACTCAAACTTTACACCCACTAACTTAGCAGCTTGCCTCTGTACTTCACACTAAATTATAGACTAATCTTCTGAACTCTCTGTAGCTCTGCTGTTTTATTACTTTAAAATGCAGTGATCCCTCTCCCCCCCCCTTGTGTGTGTGTGTGTGTCTC
The DNA here is from genome assembly GCF_027579735.1 of Bombina bombina. NCBI lineage: Eukaryota > Metazoa > Chordata > Amphibia > Anura > Bombinatoridae > Bombina > Bombina bombina. Next base: position 946,879,163 of record NC_069501.1, read on the forward strand.
TCTCTATCTATCCATCTCTCTCCTTATGTGTTGTTCTCCCCCATGGTCTCTTTCTCTCTCTGTCTCTCTTCCTCCCCCTCTGACTCTCATCCCTTATGTAATCAAAGAATCTATAAGCATAATTTGCAGCATTAAATTAAAAAGTATGTTTTAAACATATTTTAATGGGCATGGATTTCTAGATCTCATAATCAGAGCAAGCAGTGTGTTATCTGGCAAGAGTTTCTTTTACAATCCTTTAAACTAAAATCAGATGTTTACTAAGTTGACCAGTTTTCCAAGACACCATTTAAAGGTACATGAAACCCATATGAAACCCATATGAAACCCATATGCAAATTTAAATAACTTTCCAATTTACATCTAATATCGAATTTTCTTCATTCTTTTGATGTCCTTTGTTGAAAATCATATCTAAATATGCTCAGTAGCTGCTGATTGGTGGCTGCACATAGATACCTCATGTGATTGGCTCACCCATGTGCATTGCTATTTCTTCAACAAAGGATATACAAAGAATGAAGGCGTATCCTGCCACTGCCTCACCAGCCTCTGATGTCACTGCGTTGTACATTTAACCAAACTGATGGCTAAGAACTCCGGATTCGCCATCCAGGCACGCAGAGCGCTATGGCTTAAATCCTGGTCAGCTGACGTGACTTCTAAATCTAAATTGCTTAATATTCCTTTCAAAGGGCAGACCTTATTCGGGCCCGGCTTGAAAGAAATTATTGCTGACATTACTGGAGGTAAGGGTCATACTCTTCCTCAGGACAGGGCCAAATCAAAGGCCAAACAGTCTAATTTTCGTGCCTTTCGTAACTTCAAGGCAGGAGCAGCATCAACTTCCTCCGCTCCAAAACAGGAAGGAACTGTTGCTCGTTACAGACAGGGCTGGAAAACTAACCAGTCCTGGAACAAGGGCAAGCAGGCCAGAAAACCTACTTCTGCCCCTAAGACAGCATGAAGAGAGGGCCCCCTATCCGGAAACGGATCTAGTGGGGGGCAGACTTTCTCTCTTCGCCCAGGCTTGGGCAAGAGATGTCCAGGATCCCTGGGCGTTGGAGATCATATCTCAGGGATATCTTCTGGACTTCAAAGCTTCTCCTCCACAAGGGAGATTTCATCTTTCAAGGTTATCAGCAAACCAAATAAAGAAAGAGGCATTTCTACGCTGTGTACAAGACCTCTTAGTAATGGGGGTGATCCACCCAGTTCCGCGGACGGAACAAGGGCAGGGATTTTACTCAAATCTGTTTGTGGTTCCCAAGAAAGAGGGAACCTTCAGACCAATCTTGGACCTAAAAATCTTAAACAAATTCCTAAGAGTTCCATCATTCAAAATGGAAACTATTCGAACCATCCTACCCATGATCCAAGAGGGTCAATACATGACCACAGTGGACTTAAAGGATGCCTACCTTCACATACCGATTCACAAAGATCATTATCGGTACCTAAGATTTGCCTTTCTAGACAGGCATTACCAGTTTGTAGCTCTTCCCTTCGGGTTAGCTACGGCCCCGAGAATTTTTACAAAGGTTCTGGGCTCACTTCTGGCGGTGCTAAGACTGCGAGGTATAGCGGTGGCTCCGTACCTAGACGACATTCTGATACAAGCGTCAAGTTTTCAAATTGCCAAGTCTCATACAGAGATAGTTCTGGCATTTCTGAGGTCGCATGGGTGGAAGGTGAACGTGGAAAAGAGTTCTCTATTACCACTCACAAGAGTTCCCTTCCTGGGGACTCTTATAGATTCTATAGAGATGAAGATTTACCTGACGGAGTCCGGGTTATCAAAGCTTCTGAATGCTTGCCGTGTCCTTCATTCCATTCCACGCCCGTCAGTAGCTCAGTGCATGGAAGTAATCGGCTTAATGGTAGCGGCAATGGACATAGTACCATTTGCGCGCCTGCATCTCAGACCACTGGAATTATGCATGCTAAGTCAGTGGAATGGGGATTACTCAGATTTGTCCCCTCTACTAAATCTGGATCAAGAGACCAGAGATTCTCTTCTCTGGTGGCTTTCTCGGGTACATCTGTCCAAAGGGATGACCTTTCGCAGGCCAGATTGGACGATTGTAACAACAGATGCCAGCCTTCTAGGTTGGGGCGCAGTCTGGAACTCCCTGAAGGCTTAGGGATTGTGGACTCAGGAGGAGAAACTCCTCCCAATAAATATTCTGGAGTTGAGAGCAATATTCAATGCTCTTCTAGCTTGGCCTCAGTTAGCAATACTGAGGTTCATCAGATTTCAGTCGGACAACATCACGACTGTGGCTTACATCAACCATCAAGGGGGAACCAGGAGTTCCCTAGCGATGTTAGAAGTCTCAAAGATAATTCGCTGGGCAGAGTCTCACTCTTGCCACCTGTCAGCGATCTACATCCCAGGCGTGGAGAACTGGGAGGCGGACTTTCTAAGTCGCCAGACTTTTCATCCGGGGGAGTGGGAACTTCATCCGGAGGTCTTCGCTTAACTGATTCATCTTTAGGGCAAACCAGAACTGGATCTCATGGCGTCTCGCCAGAACGCCAAGCTTCCTTGTTACGGATCCAGGTCCAGGGACCCGGGAGCGGCACTGATAGATGCTCTAACAGCCCCTTGGGTTTTCAACATGGCTTATGTGTTTCCACCATTTCCGCTGCTACCTCGACTGATTGCCAAGATCAACCAGGAGAGAGCATCAGTGATTCTGATAGCGCCTGCGTGGCCACGCAGGACCTGGTATGCAGACCTAGTGGACATGTCGTCCTGTCCACCATGGTCTCTGCCTCAGAGGAAGGACCTTCTAATTCAGGGGCCTTTCAACCATCCAAATCTAATTTCTCTGAGGCTGACTGCATGGAGATTGAATGCTTGATCCTATCAAAGCGTGGCTTCTCGGAGTCGGTTATTGATACCTTAATACAGGCTCGAAAACCTGTTACCAGAAAAATTTACCATAAGATATGGCGTAAATATTTATATTGGTGCGAATCCAAGAGTTACTCATGGAGTAAGGTTAGGATTCCTAGGATATTGTCTTTTCTACAAGAGGGTTTAGAAAAGGGCTTATCTGCTAGTTCGTTAAAGGGACAGATTTCTGCTCTGTCTATTCTTTTACACAAACGTCTGGCAGAAGTTCCAGACGTTCAGGCTTTTTGTCAGGCTTTGGCTAGGATTAAGCCTGTGTTTAAGATTGTTGCTCCGCCGTGGAGCTTAAACTTAGTTCTTAAAGTTCTTCAAGGTGTTCCGTTTGAACCCCTTCATTCCATTGATATTAAGCTTTTATCTTGGAAAGTTCTGTTTTTGATGGCTATTTCCTCGGCTCGAAGATTCTCTGAGTTATCTGCTTTACATTGTGATTCTCCTTATCTGATTTTCCATTCAGACAAGGTAGTTCTGCATACTAAACCTGGGTTCTTACCTAAGGTAGTTTCTAACAGGAATATCAATCAAGAGATTGTTGTTCCATCATTATGTCCTAATCCTTCTTCAAAGAAGGAACGACTTTTGCACAATCTGGACGTAGTCCATGCCCTGAAGTTCTATTTACAGGCAACTAAAGATTTTCGTCAAACTTCTTCCCTGTTTGTCGTTTATTCTGGTCAGAGGAGAGGTCAAAAAGCTTCGGCAACCTCTCTCTCTTTTTGGCTTCGTAGCATAATACGTTTAGCCTATGAGACTGCTGGACAGCAGCCTCCTGAAAGAATTACAGCTCATTCCACTAGAGCTGTGGCTTCCACCTGGGCCTTTAAGAATGAGGCCTCTGTTGAACAGATTTGCAAGGCTGCGACTTGGTCTTCACTTCATACCTTTTCAAAATTTTACAAATTTGACACTTTTGCTTCTTCGGAGGCTGTTTTTGGGAGAAAGGTTCTACAGGCAGTGGTTCCTTCCGTTTAAGTTCCTGCCTTGTCCCTCCCATCATCCGTGTACTTTAGCTTTGGTATTGGTATCCCATAAGTAATGGATGATCCGTGGACTGAATACACTTAACAAGAGAAAACATAATTTATGCTTACCTGATAAATTTATTTCTCTTGTAGTGTATTCAGTCCACGGCCCGCCCTGTCTTTTTTAAGGCAGATCTAAATTTTAATTAAAACTCCAGTCACCACTGCTCCCTATGGTATCTCCTTTCTTGTCTTGTTTCGGTCGAATGACTGGATATGACGTGGAGGAGAGGAGCTATATAGCAGTTCTGCTTTGGGTGATCCTCTTGCAACTTCCTGTTGGGAAGGGAATATATCCCATAAGTAATGGATGATCCGTGGACTGAATACACTACAAGAGAAATACATTTATCAGGTAAGCATAAATTATGTTTTTTAAAATATTGTTAAATCCCATTGTTAATAAAGCTTATGAGTTAAAAATGTTTGGTGTTTTACATATTAATACCTTTTGACTCTCAACACACCCACTGCAGACTTTTGCAATAGATAATGATATTGCTGTCTTTACAATGATAATCTGTTATCTTAATAAAAATTGATTAGGACACCAATACACCTTTAAACCATACATTTTTATTATTTACATTATAAAAAAATAAAATAATGTTGCCTTCACATTCATAAAAAGATTATTAATATTCTTTCACATTTGTTCTATTTTAAGCTGCATTGCATGCAATGGGGAGTAGTTCTCCATGAGCCCTGTTTCATCTTTCAATAAGGTCTCCAATAATTATTTTTTATTAATCATGTTTTGATTTTCAGGAACTGTAAAAAAAAAAAAAATTAAATAATTTTTTTTTACATTGCATATCAAATAAAATAGATACAATTATTAATTTAATTTAATGAGCCATCAATATACAGTTATAAACATTGAAATATTTTTAAGTTTATCTTACCATAATAAGATAAACTGAAAAAATGTAAGTATACGCAATTCAATTTTTGAAGCATTCGAACTCCATTTTTATCTCTTTATTAAAGGACAACACATGTCTGACATACTCACCCAGTCATAATTGATGGTTGTTGAATATTGGATTTGTTGTCATCAAGGACCTCTCTGGCCACTACTTCTTCTTGCATAGCTGTCCAATGTAAAATTATATATTTTATTACCTTACGATCATTTTGTCTGATAGATATATCAGATATATTTCTCCATTTTCTCACATACCTATCATTCAACAATCTCTCTCTCTCTCTCTCTCTCTCTCTCTCTATATATATATATATATATATATATATATATATATATATATATATATATATATATATCCAAAGAAACCGTAACCAAGCACTCACGTATTTAAAGTTTTTTTGCTGCCCAGGTGCGGTGCATATCCAACAATACACACTTAGCAAAAACAGAGACAGCACTCATAGGTCGTAAGAAGTCACCTCAGTGATATATCACTGAGGTGACTTCTTAAGACCTACGAGTGTGGTCTCTGTTTTTGCTAAGTATATATATATATATATATATATATATATATATATATATATATATATATATATATATATATATATATATATATATATATACATATTTATAAATAAATATCAATTTAATATATCGATATATTTATATCTATTTATATATATATATATATATTTTATTTATATATATATATATATATATATATATATAGTATAAACTCATCAGCAATTTGTAATCTAATTAATTATATTCATAGAACTTGAATTTTACATATTTTACATGTACGTGCTATTAGCCTTAATTTTTAGTCCGAATATTATTACTTACTATGTTGTAAATCTTCTTGCACAACCACTTCCTCTATTTCATCCTCAAAATTTTCATCCTCTTGTAGTCTCTCATCGTTGTTATTATTGTCCACTCCATCATGATTTGAATCCTCCCTCTGAATGTCTTCTTCATCTAAAATGTATCCAGCAAATATTATTATTAATTCAAAAATAATTTAAATGACAAAATAAAAAAATATACCATTCAACATCTTCTGCTTCATTTGAATTGTTCTCTATAATTGGCCTTGCCCGACATTGTTGCTTTTGTCTGGCTTTAAAAAAAAATATATATTTTTATTTTATTTTGAATATTTATTCATATAGATTTTATAAATACCTGAAAAAACTATACAGAAAGCATAGAAATAGGGTGCGCCTATGGTAATTGGTAGCCAGAAAAAACGTGTACAATACTTTTGAAACAGCTCTTACACATTATATTCTATATAAAGTATTAATGAAATTTGGACTATTCTAACAATTTTTACTTGATTCCTATTGAAAATTGCATTCATCATCATATTAACCTAAAAAAAAATATCAAATATGTATAAGGCTTACATTTGCATAAGTAACAACGGATAAGGGTCCTCAATTTGGATTGCCTCCTGTACAAATTATTGTACCGTTTGAGGCATTGCTTTCTTGTCCTCTTCTGTCCTGAAATACGCCTCACTCTTCGCACCATTTCACACAGGATATTATTTCTCCTAACCTGATCCAGAGTATAAATTCCCCTTCTATTTTTAGGAAAATATTTTTCCATGGTATAGGAAATAATTAACAATTCCCCAATAGAGAATTTCTTTGAACGTGCCATCTCGCTCTTAAGCTATTAATTTCTAAAATGCTGTACCAAAATAACGGAACTAATTTCTATTTAAAAATGCGCAATTGCGCGTAATAAAATAAATCAATATCTAAAAGTTATTTTGCTATCGTTTGTTACATTTCAAATTTTAACTGTATGTGTTAATATGTATTATAAACTAGTTGTAACTTGTATTAACATCAATATAGTCTAGTCGTGTTTATGGAAATGTTAACTTTTTACATAGGCTTGTGCAATAAATGTATTCTTTTATTATAGTTTTTATGTACACGATTTGTTAAGATTAATAATGACATATATAAACTTTAAATTAGTACTTTTGTATAAAAATAAATAATAGATTTGTAAGCATATATATTAATATTTTTTCACATGACATTATAAAACCAAAAGATATCACATGACCGGAAAACAATAAAGAATCCGTTTACTGTGATATACCTAAATGCGACATAGGGATCTTTCCAGAAAAATAAAGTTTACGCCCTTTTTATCAACTTTACCGATACATTATTTATAACTGCGCTTATAATGGAAAGTTCACTATTGCAGAATTCTAATCTCAATTTTGCGCACTTTAACAGCTCTATTTTAAGATGGCATCAGTGCAATCAGGAAAGACCAAATCAGGAATCAGGAGTGCATCAGTGCAATCAGGAGACCAAAAGTGGTATAAATATCATGCTTAGCCATCGCCAGAATTGTATTTTGGTTGAACTAGTGGTGGAACATTACAAAGAGATAATTGGATACCAGGCAAGAACTGTAAACCCACAGCGAAAGCAGGCAATATGGTCACAAATCAGTAGATCAGTGTCTGCCGAAGGTAGCTTTCCGAAGGATGTAAGGGCCTGACGGAAGAGGGTTAACGATATCTGAAAGAACATCAAGAAAAAGGTATGCCGAGAAAAACAATCTGCGAAAGGAACTGGTGGAGGCCCACAGGATACAGGGCAGAATTAACAGATTTTGAGGAAGTGCTCTATGCCAGTTGTGGTGGGCCTCGATGTTCCTTCGGACAAAATGGACTTTAGAGGTAATTTTTTTTTTATTTTAAAAAAATTATTTTAATAAATAATGTAAAGTGAAAAACTTATTTTATATGTGTAGAGCAACATGATGATGTATGTGTGGAAGAGGAGGTCCATGCATAGGAGAATCAACCTTTTCTCCATGAAAGCACATCCCAAGAGCCACAAGCGTCAACTTCTCATGGAAATACTGATATAGAACAAAGCGCATGTAAGTATTTCAAAAAATATTTTTCTTTTCTGTATATATTTAGTATATTTTAGAATAACTGTATTTAAGCTCTATGTGAAATTGTTTTCTAAATCAATTGAGAAATTTATTTTTAATAATAATTGCCAAATTTTGTGTAGATTATAATCGTATTTCGATTACAATCTTATAAACAATTTCGAATTGTTCTTTTGCAAATATTATTATTAATGATAAACAAAGGAAATGACTGTAATATTAGTGCATTTTTGAAGATAAAATCGATAACATTAAATTCAAGCTTGAGAAGTTAACCTGTTGTGAATACCAATGTATGAAATTTTGCAGAGGAATAGATAAAAATATAATACCTATTGGTTAAAAATGATTTATTTTACAATGCCTGCAGACATTTTGAAATTGAAGTGATTATATTCTATTTTATGTTCTGTTTATTGCTAGTATAAAATAAAAAAATTATTTAAAGAAAATTTTTTTTTGTTGAAAATAAAATAAAACAAAGGTTGACCTTGACAATTTATGAAAGGTTTTTAGTGCAATAGCATTTGAAAGTAACCTTCACATTTTAGTATAATAACTTTTTTTTAATTTTTTATTTGAAATTTGTTGATAAATTTGGATCATTGAAAGTTTTTTCATTCAGTAATTGGAATGAAAATCCATTGACCATGATGCATAAATATCAAAAATTTAAAACAAATGTGAAATTTATTTATGAAACATAGTGCACAGATAAATAAAACATAGTTAGAAATAAAAAAAATAAAAGTTTTTTATATACTTTTTTCTCAACAGGTGTTAGAGCATTGCTACAAACTATGCAAGACAGTTCAATATCATTATACGTATATATGTATGAAAGATTGTAATACTTACGGTTTACATTATATAGGTTGTTACTAACTTAAATTTATTTTCTTAAAAAAGAACAGGTAGAAATAACATTGGAACCTCTCGTAGAGGATACAATCGATCAAGACGATGATGATGAGACCCAAATAGAGGGGGACATACAGGAGGGACCATCACCCCAGAATTAAATACACCAGAGAATTCAATGGTCAATGAATCTGACTTTGAGGAAACAGCAGAAGAAGTCAGACAGCCTCAAGTAACAGAGAGACCCAATGACATTCAGACACTGACAGATATGGCTTTGTCATTTAGAAATGATCAAAGTGTATTTTTTAAGGAATTACTGCAATTTCAGAAAGAAAGGAATAATATTCTGCAACGTGATTCTGAAATAGAGTATTTACTATTATTTTTTTTTAGAAATAATTAATCGTAGATCGCAGAATTGATCCACCCAAAAATTATTTTTGATGTGAATAGTTCAAAAAGTATTGTTACTTTGTTGTCTTTAACTTTATTTAAGCTTTGTTTGTTTGAAAGTTATATTTGTGTCAATATTTTATTTTTGTTTAATTATTTATAGATCATAAATACAGTATTCTTCTATTTTTGAAAATGCTAATTATCTTTTATTAAAATAAAATAAAACAATTGGGAAATCAGAACAGTTTTTATTATTTACATTAATGAGTCAAGGTAACAACATAGATATCACACAGAAAATTAAAATTAATTTCAAACATGGAAAGAAAAAATATAAACGTGAATGTACATGGTTCTTATAAAATAATTCAAATCCAATGTGATGATGTTTTCTGAAAGAAAGAAAAAATATTAGTCATTTTTAAAATAAAATTTATATATAGAAAAAAAAATAAACAAAAAAAAAATATCTTTCAATTATTTCCAAACGATTCTGTACACCTGCCCTGGTAGTGTGCCTGCTTACAATGTCTTGTGGGACATAAAGATCTTCTGTGGGATCATTGGGACACTCCTCCTCGAGCAATATTGTGCAACATGCATGTAACTAGAATAATATCATTACATTTTTCTGGAGAATATTGAAGGTCTCCTCCAGATCGATCCAACAATCTAAAATGCATTTTTAAAACCCCAAATGTTCTCTCTATTGCACTTCTTGTGCTATGGTCGGATTCATTAAATTTGATTTCTCCTCGGGTATGAGACATTGGGACTAGGGTCAACAGCCAAGGTCGGCACGGATAACCACTATCACCTAAACAATTAAAAAAAAAAAAAGTCAATTACACATTCAAAAAAATTGCAATCTAGAATTAACTGTTAACAAGTAATTCATAATTGAAAATTCCATTTTTGGAATACTATGTTCATTTATACATATTCCTCATTTCATTTAGAATTAAAAAATTGAAAATAATTTCATATTTACACAACCGCCACGTGTCGCCACGTTCAAATGCAGAAAATAAAGCTGATTGTTTCAGAATGTGGAAATCATGGCATGAACCAGGAAATCCTGAACGAATAGCCCAAATTCTAAGGTTAGAATCACACACAGCCTGTACATTTAGTGAATGAAAGATTTTCCGGTTCCTATATTGCTCCTCCCTTAAGGATGGTGGTCTAAGAGCAATATGGGTGCAATCAATAGTACATTGGGCATACCAGCTACTTGGTAAAATAATGACTTTACTGTATGCCATTCATGCACATTCCTGGGAACATAAATAAACTTTGATAGATGCTTGAGAATAGATTTCAAAACAATCCTTAAATGGCGGCAAAATGGGTCAGCTTTGTATTGACTGCTGATTTACCTAATGGAAACCAATTAGGCTTGTGGGTACCTGAAAAATTATAGGATTTTCCTTAAACATTAAGTATTCCTCCGCAGTGAGAGTTGCAGTATTGAGTTTGAGAAAGGCTGCGCACAGCCGAAACGCGTTACTCTAATACTGGACCACTTGGGCTTCCGTAGCCACATTGTACTGACTGCCGCAAACATTCTCCTAAGCTGTGTAACTTGATCTCTCCAGGGAAGCACAGGACCGTTTGAAATCTGCCGCCTGGAGTAACAAACAAACACAGAGGAACATCACTTGGCTTCCGGTGTAAGTATTAGTAAACACCTTGCCAATTTGAACTCATTTTGTGTTTGTAAAAGGATTCTCTTGTCCTTTCTTCTCGCCTCTATTCTGCAGTTTTGCCAACTCTGCAACTTTGGGAAGGAAAAAGTAAAACGCTAACCTTGCTAACATCGCTGTGTCTATTAAACACATGTGTCTGCTTTACTAATACGGCTTGCCACATATGCCACAATCTATTAGATTGGAACCATATCATCTCATCAACATCATCTCATTGGTCTCGTTTGTATGCTTTATATGTTATGCTTTATATGTTCTGCTTATTATCCATTTATTATGTGTATCTGAATGGTCTAATCATTATATGCTTGCATTGATTTGATTTTATTTTTCTGTTTTTGTTTTCGCATTGTAATAAATACATTTTAAATACATTTTATATAGTTGTGCTAATATAGGATTATCTAGACATTAGTATACTACACTCATTAAGCTATCTTCGGATAGCGCAGCTAAATAACTTATCACTTAGCTACAGTTTGTAGTTAAAGTGATTACTCTAGTCCTAATTTTATATTAAGGAGTTTGGGGATTCCTTATATTTATTTTTAGCATCTTTGTGTAAATACTCACAGCGCAGAGGCCATTTTTTTCAATATTTTTTTTCAATATTTGACTAGGGTCAACAGCCAAGGTCGGCACGGATAACCACTATCACCTAAACAATTTAAAAAAAAAAAAAGTCAATTACACATTCAAAAAAATTGCAATCTAGAATGAACTATTAACAAGTAATTCATAATTGAAAATTCCATTTTCGTAATACTATGTTCATTTATACATATTCCTCATTTCATTTAGAATTAAAAAATTGAAAATAATTTCATATTTACACAACCGCCACGTGTCGCCACGTTCGAATGCAGAAAATAAAGCTGATTGTTTCAGAATGTGGAAATCATGGCATGAACCAGGAAATCCTGAACGAATAGCCCAAATTCTAAGGTTAGAATCACACACAGCCTGTACATTTAGTGAATGAAAGATTTTCCGGTTCCTATATTGCTCCTCCCTTAAGGATGGTGGTCTAAGAGCAATATGGGTGCAATCAATAGTACATTGGGCATACCAGCTTCTTGGTAAAATAATGACTTTACTGTATGCCATTCATGCACATTCCTGGGAACATAAATAAACTTTGATAGATGCTTGAGAATAGATTTCAAAACAATCCTTAAATGGCGGCAAAATGAAGGCTGACTCATGTCCACATCATCACTAGATACACCTTGAAAAGAACCGGTTGCCGAAAAATCCAAAACAGCCAGTAATTTTAAAAGTCCTGGTATTGCCCTTGTTCTTCTAGTTATGTGATCAATGTCATTTTTAATCAGCGAATAAAGATTTAGTATGCTCTCACGATTAAGCTGAAATTTGCGCTTCGTTTCTTTATCAGATAATGCCTCAAGTCCACAAAGGGGCAGAAACAATCTTGGAACTCTTTGGCGTCTCCGTATAGGCATATTTCCATAATTTTGACTATTTTCAGGGGACCGTGCCAAGGAAATAGCAGCCAAAATGAAAAAGAACTCCATGTTCTCTGAAGAAAAAAAGGAGTAAATTCAATGTTCTCCACAATGGTTATGGAGTACATTCACAGTCGGATTTATAGGAGAATTTTAGGTTCTCCTTTGGCGCTAAATAATGATAAATATGAATTTTGGCGATTACTTAGGAGTATTTCTCTAAATACGACCAAAATACAGCATTTTTACGCTGTATTTGGCGCACCTGTGCACCTTAGCGAGAGAGAATAGAGTGGGAGAATTTTGCGTTTGTATTTGATCATTTTTGGGCGTAAATTGAGTTGATAAATCAGAGAATAAATCCAACAGCGTAATTATAGGTGCAAATGTAGGAGAATTCTGATGATAAATAGAGCCCGTATTGTTTCTCTGTTCCCCCCTCCCCCACTTATGCTGTTGTCGTACCAGCATAGTTTGAAAGTTGTTGAAACATTTGTAAAGTAAGACAAATGACTAGAAATTGGTTTTAGACATTTAATTAAAAAATCAAGGACATACATATATCGCAGGTGGGATATGTTATGAGTCTAGGGAGTAGAGAAGTAGACCAGGCAGGAAAGTTGACAGACTGATGTGAGGTCACAGTCCAACAGATGACAGATAACCTTATGAATAGCCAAAAAACAAGACTCTGGTAGACTGGAAAAGTCAACAGGCACAGAAGCAAGTAATGTGCTCATACAGGGCAGCAGTACTTGAGGGCAGATAACCGCTAGCAGGACAGAGTTCCATTATAGGTCAGGGTCAAGCATAGACTGCCAAATCAAATTGGATTTTAATGGGAAGCAGAAAACATGATTTGAAGAGTTTAGCAGGTTAAGCAGTGAATGGCTAACTAGTACAGGAACACCATGTAGTAAATGAAAGAACAGGTCACAATTGTCCTAGGTAGCAATGACCCATAAGAACCCAGGCAGTAATGACCAATATGGACACAAGCAGCAATGGTAACACAGACACTAGTGACTAGCAGGAACACAGGTAGAAATTGTCAATGATAACGCAAACACTAGTGACTAGCAGGAACACAGGTAGAAATGGTCAGTGGTAACGCAAACACTAGTGACTAGCAGGAACACAGGTAGAAATGGTCAGTGATAACACAAACACTAGTGACTAGCAGGAACACAGGTAGAAATGGTCAGTGGTAACACAAACACTAGTGACTAGCAGGAACACAGGTAGAAATGGTCAGTGATAACACAAACACTAGTAACTAGCAGGAACACAGGTAGAAATGGTCAGTCATAACGCAAACACTAGTGACTAGCAGGAACACAGGTAGAAATGGTCAGTGATAACGCAAACACTAGTGACTAGCAGGAACACAGGTAGAAATGGTCAGTGATAACGCAAACACTAGTGACTAGCAGGAACACAGGTAGAAATGGTCAGTCATAACGCAAACACTAGTGACTAGCAGGAACACAGGTAGAAATGGTCAATGATAACGCAAACACTAGTGACTAGCAGGAACACAGGTAGAAATGGTCAGTGATAACACAAACACTAGTAACTAGCAGGAACACAGGTAGAAATGGTCAGTGATAACACAAACACTAGTAACTAGCAGGAACACAGGTAGAAATGGTCAGTGATAACACAAACACTAGTAACTAGCAGGAACACAGGTAGAAATGGTCAGTGATAACGCAAACACTAGTGACTAGCAGGAACACAGGTAGAAATGGTCAGTGATAACACAAACACTAGTAACTAGCAGGAACACAGGTAGAAATGGTCAGTCATAACGCAAACACTAGTGACTAGCAGGAACACAGGTAGAAATGGTCAGTGATAACACAAACACTAGTAACTAGCAGGAACACAGGTAGAAATGGTCAGTGATAACACCAACACTAGTAACTAGCAGGAACACAGGTAGAAATGGTCAGTCATAACGCAAACACTAGTGACTAGCAGGAACACAGGTAGAAATGGTCAGTGGTAGCAGACACTAGTGACTAGCAGGAACACAGGTAGAGATGATCAGTGGTAACAGACACTAGTGACTAGCAGGAACACGGGTAGAAATGGTCAGTGGTAATACAGACACTAGTGACTAGCAGGAACACAGGTAGAAATGATCAGTGGTAACAGACACTAGTGACTAGCAGGAACACAGTTAGAAATGGTCAGTGGTAATACAGACACTAGTGACTAGCAGGAACACAGGTAGAAATGGTCAGTGGTAACACAGACACTGACTAGCAGGAACACGGGTAGAAATGGTCAGTGGTAGCAGACACTAGTGACTAGCAGGAACACAGGTAGAAATGGTCAGTGGTAACACAGACACTGACTAGCAGGAACACGGGTAGAAATGGTCAGTGGTAGCAGACACTAGTGACTAGCAGGAACACAGGTAGAAATGGTCAGTGGTAACAGACACTAGTTATTTGTCCCTCTAAATTTAAGGACCTTTTATGTAACCTTTTTTCATACAAATTAATATTTTAAACATGTTTTACTGCTGCATTTTCATATACATGATATAAATATTTTGAGTATAATGTAACTTGTATCTTTTTTTTTTGCATGAATCTTGTATTTATATAATTTTCTGACATTAAAGATATTTTTTTGTTGTTTAACAGTGATGGAACAGAAGATAAAGGTGAAGGTTTGAACATTAATTCAGAAGGTAATGTGTAATTTGGCATAGTGTCTTCATAAATCTCAGATACATTCACAAAAGTGTTTGTTTTTATACAGCTCATTGATATATCAGTAATTGTTACAAAGGTAAAATACCTTCAAGCATATCATTACAGATGAAAGTATTATAGACGTCCTGAAGATTTTGCTTTTGTTACAATATATATTTATAATTATAATTTATTCCTAACAATGTTGTTTTATTACAAGCAAAAGAGATTAAGAAATGGAATGCAAAAAAAGAAAATGAAGTTCACTGTCTGGTGCATGATCTTGTAGTTCTTTAAAACTACATTTGACCATATAATGAAAAGATGAACACAATTTACTTTTTTAAATGCCAATTGCAATTAATGAGCACTGTAGTATTTTCTTTGTTTATTCACTGCCACAGTAAACCTAACTGCAAATCCCTCTGCAGCAAATACCCTAACCACACCCCCGACTTCATTGATCTTGCACTACTAGATTGTAAAGTTCCTTAAAGTAATGTGAATTTTAGCAGTTTTTTTAACTTTATGATCTGTGTTTACCACGTTGTTGTTCACTTTGTGGATGGTAATAGCTGAATAAAAGTAGGTTTTGCATTCTATTTGATTGCTGTTTCACTTACTAAAACATGTTTTCCTTTGGATGCCCCACAAACTTTTAAGGATTCTTTAGCTAGAATGTGTCTAAAGCTTTGAACAAATGAGCTGAAATCCTAAATTTGAAAAAATGTATTTGAACCTAGTCTCAGGTCTAAAAATGATTTGTTTTCTTAGGTAAATATGATTTTCTTTCATGTAATTGACAAGAGTCCATGAGATAGTGACGTATGGGATATACAATCCTACCAGGAGGGGCAAAGTTTCCCAAACCTCAGAATACCTATAAATACACCCCTCACCACACCCACAATTCAGTTTTACAAACTTTGCCTCCCTGTAGAGATATATATTATGTATTAATATAATGTTTTAAATATATGTATTGTACTTATATTGCCATTAGTCAGGTTTATGTATATTTCCTTTTGCAGACTATCAGTTTCAATATTGGGAAAACATATTTAGGAAGTTATTTTTTCTTACCTGGGGTATAGTCTTTTCTTCAAATTAACTGCTTTTACATTAAATTTTGCGGGAAAAATTAGGCTCGCGAGGTTGCAAAATGCTAATATTGCATCATTCTTGGCGCGAGAAGTTTTTTGGCGCGAAGGTACGTTCGGTGATGCAAATTCGTCATTTCCGGCGTCTTAGTTGACGCAAGGTTGCGTCTGCCATGACGCAAGTTGCGTCATTTCCGGATGTTGTTAGCGTGAAAAAAAATTATTTTTTGTTGTGGTTCATACTTGGCACCAAATATTTTATTTATTTAAACCCCACTTCACAGAGAATCACAGCTCATTCTACTAGATCAGTTTCCACTTCGTGGGCCTTTAAAAATGAAGCATCAGTTGATCAAATTTGCAATGCAACAACTTGGTCTTCTTTGCACACATTTACTAAATTCTACTGTTTTGATGTATTTGCCTCTTCGGAAACAGTTTTTGGTAGAAAGGTTCTTCAGGCAGCTGTTTCAGTTTGATTCCTCTGCTTATGAGAAAATTTATTTTTTTTGGATGTGGATTTAATTTTTTCAGCGGAAAATGGCTGTTTTTATTTTTATCCCTCCCTCTCTAGTGACTCTTCTGTGGAGTACCACATCTTTGGTATTACTATCCCATATGTCACTAGCTCATGGACTCTTATGTATGAACTTACCTGATAAATTAATTTCTTTCTTATTGGTAAGAGACCCACCCTTTTTATGGTGGTTATGTTTTTTTGTATAAAGCACAATTATATTTCCAGTTCCTTTTTTGATGCTTTTTACTCCTTTTTCTATCACCCCACTACTTGGCTATTCATTAAACTGAATTGTGGGTGTGGTGAGGGATGTATTTATAGGCATTTTGAGATTTGGGAAACTTTGCCCCTCCTGGTAGGATTGTATATCCCATACGTCACTAGCTCATGGACTATAATATGAAGAAATAAATTTATCAGGTAAGTTCTTACATAAATTATGTTTTATTTAAGTTGTCCTCAAAAGGTTTGTTGCCACATCAGTGGCAGAATGTTTGTGCAATTTAGCATCTCTTTCTCCTAATCACATTCTGAGTTTTTTTATCACTCAAAATGATTTTCAACATCTCACCTCAGAGTCTCCCAGAAATGGCTTCATGCACACAAATTGCACTTCTAAGGAATCGGCTACAGGGCAAAAAGCAGTGCTTTGTAATGTACACTAAGCATATGGTAGCTCTCATTGAGGTATAGTAGCTCAGGCCTCTGTGTGTTTCATGGGTCTACTGGCCCTTATTTCTTTTATATGATGATGATGATGATGGTCCATAGGAATTCATAACGTGGGATAATTCCCACCACTAGGAGGTGGTCAAAAACTTGCCACCTACTGTCCTCAGTTTTGTTCTTGGCCTCCAGCTACTTGCTTTTGGATTATTTTATGGGAGATCAGACCAATGTGAGACCCATAACACATTGGATACATTCATTCAGCATGAGGAAATCAGCAGGAGGATGCAACCAGCAATCTGAATGATACAGCGATATAGGAATACCTTTGTTATGTGAGCAGTATCCTGCTATAGGATTTCAGCCATAACTGCCCTCAGGTTTTGCAGGGTCTCCCCCTGTGGAACTACAGATATTTCCTCTCAGATCCTTTGCTGTACAAGTACTGGAAGGGCTCTACTGTATACAGCTACAGACATCATGTTGGTAAGCTCAGTGGAGGGGTGTCTCAGTCAGGTAAGTGGTTACATTACTCATACAGCCCATTGGCTATAAGTAGGTACTTGTTTTGTCAAATATAGCATAGCTGGGTGCCTAGCATACCTACCTACCTGCACACACATTTTGGAAGAAAATTTCTCACATGAAGGGGTCTAATCCTTTCTTAGTGGACACATTGAGAGAACTGATACCTTTGGCAACATTCATCATCTTTTTTTTTATTCTTTTTATCAGAATTTTTTAATTTTAGGTGTATGATCGTTTAAGGCAACAGGAAGGGAAGCTTGTGTCAGGGGTTATTTGCTGACTTTTTTAGTATATTTTATATTTTAAACTTATTTTTTGGCCTGCTTAGTGCCTGCGATCATTTTGGTGGTTAGCGCCGCCCCCTCCAATTTGGCACCCTTACTCCTGATCTCTGTCTTTGGAAAGGTTAGGAAGTTTTTCAAGCTAACAACTGCATTGCTGAATTTTTCCTTGTCCCTGCCTGCAAAAGATCATTTTTCTGAGAGGTTGAGTACACATACAAGAGCTGCTGGAGGGGTGGGTAAGCTCAGTTTACTTCTAATGGCTTTAGTGAATTTTTATTATCTCTCTCTCATTGTTTTCTCTCATTTATTTGTGTTTGATGTGTTTTTAGAAGTGTGGCTTAAAGAAGTAGATTTTTTCTTTTACTCATTTTGAATATAACATTTGGTATTTTCAACATTCGCCTTGTTATTATTGAACTGTTTGCTAATTTTATGGAGTCCAGCATGTCTGTTCCCCCTGTACTAATGTCAGAGCCATTAGAAGGGAGAGCTACAGATGCAGTACCTCTATTTACTTTGGAAAACGTTTCCAGTCTGTCAGGTTAAAGGGACACTGAACCCAATTTATTTATTTTGTGATTCAGATAGAGCATGCAATTTTAAGCAACTTTCTAATTTACTCCTATTATCAATTTTTCTTCTTTCTCTTGCTATCTTTATTTGAAAAAGAAGGCATCTCTGCTTTTTTCTTGGTTCAGAACTCTTGACAGCACTTTTTGATTGGTGGATGAATTTATCCACCAATCAGCAAGGACAACCCAGGTTGTTTACCAAAAATGGGCCGGCATCTAAACTTACATTCTTGCATTTCAAATAAAGTTACCAAGAGAATAAAGAAAATTTGATAATAGGAGTAAATTAGAAAGTTGCTTAAAATTTCATTCTCTATCTGAATCACGAAAGAAAAAATTTGGGTTCAGTGTCTCTTTAACCAACTATGTAATAGTTGTGCACATCAGCTTTTACATGCGAATCAGCTACCAGCCATTATATCTGCCCTGACCTGTATATGTTACGCAAAAGACTACCACTGATTTTACCCATGAATTTAAAAGCAATTTGCACAATGCTATGGCTGAATATTTGGTAGTTATCCTCAAACCAAGTTAGCGCAAGCGCAAGTCTGGGAATTTGTCAGCATCTCATGATGTAGATGTGCAGGTTTCTTCCCTTCATGTTGAGATTTCTCAAATTTTGCAAAGTTCTGGTTAGGACTCTGATTTTAAATCGGACTCTGCTGCCTCTGAGGGGGGAACTGTCTTCTGAGGAACACAGAGTTTCTGAGCCAAAATTTGACTCTGTTTTCATGTTTTAAAGTTGAGCATATTCATAACCTAATACATAAGAGTACTTCAAACTCTGGTTATTTCTGAGTCAAAGCTTGCAGAATCTAAGCCAGTAAATAAATTGAACATGACTTTTAAGTCTCCTCCTAAAATTCTTGAAGTTTTTCAGGTACCTAATTAGGTTTCAGATTATATCATCAAAAAGTGTGAAAAGCCTGGCATTCCATTTTCTTTGCCTGCCAGATTAAAACATTTTTTATTTGGAATTGTGGGAAACTTTCACAAAGATGGATGGAGCTATCTCTACATTAGCAAAACATACCTCTATCCTTATGGAAGAAACACTTCTTTCAAGGATCCTATGCAAGCTTGTGTCTCAGATAGGTCTTCAGCTAAGACCAGCAATAGCTATTACATGTGTAACTGCAGCTATAGCAGATCCATATTCTGCTGAAGATCTTCAGAAATGCATTCATGTTGTAAAGAAGTCTAATGCATTTATTTGTGATGCTGTCATGGACATTATCAAAATTGATATTAAGAATATGTCCATAGCAATCCTTTTAATAATTGGTCAGCTGATGTCTAAAAATAGATTGAGTCCTTTCAAGAAAACAACATTTTTTTATCAGATCTGGACTATAATTAAAACTGTGACTGGAGGTAAAGGCACCTTTCTCCAACATTGGTGTGTCCGGTCCACGGCGTCATCCTTACTTGTGGGATATTCTCTTCCCCAACAGGAAATGGCAAAGAGTCCCAGCAAAGCTGGTCACATGATCCCTCCTAGGCTCCGCCCACCCCAGTCATTCTCTTTGCCGTTGCACAGGCAACATCTCCACGGAGATGGTTAAGAGTTTTTTGTAGTTTTATTCTTCTATCAAGTGTTTGTTATTTTAAAATAGTGCTGGTATGTACTATTTACTCTGAAACAGAAAAGGATGAAGATTTCTGTTTGTAAGAGGAAGATGATTTTTAGCAGACAGTAACTAAAATCGATTGCTGTTTCCACACAGGAGTTGAGATGAAGTAACTTCAGTTGGGGGAAACAGTTAGCAGTCTTTTCTGCTTAAGGTATAACTAGCCATATTTCTAACAAGACCATGTAATGCTGGAAGGCTGTCATTTCCCCTCATGGGGACCGGTAAGCCATTTTCTTAGTTAAACATAAAAGAATAAAGGGCTTCAAAAAGGGCTTAAAAACTGGTAGACATTTTTCTGGGTTAAAACAATTGCTTTACTAGGCATATTATGCAGATTCTAACTAATTATTGGTATTATAATCTTGGGGAACGTTTAGAAAAACGGCAGGCACTGTGTTGGACACCTTTTTCAGATGGGGGCCTTTCTAGTTATAGACAGAGCCTCATTCTGGGACTGTATAGGGGTTAAATGTAAAAACGGCTCCGGTTCCGTTAATTTAAGGGTTAAAGCTCTGAAATTTGGTGTGCAATACATTTAATGCTTTAAGACACTGTGGTGAAATTTTGGTGAATTTTGAACAATTCCTTCATACTTTTTCACATATTCAGTAATAAAGTGTTTTCAGTTTGAAATTTAAAGTGACAGTAACGGTTTTATTTTAAAACGTTTTTTGTGCTTTGTTGACAAGTTTAAGCCTGTTTAACATGTCTGTACCATCAGATAAGCTATGTTCTATATGTATGAAAGCCAATGTGTCTCAACATTTAAATTTATGTGATAATTGTGCCATAGTGTCCAAACAAAGTAAGGACAGTAATGCAACAGATAATGATATTGCCCAAGATGATTCCTCAAATGAGGGGAGTAAACATGATACTACATCATCCCCTACTGTGTCTACACCAGTTATGCCCACACAGGAGGCCCCTAGTACATCTAGTGCGCCAATACTTATTACCATGCAACAATTAACGGCTGTAATGGATAACTCCATAGCAAATCTTTTATCCAAAATGCCTACTTATCAGAGAAAGCGCGATTGCTCTGTTTTAAACACTGAAGAGCAAGAGGACGCTGATGATAACTGTTCTGACATACCATCACACCAATCTCAAGGGGCCATGAGGGAGGTTTTGTCTGATGGAGAAATTTCAGATTCAGGAAAAATTTCTCATCAAGCTGAACCTGATGTTGTGACATTTAAATTTAAATTAGAACATCTCCGCGCACTGCTTAAGGAGGTGTTATCTACTCTGGATGATTGTGACAATTTGGTCATTCCAGAGAAATTATGTAAGATGGACAAGTTCCTAGAGGTTCCGGTGCCCCCGACGCTTTTCCTATACCCAAGCGGGTGGCGGACATAGTAAATAAAGAGTGGGAAAGGCCCGGCATACCTTTTGTTCCCCCCCCTGCCCTATATTTAAGAAATTATTTCCTATAGTCGACCCCAGAAAGGACTTATGGCAGACAGTCCCCAAGGTCGAGGGGGCGGTTTCTACTCTAAACAAACGCACTACTATTCCTATCGAAGATAGTTGTGCTTTCAAAGATCCTATGGATAAGAAATTAGAGGGTTTGCTTAAAAAGATTTTTGTACAGCAAGGTTACCTTCTACAACCAATTTCATGCATTGTTCCTGTCACTACGGCAGCGTGTTTCTGGTTCGAGGAACTAGAAAAATCGCTCAGTAAAGAATCTTCGTATGAGGAGGTTATGGACAGAGTTCAAGCACTTAAATTGGCTAACTCTTTTGTTTTAGATGCCGCTTTGCAATTAGCTAGATTAGCGGCGAAAAATTCAGGGTTTGCTGTCGTGGCGCGCAGAGTACTTTGGCTAAAGTCTTGGTCAGCGGATGTGTCTTCCAAGACAAAATTGCTTAACATTCCTTTCAAAGGTAAAACATTATTTGGACCTGATTTGAAAGAGATTATTTCAGACATCACTGGGGGAAAGGGCCACGCCCTCCCACAGGATAGGTCTTTTAAGGCTAATAATAAGCCTAATTTTCGTCCCTTTTGCAGAAACGGACCAGTCTCTAATTCTGTATCCTCTAAGCAAGAGGGTAATACTTCACAACCCAAACCAGCCTGGAAACCAATGCAAGGCTGGAACAAGGGTAAGCAGGCCAAGAAGCCTACCACTGCTACCAAAACAGCATGAAGGGATAGCCCCCGATCCGGGACCGGATCTAGTGGGGGGCAGACTTTCTCTCTTTGCTCAGGCTTGGGCAAGAGATGTTCAGGATCCTTGGGCGCTAGAAATAGTTTCTCAAGGTTATCTCCTGGAATTCAAGGAACTACCCCCAAGGGGAAGGTTCCACAGGTCTCAATTATCTTCAAACCAAAAAAAGAGACAGGCATTCTTACATTGTGTAGAAGACCTGTTAAAGATGGGAGTGATACATCCAGTTCCAATAAGAGAACAAGGAATGGGATTTTATTCCAATCTGTTCATAGTTCCCAAAAAAGAGGGAACATTCAGACCAATTTTGGATCTAAAGATCCTAAACAAATTTCTCAGGGTACCATCGTTCAAAATGGAAACTATTCGAATGATCCTACCTACTATCCAGGAAAATCAATTTATGACTACCGTGGATTTAAAGGATGCGTACCTACATATTCCTATCCACAAGGAACATCATCAGTTCCTAAGGTTCGCTTTTCTGGACAAGCATTACCAGTTTATGGCACTTCCATTTGGATTAGCCACTGCTCCAAGGATTTTCACAAAGGTACTAGGGTCCCTTCTAGCGGTTCTAAGACCAAGGGGCATTGCAGTAGTACCTTACTTGGACGACATCCTGATTCAAGCGTCGTCCCTGTCAAAAGCAAAGGCTCATACGGACATCGTCCTAGCCTTTCTCAGATCTCACGGATGGAAGGTGAACAAAGAAAAAAGTTCTCTGTCCCCGTCAACAAGAGTTCCCTTCTTGGGAACACTAATAGATTCCTTAGAAATGAGGATTTTTCTGACAGAGGTCAGAAAATCAAAACTTCTAAGCTCTTGTCAAGTACTTCATTCTGTTCCTCGTCCTTCCATAGCGCAGTGCATGGAAGTAATAGGATTGATGGTTGCAACAATGGACATAGTTCCTTTTGCACGAATTCATCTAAGACCATTACAACTGTGCATGCTCAGACAGTGGAATGGGGATTATACAGACTTGTCTCCGACGATTCAAGTAGATCAAAAGACCAGAGATTCACTCCGTTGGTGGCTGACCCTGGACAATCTGTCACAGGGAATGAGCTTCCGCAGACCAGAGTGGGTCATTGTCACGACCGACGCCAGCCTAGTGGGCTGGGGAGCGGTCTGGGAATCCCTGAAAGCTCAGGGTCTATGGTCTCGGGAAGAGTCTCTTCTCCCGATAAACATTCTGGAACTGAGAGTGATATTCAATGCTCTCAGAGCTTGGCCTCAACTAGCAAAGGCCAAATTCATAAGGTTTCAGTCAGATAACATGACGACCGTTGCATATATCAATCATCAGGGGGGAACAAGGACTTCCCTGGCGATGAAAGAAGTGACCAAGATAATTCAATGGGCGGAGGATCACTCCTGCCACTTGTCTGCGATCCACATCCCAGGAGTGGAAAATTGGGAAGCGGATTTTCTGAGTCGTCAGACATTCCATCCGGGGGAGTGGGAACTCCATCCGGAAATCTTTGCCCAAATAACTCAATTATGGGGCATTCCAGACATGGATCTGATGGCGTCTCGTCAGAACTTCAAGGTTCCTTGCTACGGGTCCAGATCCAGGGATCCCAAGGCGACCCTAGTAGATGCACTAGTAGCACCTTGGACCTTCAACCTAGCTTATGTATTCCCACCGTTTCCTCTCATCCCCAGGCTGGTAGCCAGGATCAATCAGGAGAGGGCCTCGGTGATCTTGATAGCTCCTGCGTGGCCACGCAGGACTTGGTATGCAGACCTGGTGAGTATGTCATCGGCTCCACCATGGAAGCTACCTTTGAGACAGGACCTTCTTGTTCAGGGTCCATTCGAACATCCGAATCTGGTTTCCCTCCAACTGACGGCTTGGAGATTGAACGCTTGATTTTATCAAAGCGTGGGTTTTCAGATTCTGTAATAGATACTCTGATTCAGGCTAGAAAGCCTGTAACTAGAAAAATTTACCATAAAATATGGAAAAAATATATCTGTTGGTGTGAATCTAAAGGATTCCCATGGAACAAGATAAAAATTCCTAAGATTCTATCCTTTCCACAAGAAGGTTTGGAGAAAGGATTATCTGCAAGTTCTCTGAAGGGACAGATCTCTGCTTTATCTGTTTTACTTCACAAAAGACTGGCTGCTGTGCCAGATGTTCAAGCATTTGTTCAGGCTCTGGTTAGGATCAAGCCTGTTTACAGACCTTTGACTCCTCCCTGGAGTCTAAATCTAGTTCTTTCAGTTCTTCAAGGGGTTCCGTTTGAACCCTTACATTCCGTAGATATTAAGTTATTATCTTGGAAAGTTTTGTTTTTGGTTGCAATTTCTTCTGCTAGAAGAGTTTCAGAGTTATCTGCTCTGCAGTGTTCTCCGCCCTATCTGGTGTTCCATGCAGATAAGGTGGTTTTGCGTACTAAGCCTGGTTTTCTTCCGAAAGTTGTTTCCAACAAAAATATTAACCAGGAGATAGTTGTACCTTCTTTGTGTCCGAATCCAGTTTCAAAGAAGGAACATTTGTTACACAATTTGGACGTAGTCCGTGCTCTAAAATTCTATTTAGAGGCTACTAAAGATTTCAGACAAACATCTTCCTTGTTTGTTGTTTATTCTGGTAAAAGGAGAGGTCAAAAAGCGACTTCTACCTCTCTTTCCTTTTGGCTTAAAAGCATTATCCGATTGGCTTATGAGACTGCTGGACGGCAGCCTCCTGAAAGAATCACAGCTCACTCCACTAGGGCTGTGGCTTCCACATGGGCCTTCAAGAACGAGGCTTCTGTTGACCAGATATGTAAGGCAGCGACTTGGTCTTCACTGCACACTTTTGCCAAATTTTACAAATTTGATACTTTTGCTTCTTCGGAGGCTATTTTTGGGAGAAAGGTTTTGCAAGCCGTGGTGCCTTCCATTTAGGTGACCTGATTTGCTCCCTCCCTTCATCCGTGTCCTAAAGCTTTGGTATTGGTTCCCACAAGTAAGGATGACGCCGTGGACCGGACACACCAATGTTGGAGAAAACAGAATTTATGCTTACCTGATAAATTACTTTCTCCAACGGTGTGTCCGGTCCACGGCCCGCCCTGGTTTTTTAATCAGGTCTGATGAATTATTTTCTCTAACTACAGTCACCACGGTATCATATGGTTTCTCCTATATATATTTCCTCCTGTCCGTCGGTCGAATGACTGGGGTGGGCGGAGCCTAGGAGGGATCATGTGACCAGCTTTGCTGGGACTCTTTGCCATTTCCTGTTGGGGAAGAGAATATCCCACAAGTAAGGATGACGCCGTGGACCGGACACACTGTTGGAGAAAGTAATTTATCAGGTAAGCATAAATTCTGTTTCCTCAGGATAAGAAATCAAAGGGAAAGGGAATAGGCTGGGAAATAGGTTTTGTTCCTTTTGCTCCTGTAGAGACCAGAAGTCCTCCTCCTCTCAGAAGTCAGAGTTCTCCAAGTTCTCCTGGAAACCTGGTGTTTCCTGGTCCAAAATTAAGCAGAAAAAGAAATCCAATTCTTGTTCCAAATCTATAATCGTAGTGTGGCCTCCAATCCATAATCTGTTCTGGTAGGGGCATATTGAGTCCTTTTCAGAAGGCCTGGTTTCATTCTGTTCAGGACCTTTGGGCTTTAAATATAATACCCCAAGATTATAGGATAGGATTTTGACCCAGGCCTCCTCGAGGACTATTCCATCTGTCTCACGTCCCCAAAATACCTGTGAAGGTGGCTACCTTCATTCAATGTGTTCATGATCTAGAGGATATGGGAGTGATTGTTCCAGTACCTGTCTCTCAACTGGGACAAGGTTTTTACTCCAACATATATATTCACACACACACATACACACACACATTATATATATATATATGTGTGTGTGTATATATATATATATACTGTATATATGTGTGTATATATATATATATATATATATATATATATATATATACATACACAGTATCTCACAAAAGTGAGTACACCCCTCACATTTTTGTAAATATTTTATTAACAGTGAAGAAATGACACTTTGCTACAATGTAAAGTAGTGAGTGTAGAGCCTGTATAACAGTTTAAATTTGCTGTCCCCTCAAAATAACTCAACACACAGCCATTATTGTCTAAACTGTTGGCAACAAAAATGAGTCCACCCATAAGTGGAAATGTCCAAATTGGGCCCAATTAGCTATTTTCCCTCCCCGGTATTATGTATCTTGTTAGTGTTACAAGGTCTCAGGTGTGAATGGTGAGCAGGTGTGTTAAATTTGGTGTTATCGCTCTCATACTGGTCACTGGAAGTTCAGGATGGCAACTCATGGCGATAAACGCTCTGAAGATCTGAAAAAAAGAATTGTTGCTCTACATAAAGATGGCCTAGGCTATAAGAGGATTGCCAAGACCCTGAAACTGAGCTGCAGCGCGGTGGGCAAGACCATACAATGATTTCACGAGACAGGTTCCACTTAGAACAGGCCTCACTGTGGTTGACCAAAGAAGTTGAGTGCACGCGCACAGCGTCATATCCAGAGATTGTCTTTGGGAAATATACATATGAGTACTGCCAGCATTGCTGCAGAGGTTGAAGGGGTGGGGGGGATAGCCTGTCAGTGCTCAGACCATATGCCGCACACTGCATTAAATTGGTCTGCATGACTGTCGTCCCAGAAGGAAGACTCTTCTAAAGATGATGCACAAAAAAGCCCGCAAACAGTTTGCTGAAGACAAGCAGACTAAGGAAATGGATTACTGGAACCATGTCCTGTGAGACCAAGATAAACTTATTTGGTTCAGATGGTGTCAAGCGTGTGTGGTGGCAACCAGGTGAGGAGTACAAAGACAAGTGTGTCTTGCCTACAGTCAAGCATGGTGGCAGGAGTGTCATGGTCTGGGTAGGCCTGCATGAGTGCTGCAGGCACTGGGGAGCTACAGTTCATTGAGGGAACCATGAATGTCAACATGTACTGTGACAAACTGAAGCAGAGCATGATCCCCTCCCTTTGGAGACTGGGCCATAGAGCACTATTCCAACATAAGGACCCAAAACACACCTCCAAGATGACAGCTGCCTTGCTAAAGAAACGTAGGGTCAAGGTGATGGACTGCCAAGCATATCTCCAGACCTAAACCCTATTGAACATCTGTGAGGCATCCTCAAATGGAAGGTGGGGGAGCGCAAGGTCTTTAACATCCACCAGCTCCGTTATGTCGTCTTGGAGAAGTGGAAGAGGAATCCAGTAGCAACCTGTGAAGCTCTGGGGAACTCCATGCCGATGAGGGTTAAGGCAGTGCTGGAAAATAATGGTGGCTACAAATTTTGACACTTTGGGCCCAATTTGGACATTTCCACTGAGGGGTGTACTCACTTTTGTTGCCAACGGTTTAGACATTAATGGCTGTGAGTTGAGTTATTTTGAGAGGACAGCCAATTTACACTGTTATACAGGCTGTACACTCACTACTTTACATTGCAGCAAAGTATCATTTCTTCAGTGTTGTCACATGAAAAGATATAATAAAATATTTACAAAAATGTGAGGGGTTTACTCGCTTTTGTAAGATACTGTGTGTATATATACTGTATGTGTGTGTGTGTGTGTGTGTGTGTATGTATATACAGTATATATATATATATATATATATATATATATATATATATATATATATATATATGTGTGTGTGTGTGTATGTATGTATATATATATATATATATATATATATATGAGAAAGTTATTACAAGTCTTCCTTTCTTCAATGCTGTGCACTGTACATGGGAATGTCTGAAGGCTTAAAGTGATCCTAGGATCTGTAAGCGGCTGGATGATGTTACGAATGACGTAAGAGAGCACAGCGTGGATATGCAGAGTCCCAGCAGCATCTGGGTGAGAGGTGGTTCAGAAGCTGGGAGCTCTATACAAGGGGATGTCCTTGATCTGGGAAAGAGCCTATGAAATATCAATATCGTATACAGGTATATGTATGTATGTGTGTGTGTGTGTATATATATATATATATATTCTATATCCAATAAGGGACTGCACTCGCTGGATTTGGTTTAAGAAACCTTTAAATCTTTATTATGGTAACGTTTCGGGGTTCGCAAACCCCTTCCTCAGGTCTGAGGAAGGGGTCTGCGAACCCCAAAACGTTACCATAATAAAGATTTAAAGGTTTCTTAAACCAAATCCAGCGAGTGCAGTCCCTTATTGGATATAGACTGTATACTTGATTTACTTTGCACCCTGGTTGATGACTACACAGCATTGGGAGTGCAGACACACACGGAGGATATATATATATATATATATATATATATATATATATATATATATATATATATATATACAGGTGGCCCTCGGTTTACGCTGGTTCAATTTGCGTCGTTTCAGAATAACAACCTTTTCTCTTACATTGTGTATCCAGTCCATGGATTCATCCTTGTGGGATATTCTCATTCCCTACAGGAAGTGCAAAGAGAGCACACAGCAGAGCAGTCCATATAGCTCCCCCTCAGGCTCCGCCCCCCCAGTCATTCTCTTTGCCGCTCTAACAAGTAGCATCTCCACGGGAGTGTAAAGGGAATGTGGTGTTAGCTTGTAGTTTTTTATTTCTTCAATCAAAAGTTTGTTATTTTAAAATAGTGCCGGTTTGTACTATTTACTCTGAGGCAGAAAATGATGAAGATTTCTGCTGAGAGGAAAATGATTTTAGCACCTTGTAACTAAAATCCATTGCTGTTCCCACGCAGGACTGTTGAGTACCGGAAAACTTCAGTTGGGGGAACAGTTTGCAGGCTTAACTGCTTTAAGGTATGTTTCAGTCATTTTTTTCTAGTCAAGACTTAGTAATGCTAGAAGACTGACAAGAATACCCATGTGGGAAAGGTAAGCCATATTCTGAGACTTAGTATAGAAGGAAGGCTTATTTGTAAGGGCTCAAAACACTGTTGGACACTGTTAAGGGGCAATCGATTATTTTTTTACAAAAATCTGATATTTATACAAGTTTATATTACATTTGAAACACATTTTTGGGGTTTATTCCGCATGACATATATTTAGACACCTATTTTGGCTTGGGTAGGCCCCACAACTCCAGAGTGAAGATGGAGGGGGCCTGAATTTCGCGCCTCTGTTGCGCAGTTGATTTTACAAACAGATTCATTCAGATCCATGTGAAGGGTCCAAAGATTACTTAAGGACTTCAGAGAGGCTTATTTTCGATCAAAACTAATCCCCAAGGAAGGTAGGACCACAGCTAAGGCTGTGGCATGGTTAATTTGCTCCGGTTTGGGCAGTAGGGGGTTAATTGACTTGAAATTTACTGTGCAATCATTTCAAAGCATTAGGATCATATGGTGATTTTTGGAGGTTTAGTAAAAAAGTTTGTGCTTTTTATTATTTAAATGCACAGTACCGTTTTTTCAAAAATTGTATTTTACTGTATTTGAGTCTGTTTAACATGTCTGAGCCTACAGATAGACCTTGTTCTCTGAGTTTAATAGCCATGCCGGTACCCCCTTTTACATTTGTGTTTAAAGTGTGCTAAGGTATCTAAACATTTTAAAGACCATGCAGTGACACTTAAAAATGTAGCCCAAGATGATTCTTTAACGAAAGGTAACGAGGATAGTCCTCCTTCCTCTCCCCATGTGTCGACACTAGTTATGCCCGCGCAAGCGATGCCTAGTACCTCTAGCGCATTGGCCCCTATTACATTACAACAATTATCAGCAGTCATGGATAATTCCCTTGCGGCATTTCTATCCAAACTGCCATTTTATTCCTAAAAAACGTGATAGCTCAGTTTTAAGAACAGAGGATGAGCATTCAGAAGTGTTGGATGATTTATCTGTTGTACCCTCACAACCCTCTGACGTGGCGGTGAGGGATGTACTGTCTGATGGAGAAATTTCTGACGCAGGTAAAATTTCTCAGCGGGCAGAATCAGATTCCTTAGCGTTTAAATTTAAGCTGGAACACCTCCGCGTACTGCTTAAGGAGGTTTTAGCTACGCTAGATGATTGTGTAAAATGGACAAGTTTCTAGAAGTCCCTGTATACACTGATGCGTTTTCGATCCCGAAGAGGGTGGCGGATATATGTGACTAGGGAGTGGGAGAGACCAGGCGTACCTTTTGTCCCCCCCCCCCATCTTTAAGAAAATGTTCCCCATAACTGACCCCAGGCGGGACGCGTGGCAGGCGGTCCCTAAGGTAGAGGGAGCAGTTTCAACACTAGCTAAGCGCACAACTATACCAATAGAAGACAGTTGTGTTTTCAAAGATCCTATGGATAAAAAATTAGAAGGTTTACTAAAGAAAATATTTGTTCAACAAGGTTTCCTTCTTCAACCAATTGCCTGCATTATTCCTGTAACTACTGCAGCGGCTTTTTGGTTTGAGGCGCTGGAGGAGTCGCTCCAGAGGGAGACTTCATATGACGAAGTCTTGGATAGAATTCATGCTCTAAAGCTGGCTAATTCTTCATCACAGATGCCGCTTTACAATTAGCTAAGATAGCGGCGAAAAATTCTGGTTTTGCCATTGTGGCGCGAAGAGCGCTTTGGCTCAAATCATGGTCGGCTGACGTGTCGTCCAAAACAAAATTACTTAATATTCCTTTCAAGGGAAAGACCCTATTCGGGCCAGAGTTGAAAGAAATTATTTAAGATATCACTGGGGGAAAGGGCCATGCCCTCCCACAAGATAGACCTTTTAAGGCTAAAAACAAGGCTAATTTCGCTCCTTTCGCAACTTCAGGAGCGGACCTGCTTCAACCTCTGCAACCGCAAAGCAAGAGGGTAACGCTTCCCAGCCCAAAGCAACATGGAAGCCTTTGCAGGGCTGGAACAAGGGTAAACAGGCCAAGAAGCCTACTGCTGCTACCAAGACAGCATGAAAGGGTAGCCCCCGATCCGGGACCGGATCTAGGATCTAGTAGGGGGCAGAATTTCTCTCTTTGCTCAGGCTTGGGCAAGAGATGTTCTAGATCCCTGGGCATAAGAAATCGTTGCTCAGGGGTATCTTCTAGAATTCAAGGACTCTCCTCAAGGTTCCACATTTCTCGTTTGTCTTCAGACCAGACAAAGAAACAGGCGTTCTTACGCTGTGTGGAAGATCTTCTAAAGATGGGAGTGATACACCCAGTTCCAATCGAAGATCAAGGACTGGGTTTTTACTCAAACCTGTTTGTAGTTCCCAAAAAGGAAGGAACTTTCAGGCCAATCCTGGATTTAAAAATTCTAAACAAATTCCTCAGAGTTCCATCATTCAAGATGGAAACCATTCGGACAATCTTACCGATGATCCAGGAAGGTCAATATATGACTACCATGGATTTAAAGGATGCGTACCTTCATATTCCTATCCACAAAGATCACCATCAGTTCCTAAGGTTCGCCTTTCTGGACAAGCATTACCAGTTTGTGGCCCTTCCTTTAGGGTTGGCCACTGCTCCAAGAATTTTCACAAAGGTGCTAGGGTCCCTTCTAGCGGTACTAAGACCGCGGGGCATTGCAGTAGCACCTTACCTGGACGACATATTAATTCAGGCGTCGGCTTTTCAAGGAGCCAAGGCTCATACAGAAATCGTTCTGGCCTTTCTAAGGTCTCACGGGTGGAAGGTGAACGTCGAAAAAAGTTCTCTGTCTCCGCTCACAAGGGTTCCCTTCCTGGGAACGCTAATAGACTCGGTAGAAATGAAAATATTTCTGACGGAGATCAGGAAGTTAAAACTTTTAACTACTTGCCGAGTTCTTCATTCCATTCCTCTGCCTTCTGTAGCTCAGTGCATGGAGGTAATCGGGTTAATGGTTGCTGAAATGGACGTTGTCCCCTTTGCCCGAATTCATCTCAGACCACTGCAACTGTGCATGCTCAAACAGTGGAATGGGGATTATGCAGATTTGTCTCCTCAAATACAAATGGACCAGAAAACCAGAGATTCTCTTCTCTGGTGGTTGTCTCAGGATCACCTGTCTCAGGGAATGTGCTTCCGCAGACCAGAGTGGATCATTGTCACGACCGATGCCAGTATGTTAGGCTGGGGTGCGGTCTGGGACTCCCTGAAAGCTCAGGGCCTATGGTCTCGGGAAGAGTCTCTTCTCCCGATAAACATTTTGGAACTGAGAGCGATATTCAACACGCTCCAGGCATGGCCTCAACTAGTGGCGGCCAAGTTCATCAGATTTCAGTCGGACAACATCACGACTGTAGCGTACATCAATCATCAGGGAGGAACAAAGAGTTCCCTAGCGATGAAAGAAGTATCCAAGATCATCAAATGGGCGGAGGATCACTCCTGCCATCTATCTGCAATTCACATCCCAGGAATAGACAACTGGGAGGCGGATTTTCTGAGTCGTCAGACTTTTCACCCGGGGGAGTGGGAACTCCATCCGGAGGTTTTTGCTCAGCTGACCCAGCTATGGGGTATTCCAGAGTTGGATCTGATGGCGTCCTGTCAGAACACCAAACTTCCTCTTTACGGATCCAGGTCCAGGGACCCCAAGGCGGCATTGATAGATGCTTTAGTAGTGCCTTGGTCCTTCAATCTGGCTTATGTCTTTCCACCGTTTCCCCTTCTCCCTCGTCTGGTAACCAGAATCAAACAGGAGAAGGCTTCGGTAATTTTGATAGCGCCTGCGTGGCCACGCAGGACTTGGTATGCAGACCTAGTGACATGTCATCTGTTCCACCATGTACTCTGCCATCGAGGCAGGATCTTCTAATACAAGGTCCATTCAAGCATCCAAATCTAGTTTCTCTGCAACTGACTGCTTGGAGATTGAACGCTTAATTCTATCTAAGCATGGGTTCTCTGAATCAGTTATAGATACTTTGATCCAGGCTAGAAAGCCTGTCACCAGGAAAATTTACCATAAGATATGGCGGAAATATCTTTGTTGGTGTGAATCCAAGGGTTACTCGTGGAGTACGGTTAGGATTCCTAGGATTTTGTCTTTTCTCCAAGAAGGATTGGAGAAAGGATTGTCAGCTAGTTCCTTAAAGGGACAGATATCTGCTCTGTCTATCCTGTTACACAAGCGTCTGGCAGAAGTTCCAGACGTTCAAGCGTTTGCACAGGCTTTAGTTAGAATCAAGCCTGTCTATAAACCTGTGGCCCTCCATGGAGTCTAGATTTAGTTCTTTCAGTTCTTCAAGGGGTTCCGTTTGAACCTTTACATTCCATAGATATTAAGTTATTATCTTGGAAAGTTTTGTTTTTGGTAGCTATTTCTTCTGCTCGAAGAGTTTCAGAATTGTCTGCTTTGCAGTGTAATTCACCCTATCTGGTATTCCATGCAGATAAGGTTGTTTTGCGTACCAAACCTGGTTTCCTTCCGAAAGTGGTTTCTAATAAGAATATTAACCAGGAAATCATTGTTCCTTCTCTGTGTCCTAATCCAGTTTCTAAGAAGGAACGGCTGTTACACAATCTTGATGTGGTTCGTGCTTTAAAATTCTATTTAAAAGCAACTAAAGATTTCAGACAAACATCATCCTTGTTGGTTGTCTATTCTAGTAAGAGGAGAGGTCAAAAAGCTACTGCTATCTCTCTTTCCTTTGGCTGAAAAGCATTATCCGATTGACTTATGAGACTGCTGGACAGCAGCCTCCTGAACGAATTACAGCTCTTTTCACCAGAGCTGTGGCTTCCACATGGGCTTTCAAGAATGAGGCTCCTGTTGAACAGATTTGTAAAGCAGCGACTTGGTCTTCACTGCATACTTTTGCCAAATTTTACAAATTCGATACTTTTGCTTCTTCGGAGGCTATTTTTGGGAGAAAGGTTTTGCAAGCAGTGGTGCCTTCCGTTTAGGTTACCTGACTTGTTCCCTCCCTTCATCCGTGTCCTAAAGCTTTGGTATTGGTATCCCACAAGTAAGGATGAATCCGTGGACTGGATACACCATGTAAGAGAAAACAGAATTTATGTTTACCTGATAAATTACTTTCTCTTACGGTGTATCCAGTCCACGGCCCGCCCTGGCAATTAAGTCAGGTTTAAATTTATTTTTGTCAAACTACAGTCACCACTGCACCCTATGGTTTCTTTTTTTTCTCCTAACCGTCGGTCGAATGACTGGGGGGGGCGGAGCCTGAGGGGGAGATATATGGACAGCTCTGCTGTGTGCTCTCTTTGCACTTCCTGTAGGGAATGAGAATATCCCACAAGTAAGGATGAATCCGTGGACTGGATACACCGTAAGAGAAAGTAATTTATCAGGTAAACATAAATTCTGTTTTTTTTTAGTCATGTGCACTAATTAAAATAGCCAGTAGGTGGAGCTGTCTGCTTGTTTTGCAGCAACGTTATGCAACTTAACAGGTCTGAAATTGATCTGGGTACACAGAGCAGACATTAGCTGTCGAGCAGCCACTTACCTATTATCTTCCTGTCCAGTTGCTTGAGGTGAAGGTGCCTAACTGCCTATTAATCACTGCAGATTGAAATGCATAGAATAGGTGCAGACCCAATATTATCTAACATGCTAACAATGCAGAGAACTGTTTGCAGAAAAATGCAAGTAAAAAAACGTTTTTGTTCATTAAACTTAGTTTGATAATGATGGAGTCTGTTGTGTAATTATTTAATTAGGTGCTGTTAGCAGATGTTTTTGCTCATTAAATGGACACTGAACTCAAATTTTTTCTTTTGTGATTCAGATAGAGCATGCAATTTTAAGCAACTTTCTAATTTACTCCTATTATCAAATTTTCTTCATTCACTTGGTATCTTTATTTGAAATGCAAAAATTTAAGTTTAGATGCCGACCCATTTTTGGTGAACAACCTGGGTTGTTCTTGCTGATTGGTGGTAAGTTCATCCACCAATAAAAAAGTGCTGTCCAGAGTACTGAAAAACAAAAGGCTTAGATGCCTTCTTTTTCAAATAAAGATAGCAAGAGAAGGAAGAAAAATTGATAATAGAAGTAAATTAGAAAGTTGCTTAAAATTGAATGCTCTATCTGAATTGCAAAAGAAAATAATTGTGTTCAGTATCCCTTTAAACTTAGTTTGATGATGATACAATCTATATTACTAGGTTTATAATGCTGTTTAGGATTTAAAATCTTCCTTTCAAAGCTTTAAAAATAATGTATTAGGTGTTACTTATGACAATTTTGAGAGGGGCCTGGAACCTTACTCCCTCACTTCCCATTGACTTACATTATAAACTGGGTTTCAATTTACAACGGTTTTGATTTACAACCATTCCTTCTGGAATCTAACCCCGGCGTAAACTGAGGGCTGCCTGCCTGTGTGTGTGTGTGTGTATGTATGTATGTATGTATGTGTGTGTATATATATATATATATATATATATATATATATATATATATATATATATATATATATATATATATATATATATATATATATATATATATATATATATATATATATATATATATATATATATATATATATATATATATATATATATAATCTTTATGTTTGTAAAAATGTCTTTTGATAGTTCCTGAACTGCTGTAAAAACACAATTTGGAACTCAGGTGCAAAATAATGTGATTCGTGTCTGTCATGGTTAGTGTGCATGTAACAGATACTTTGCTCCAATTAGGGTTAAACTAAATTCTGCAGTTATTTGCAGAGACATTTATTCAATGTTATTCAATGTTATATTGACATGGCTGAAAACAGAAGTTCAATAGTTTTTTGTAACATAGTTAACAATATTTTCTTTTCAGTAATTGGACAGCATTGCAAGGCTTTACTTATCAGAAACATTGATGTGGGGCCATGCAGAATCGACTCACAGCTCAGGACAACTTTACAATGGATTGTTGCTTCAGAGTCTGGAATTTCTGAAATACACTTTCATGAAACTGCCCGAAAAGAGTTATTGGATGTAAGTGACTCCATTTGATATTTCTAGCAATGTAAATGGTATATGTAATGATGCTGATTAGGGAGGGTAGTATAGTTCCGGCCTGAATGTATTAATGAGGTATCATACACAGTGCCTCAATTGGGTGTTTAATCTGCAAATTGTCACAAACATGTTTGTTATGTTAATTGTTATTGCTAAAATATAAAATCCTTGTCATTTGTGTCAACACCTTCTGCTTTCTAGGATTTTATTTCATCTTGGTTTGCTTTATACTTTTAATATTTATTTTGACTAGATCAGATCTCCTTTCCCTGACCTTTGGTTTGTTTATCTCCCTAATGTAGTTTGAGGAAAAGGAATACACTAACTACAAATACCTGTATACAAATAGATAGGCAATTATATTCTTCTCATGTTATGTTGTGACAGGACACTAATTGTTTGTTACTTTTGGATAAATTGGCACTATTCTCATGTGGAGTATGTTAAAAACTTATATACATACAAACCCTGTTGCCAAAATTATGTGGACACCTGACCATTGTACCTATATGAGCTTGTTGGACAACTGATACCAAAACCATGGGCATTAATATGGAGTTGGACCCCTTTGCAGAAAGAACAGCCGACACTCTTCTGGGAAGACTTTCCAAAAGATTTTAGAATGTTTTTGTGAGTGTGAATTTGGGTCCATTTAGCCAAAACAACATAGTAAATACACTTGTACACATGTACTTTTGGATAAGTTGGCACTATGCTCATGTGGAGTAAGTTAAAAAAAAGCTTATATACATACAAACTCTATTGCCAAAAGTTTGTGGACACCTGACCATTGCACCTATATAAGCTTGTTGGACAACTGATACCAAAACCATAACCATTAATATGGAGTTGGACCCCTTTGCAGCAAGAACAGCCGACACTTTTCTGGGAAGACTTTCCAAAATGTTTTAGATTATTTTTGTGAGTGTGAATTTGTTTCCATTTAGCCAAATCAACATAGTAAATACACAAGTACACACACACACATATATATATATATATATATATATATATATATATATATATATATATATATATATATATATACACACATACATATATATATATATATATATATATATATATATATATATATATATATATATATATATATACAGTGTATATATATATATTTCTTCTGTTAAGTGTGATCAGTCCACGGGTCATCATTACTTCTGGGATATTACTCCTCCCCAACAGGAAGTGCAAGAGGATTCACCCAGCAGAGCTGCATATAGCTCCTCCCCTCTACGTCACTCCCAGTCATTCTCTTGCACCCAACGACTAGATAGGATGTGTGAGAGGACTATGGTGATTATACTTTTTCCAAATTTTACAAATTTGACACTTTTGCTTCATCGGAGGCTATTTTTGGGGAGAAAGGTTCTTCAGGCAGTGGTTCCTTCTGTATAAAGAGCCTGCCTATCCCTCCCGTCATCCGTGTACTTTTGCTTTGGTATTGGTATCCCAGAAGTAATGATGACCCGTGGACTGATCACACTTAACAGAAGAAAACATAATTTATGCTTACCTGATAAATTCCTTTCTTCTGTAGTGTGATCAGTCCACGGCCCGCCCTATTTTTAAGGCAGGTAAATATTTTTTAATTTATACTACAGTCACCACTTCACCCTTGGCTTTTCCTTTCTCGTTGGTCCTTGGTCGAATGACTGGGAGTGACGTAGAGGGGAGGAGCTATATGCAGCTCTGCTGGGTGAATCCTCTTGCACTTCCTGTTGGGGAGGAGTAATATCCCAGAAGTAATGATGACCCGTGGACTGATCACACTACAGAAGAAAGGAATTTATCAGGTAAGCATAAATTATGTTATATATATATATATATATATATATATACAAAAAACTTACTTCTAACGGACTTAGTGCGGGAGTGATTAATACCACTTCACTTGTAACCTTGCCCTTGGTGGCTAGATCCAGACTTTTATACTATTATTTCTACTGTGACTGGAGGCTAGATCCAGACTTTTATATTATTATTTCTACTGTGACTGGAGGTAAGGGAGCTTTTCGTTCCTTTCGTAACAAGGAATAAACATTTTCTTCCACCTCTCAGATGCAGGTATCTTCCAACACCTCATGGAAGCCTTGTTCAAATTGGAACAGATCAAAGCAGGCTAAAAATCCTGCTCCCTCTAACAAATCAGAATGAAGGTGAGGCCTCAATCTGTTTATTCTGGTAGGGGGCAGAGTACTCCTTTTTTCAGGAGATTTGGTTTCAGCCTGTACAGGATCCCTGGGTTCAAAATATTGTTTCTCAAGGTTACCAAATAGGTTTCAAGGTGAGGCCTCTCAGATGGAGGTTTCTTTTGTCTCATGTTCCAGAGGCACCTTTGAAAGTGAAGGCTTTCTTTCAGGCTGTGTCTGATATGGAAGCTATGGTTGTCATAGTTCCAGTTCCAATTTTTTAACAGGGCCTAGGTTTCTATTTAAGCCTTTTCATTGTCTTAAAGAAATTGGGGGCTTTAAGACCAGTTCTAGATTTAAAGGGTCTGAACAAATTCCTCAGAGTACCTACTTTTAAAATGGAAACTATTCAGATTATTCTGCTTTTGGTGCAGCAAGGTCAGCTTATGTCCACTATAGATTTAAAGGATGCATATCTTCATGTTCCTATTCATAAGGATCATTATCAATTTCTGAGGTTTGCCTTCCTAGACAAACATCATTTTTTTGCAATGTTGATAAGAGGGTATTTAGTTTTTTCCTTACCTGGACAATATCGTGTTACTGCTCCATATTTTCATTTAGTAGTATCTGGGTGTTCAAATAGACTCAGTTTCTATGAGGTTTGACAGAACAAACCTGATTGCAGCCTGCTCAAATCTTCAATTGTTTTTGTGTCCTTCAGTAGCCCTTTGTATGGAGGTTTTAGGCCAAATGATAGCCGCATCAAATACTATTCCGCTTTCCCGATTTCACTTGGGGCCTCTTCAGTTTTGCATGCTCCGGCAATGGTGCAAAGATCATACTCTGCTTTCCCAAAGAATTTGTTTGGACACCAGGACAAAACAGTCTCGATCTCAGTGGTTGGATCATCATGTTATTGTTCAGGGGGCTTCTTTTGTTCACCCTACTTGGACTGTGATCACGACAGATGCAAGTCTTTCAGGTTCAGTTGCAGTATGAGGGTCTCTGAGAGCAAATCTCCTCAGGAAGCGAGGCTACCAATAAATGTTTTGGCACTCTGATTTTCATGGCTCTTCAGAGTTGTCCTCTATTGAGAAGGGACTCTCATCTGTGTTTTCAGTAAGACAGCGTTACAGCGGTACTATATGTCAATCATCAGGGGGAACTCACAGTTTCCTAGTTATGAGGGAAGATTCTCATATTCTTCCTTGGACAGAAAACAATTGTTGCCTAATATCTGCAGTTCATATTACAGGGGTGAGCAACTGAGAAGCACCCTTCTCAATCATCAATCCTTAAATACAGAGGAGTGGTCTTTACATCTGGATGTTTTTAGTCAGATTGGGGATATTTGGGGTCTCCCAGTTATAGACCTAATGGTTTCTCAAGTAAACAACAAACTTTTTCATATAGGTGGTGAGAGTCCACAAGCTGCTTCGTATGGAATATACATTCCCAAACCTCAAAAGCCTCTAAATACCCCTCACACATACCTCAGTTTTATACTTTGCCTCCATTAGAGGTGGTTAAAGCATGTTGATTTCTTCAGTGAAATGCGCTTCAGAGTATATTGAAGCCTGTTTACCCTTAAAGTACAGTGCTTGTCAGAGAGAAGTAAAGGGAATACTGCCTCATGACACCATGTTCTTGCCTTACAGGAAATCTTTTCTTGGGCTCTCTGTAAATTTGGTTGCAGGGATTCATCTTCTGCCTAAGTCTATGAGTAAGCGCCTTGCGGAGTGAAACGCGTAAGATAGCAGAGCCCTCTCCACCGTTTACTGTGTCTTTTTATCATGGAATAACGTTTTCTACACTGTTTGCTCTGTAGCAACATTTTTTTTTCTCATTTTGAATCTGTCCGCTTTTTTCGCCAGCTCCACGCATTCCTGTTTGGTTTTGACCTTTGCCTACTCACACTAGAAGGTATTTTGCAGCGGTATTCACCTTTTCGATTAATCTTCTTCCTCCCTTTACAGATCAACGTAATACTCCTATTCCATTGCCTCTGCTGATATGTTTCAGTACTGGTTTGGCTGTCTTCTATCAGTGGACAAGTGTCTAAGGGTAAGTATATTTTAAATTCTTCATGTGGACACTCACAGCTATGGATTGGGCACTTTAAGAAACATATTTACTATGTATAATACATATATAAAGCCTCGGGACAGGCATTATTCCTCTTGTTTAATTTTCTCTCTCTGCTCATAAGACATTTTTCTTTAACAAGATATGACGGGTCCACGGATTTCATCCTTACTTGTGGGATTAAACCTCCTGCTTGCAGGAAGTGGCAAAGAGCACCACAGCAGAGCTGTATATATAGCTCATCCCTTCCCCTCCCCCCCCCCAGTCATTCTCTTTGCCTGTGTTAGTGATAGGAAGAGGTAAAGTGAGGTGTTAGTTTTAGATTCTTCAATCAAGAAGTTTTTTATTTTAAAATGGTGCCAGTGAGTACTATTTTTCTCAGGGATAAATAGTCAGTCAATAACTCCCCAAGAGGAGTGGAGACATCTTATTTTCTGCCCTGATGTTGATGATCTTAGCAAAATATTGACTAAGATCCTGCTGGTTCCCACAGAGCGGTTGAAGGTAGTGTACAGAAACATCTTCAGTGTGGAGAACCGTGTCATGCTACAAGCAGCATTGAGGTATATTCAGTCATTTGTTTCTGGGAGACTTGGTATCAGAACAGGTTGACATTTTTCCCTATCTGGGAAGGGGTAATCAGTAGGCACTATGTATAAAATGGTGGAACTGAAATTACTGTTTGATATTGATGACTTTGTTCTTATATGGGTATTCAATATGGGCGAGACGCTGGGAGATGCATTTTATGTGTAAGGGCTGTCTTGTTATTATAACGGGCCTATAAAAGGTATAAGGTATGAGTATAAAACGACTACAGTTTTTTCATAACTTTTGTTTGTTTTTATTGTGCATAAGTTAGGGGGACACATGGCTTTTCAATGTATACTGGGAACGGCAGGTTACTTTGCTTCCCATGTGGTGTTTGAGTCGGTTCGTGTTATGCCCATGGTGGGCGGGGCTTAATTCTGCGCGCTCAGCCGTGCAGTAATTCATCCGATCAGGCAGCACAGTCCTAAACTCCAGTGGGGCCCATGTTAAATTTGTAGACGAAGGGCCGCTACTTTCGAAGACTCGTGTACTCTGGGGGCAGGTAGGCGCTGCAGCAGAGCTGTGGCGAGGTGCAGGGGCCTAAATTTTTTAGAAATTTTGTTATATCTGTTAAAGGTGATATAAAGTGTTACATAGCATAT
Organism: Bombina bombina; assembly: GCF_027579735.1. Taxonomy (NCBI): domain Eukaryota; kingdom Metazoa; phylum Chordata; class Amphibia; order Anura; family Bombinatoridae; genus Bombina; species Bombina bombina. The sequence continues at coordinate 946,920,927 of NC_069501.1, forward strand.
CCAAACTAGCGGTGCAATATTATTTAGCTAAATTGGACATATTAGGACATTATTTATTGCTGCAAACATGGTTTTTTGAGATAACAGAAAAAGTGTTGCGCTTTTATTATTTAATGGCACAGTACATTTTTAGGTAAAGTTTTTTTGAGAATGTTTTTTGACTTAAGAGGTCAATAAATAAGGTTAAAAACGACTATTATTGCTATTGCTAGTCTGTTTAACATGTCTGAACTTGAAGAAACTCCTTGTTCTATGTGTTTAGATGCCATTGTGGAACCCCTTCTTACTTTTTGTCCCTCATGTACTGAAAGGGCCTTACAATTTAAAACTCAAATTTTATTTAAGGCTAAGGATGATTCTCAGTCTGAGGAGAATCAGGGTATGCCGCCAAATTCTCCAAAGCGTCACAACCTCCAATCGCGTCTAATTCATTTACTCTGCAGGATATGGCTGCAGTTATGTCAACTACCCTTACAGAGGTATTATCTAAGTTATGGCAGAAAAGATAGGACCACACAAAGTGTTGGTGTGTCCGAAAAAGAATGTGGTGCGCCTATTTTATGCTACTCCTTGTAAGATGGATAATTGGATTTTACTCTGGTGTAATGATATAAAATTATTATAAAAATTATAATATGTTATAAAATTATAATGATATAATTATCAAATTCGATAGAATTAATAATAATAATAATATCCTTACAGGTGGTATAAGTTGTTCCCTTGCAAATATAAACCAAATCAACAGCAGGTATATAATATAAACTAATGTATATACTTAAACACAGTCCTTTGTGCAAGTGGTGAAAAAATCAAGTGTCCATAGGTGCCAATGATGTCACAATTCGAGATATATGGTAATCCTAAGGGACCCAAGAGGATGGCAGCTCTCTCCACAAAAAATGACAGTATCCCTCGTCCTAGAATAAAGACAAAAGAAGAGGTGCTCTGGTGCAGATAATCCTAAAAGTATGAACACAACCACTTGTATTACAAACTCAGTACTCACAAGTGTGTTTGCACATGCAGTGCAATAATTAACAAGCCGAAGCTTCAGAGCCACTCGGCTGACTCACTCAGGTCCGGTCAGCTGCTCGCAGCAATCATGCTCCTGTAATGTAAAGGAAGATATGCGCCCTTGGTGCAGATTACCCCGACCAATGTCGGACAAACAACAACAATAATAATAATAATTGTTGTTACCAGTGTTACAGGGCAAACGCAACAGGACAGAAGTCAATGTGAATACTGAGTCCTCTGATGCTTTGTTAGCTATTTCCGATGTACCCTCACAGGGGCAGATGCCGCCTTTCAGATTGCCAAATTGGCAGCTAAGAATGCCGGATTTGCCATTTTAGCGTAGAACGTTATGGTTAAAATCTTGGTCTGCTGATGTGTCATCTAAGTCAAAGGTTTTGGCTATTCCTTTCAAAGGAAAAACCCTATTCGGGCCTGACTTGAAAGAAATCATTTCTGACATTACGGGTGGTAAGGGTCATCTCCTACCTCAGGATAGAACAGCTAAACTGAGGGGTAAACAAAATAATTTTCGTTCCTTTCGGAATTTCAAAGGAGTCCCCTCTTCTTCCTCTCCTTCCGCTAAACAGGAAGGGAATTTTGCTCAGACCAAGTCCGTCTGGAGACCCAACCAGGCTTGGAACAAGGGTAAACAACCCAAGAAGCCCGCTGCTGCTACCAAGACAGCATGAAGGGGCGCTCCCCGATCCGGGACCGGATCTAGTAGGGGGCAGACTTTCTCTCTTTGCCCAGGCTTGGGTAAGAGATGTTCCGGATCCCTGGACACTGGAAATCGTGTCCCATGATTATCGACTGGTATTAAAAAATTCTCTCACAAGGGGGAGGTTTCTTCTTTCACGATTGTCTGTAGACCAGATAAAAAGAGAGGCATTCTTACGTTGTGTAAAAGACCTCTCTACTATTGGAGTAATTCATCCCATTCCAATACTGGAACAGGGGCGGGGGTTTTACTCAAATCTTTTCTTATTCTTATTCGAACAATTCTGCCATTGATCCAGGAGGGTCAATATATGACTACCGTGGACTTGAAGGATGCATATCTTCATATTCCTATCCACAAGGATCATCACCAGTTCCTAAGGTTTGCGTTTCTGGACAAACATTTTCAGTTTGTGGCTCTTCCCTTTGGGTTGGCCACAGCACCCAGGATCTTCATGAAGGTTCTAGGGTCACTTCTGGCGGTTCTCAGGCCGCGGGGCATTGCAGTGGCGCCTTATCTGGACGATATTCTGATCCAAGCGTCATCTTACCATCTGACAAAGTTTCATAGAGACATGGTTCTGTCCTTTCTGAGGACTCACGGGTGGAAGGTGAATCTAGAAAGGAGTTCATTAATTCCACAGACAAGGGTTCGCTTCTTGGGAACTCTAATAGACTCCATATCTATGAAGATTTTCTTGACGGAGGTCAGAAAGTTAAAGATTCTAAATACATGCCAAGCTCTTCAGTACAATCCTCGGCCATCAGTAGCTCGATGCATGGAGGTAATTGGATTGATGGTGGCGGCAATGGACATCATTCTGTTTGCTCGTTTTCATCTCAGACCACTACAGCTGAGCATGCTCAGGCAGTGGAATGGAGATTATGCAAATTTGTCTCCTCAGATAGATCTGGATCAGGAGACAAGAGATGACAGAAGTATCCAAGATAATTCGGTGGGCGGAAGTTCACTCTTGTTATCTGTCAGCAATCCACATCCCAGGAGTGGACAACTGGGAAGCGGACTTTTTAAGCAGACAGACGTTTCATCCCGGGGAGTGGGAACTCCATCTGGAGGTCTTTGCCACTCTGATCCTCAGATGGGGCAGGCCGGAATTGGATCTGATGGCGTCTCGTCAGAATGCCAAGCTCCCGAGATACGGATCCAGATCAAGGGATCCTCAGGCCGAACTGATAGATACCTTGGCAGTGCCTTGGTCGTTCAGCCTAGCTTATGTGTTTCCACTGTTTGCTCTCCTTCCCCGGGTGATTGCTCAGATCAAACAGGAGAGGGCTTCAGTATTTCTAATTGCGCCTGCGTGGCCTTGCAGGACTTGGTATGCCGATCTAGTGGACATGTCCTCTCTGCCGCCATGGATGTTTCCATTGAGGCAGGACCTTCTCATTCAGGGACCTTTTCAACACCCAAATCTAGTTTCTCTGCAACTGACTGCTTGTAGATTGAACGCTTGATTTTATCTAAGCGGGGGTTTTCTGATTCGGTCATTTATACTTTGATTCAGGCACATAAGCCAGTTACTAGAAAGATCTACTATAAGATATGGCGCAAATATCTTTATTGGTGCGAATCCAAGGGCTACTCATGGAGTAGAGTTAGGATTCCCAGGATTCTGTCTTTTCTCCAAGAAGGATTGGAGAAAGGGTTATCAGCAAGTTCCTTAAAGGGACAAATCTCTGCTTTGTCAATTTTACTACACAAACGTTTGGCAGAGGTTCCAGACGTTCAGTCTTTTTGTCAGGCTCTGACCAGAATCAAGCCTGTGTTTAGACCAATTGCTCCGCCCTGGAGTTTGAATTTAGTTCTTAACGTTCTTCAAGGGCTTCCATTTGAACCCATGCATTCCATAGAAATTAAGTTGTTATCTTGGAAAGTTTTGTTTTTGGTTGCTATTTCTTCTGCTCGTAGAGTTTCTAAGCTTTCAGCGTTACAATGTGACTCGCCTTATCTTATCTTCCATTCTGATAAGGTGGTTTTACGTACCAAACCTGGATTCCTTCCTAAGGTTGTTTCAAATAAGAATATTAATCAGGAAATTGTTGTTCCTTCATTATGTCCTAATCCTTCTTCTAAGAAGGAGCGTCTGTTGCATAACTTTGACGTGGTCCGTGCCCTGATGTTTTACTTGCAGGCGACTAAGGATTTTCGCCAATCATCTTCATTATTTGTTGTTTTTTCTGGAAAGCGTAGGGGCCAGAAAGCTACGGCTACCTCTCTTTCTTTTTGGCTGAAGAGTATCATCCACCTGGCATATGAGACTGCGGAACAGCAGCCTCCTGACAGAATTACGGCTCATTCCACTAGGGCTGTGGCTTCCTCATGGGCATTTAAAAACGATGCTACTGCTGAACAGATTTGCAAGGCTGCAACTTGGTCGTCTCTTCACACTTTTTCCAAATTTGATACTTTTGCTTCTTCTGAGGCTGGTTTTGGGAGAGAGGTTCTTCAAGCAGTGGTGCCTTCCGTTTAGGTTCCTGTCTTGTCCCTCCCTTTCATCCGTGTCCTGCAGCTTTGGTATTGTATCCCACAAGTAAGGATGAAATCCGTGGACTCATCATATCTTGTAAAAGAAAAGGAAATTTATGCTTACCTGATAAATTTCTTTATTTTACGATATGACGAGTCCACGGCCCACCCTGTCATTTCTAAGACAGGTATGTACTTATTTTTATTAAACTTCAGTCACCTCTGCACCATTGGCCTTTCCTTTCTCTTCCTTACTTCGGTCGAATGACTGGAGGGGGAGGGGAAGGGAGGAGCTATATATACAGCTCTGCTGTGGTGCTCGTTGCCACTTCCTGCTAGCAGGAGGTTTAATCCCACAAGTAAGGATGAAATCCGTGGACTCGTCATATCGTAAAAGAAATAAATTTCTCCAACATAGGTGTGTCCGGTCCACGGCGTCATCCTTACTTGTGGGATATTCTCTTCCCCAACAGGAAATGGCAAAGAGCCCAGCAAAGCTGGTCACATGATCCCCCCTAGGCTCCGCCTTCCCCAGTCATTCTCTTTGCCGTTGTACAGGCAACATCTCCACGGAGATGGCTTAGAGTTTTTTGGTGTTTAAATGTAGTTTTTATTCTTCAATCAAGAGTTTGTTATTTTAAAATAGTGCTGGTATGTACTATTTACTCTGAAACAGAAAAGAGATGAAGATTTCTGTTTGTAAGAGGAAAATGATTTTAGCAACCGTTACTAAAATCGATGGCTGTTTCCACACAGGACTGTTGAGAGGAATTAACTTCAGTTGGGGGAAACAGTGAGCAGACTTTTGCTGCTTGAGGTATGACACATTTCTAACAAGACTAGGTAATGCTGGAAGCTGTCATTTTCCCTATGGGATCCGGTAAGCCATTTTTATTACATAAGAATAAAGGGCTTCACAAGGGCTTTTAAGACTGGTAGACATTTTCTGGGCTAAAACGATTGATATATAAGCATTTTTAATACTTCATAACTTTGAGGAATTATTTTATTCTTGGGAATTATGTAAAATAACCGGCAGGCACTGTATTGGACACCTTTTTCTCTAGGGGCTTTCCCTAATCATAGACAGAGCCTCATTTTCGCGCCTCTATTGCGCAGTTGTTTTTGGGAAGCAAGACATGCAGATGCATGTGTGAGGAGCTCAGATACATAGAAAAAGCTTTCTGAAGGCGTCATTTGGTATCGTATTCCCCTTTGGGCTTGGTTGGGTCTCAGCAAAGCAGATACCAGGGACTGTATAGGGGTTAAATATAAAAACGGCTCCGGTTCCGTTATTTTAAGAGTTAAAGCTTTCAAATTTGGTGTGCAATACTTTTAAGGCTTTAAGACACTGTGGTGAAATTTTGGTGAATTTTGAACAATTCCTTCATACTTTTTCACATTTGCAGTAATAAAGTGTGTTCAGTTTAAAATTTAAAGTGACAGTAACGGTTTTATTTTAAAACGTTTTTTGTACTTTGTTATCAAGTTTATGCCTGTTTAACATGTCTGAACTATCAGATAGACTGTGTTCTGTATGTGGGGAAGCCAAGGTTCCTTCTCATTTAAATAGATGTGATTTATGTGACACAAAATTTAGAGAAAATGATGCCCAAGATGATTCCTCAAGTGAGGGGAGTAAGCATGGTACTGCATCATCCCCTCCTTCGTCTACGCCAGTCTTGCCCACACAGGAGGCCCCTAGTACATCTAGTGCGCCAATACTCCTTACTATGCAACAATTAACGGCTGTAATGGATAATTCTATCAAAAACATTTTAGCCAAAATGCCCACTTATCAGCGAAAGCGCGACTGCTCTGTTTTAGAAAATACTGAAGAGCATGAGGACGCTGATGATATTGGTTCTGAAGTGCCCCTACACCAGTCTGAGGGGGCCAGGGAGGTTTTGTCTGAGGGAGAAATTTCAGATTCAGGGAAAATTTCTCAACAAGCTGAACCTGATGTGATTACATTCAAATTTAAATTGGAACATCTCCGCGCTCTGCTTAAGGAGGTGTTATCTACTCTGGATGATTGTGAGAATTTGGTCATTCCAGAGAAATTATGTAAGATGGACAAGTTCCTAGAGGTCCCGGGGCCCCCCGAGCTTTTCCTATACCCAAGCGGGTGGCGGACATTGTAAACAAAGAATGGGAAAGGCCCGGCATACCTTTCGTCCCTCCCCCTATATTTAAGAAATTGTTTCCTATGGTCGACCCCAGAAAGGACTTATGGCAGACAGTCCCCAAGGTCGAGGGGGCGGTTTCTACTCTAAACAAACGCACCACTATCCCCATAGAAGATAGTTGTGCTTTCAAAGATCCTATGGATAAAAAATTAGAGGGTTTGCTTAAAAAGATGTTTGTTCAGCAAGGTTACCTTCTACAACCAATTTCATGCATTGTTCCTGTCACTACAGCAGCGTGTTTCTGGTTCGATGAACTAGAAAAGGCGCTCAATAAAGATTCTTCTTATGAGGAGATTTTGGACAGAATTCATGCTCTCAAATTGGCTAACTCTTTTACCTTAGACGCCACTTTGCAATTGGCTAGATTAGCGGCGAAAAATTCTGGGTTTGCTATTGTGGCGCGCACAGAGCGCTTTGGCTAAAATCTTGGTCAGCGGATGCGTCTTCCAAGAACAAATTGCTTAACATTCCTTTCAAGGGGAAAACGCTGTTTGGCCCTGACTTGAAAGAGATTATTTCTGATATCACTGGGAGCAAGGGCCACGCCCTTCCTCAGGATAGGTCTTTCAAGGCTAAAAATAAACCAAATTTTCGTCCCTTTCGCAGAAACGGACCAGCCCCAAGTGCTACATCCTCTAAGCAAGAGGGTAATACTTCTCAAGCCAAGCCAGCCTGGAGGCCAATGCAAGGCTGGAACAAAGGTAAGCAGGCCAAGAAACCTGCCACTGCTACCAAGACAGCATGAGATGTTGGCCCCCGATCCAGGACCGGATCTGGTGGGGGGCAGACTCTCTCTCTTCGCTCAGGCTTGGGCAAGAGATGTTCTGGATCCTTGGGCGCTGGAAATAGTCTCCCAAGGTTATCTTCTGGAATTCAAGGGGCTTCCCCCAAGGGGGAGGTTCCACAGGTCTCAATTGTCTTCAGACCACATAAAAAAACAGGCATTCTTACATTGTGTAGAAGACCTGTTAAAAATGGGAGTGATTCATCCTGTTCCATTAGGAGAACAAGGGATGGGGTTCTACTCCAATCTGTTCATAGTTCCCAAAAAAGAGGGAACATTCAGACCAATCTTAGATCTCAAGATCCTAAACAAGTTTCTCAAGGTTCCATCGTTCAAAATGGAAACCATTCGAACAATTCTTCCTTCCATCCAGGAAGGTCAATTCATGACCACGGTGGATTTAAAGGATGCGTATCTACATATTCCTATCCACAAGGAACATCATCGGTTCCTAAGGTTCGCCTTTCTGGACAAGCATTACCAGTTTGTGGCACTTCCATTCGGATTAGCCACTGCTCCAAGAATTTTCACAAAGGTACTGGGGTCCCTTCTAGCGGTGCTACAACCAAGGGGCATTGCAGTAGTACCTTACTTGGACGACATTCTGATTCAATCTCTCAGATCTCACGGGTGGAAAGTGAACGTAGAAAAAAGTTCTCTATCTCCGTCAACAAGAGTTCCCTTCTTGGGAACAATAATAGACTCCTTAGAAATGAGGATTTTTCTGACAGAGGCCAGAAAATCAAAACTTCTAAACTCTTGTCAAGTACTTCATTCTGTTCCTCTTCCTTCCATAGCGCAGTGCATGGAAGTAATAGGTTTGATGGTCGCGGCAATGGACATAGTTCCTTTTGCGCGAATTCATCTGAGACCATTACAACTGTGCATGCTCAGTCAGTGGAATGGGGATTATACAGACTTGTCTCCGACGATACAAGTAGATCAGAGGACCAGAGATTCACTCCGTTGGTGGCTGTCCCTGGACAACCTGTCACAGGGGATGAGCTTCCGCAGACCAGAGTGGGTCATTGTCACGACCGACGCTAGTCTGGTGGGCTGGGGCGCGGTCTGGGGACTCCTGAAAGCTCAGGGTCTTTGGTCTCGGGAAGAATCTCTTTTCCCGATAAATATTCTGGAACTGAGAGCGATATTCAATGCTCTCAAGGCTTGGCCTCAGCTAGCAAAGGCCAAATTCATACGGTTTCAATCGGACAACATGACGACTGTTGCGTATATCAACCATCAAGGGGGAACAAGGAGTTCCCTGGCGATGGAAGAAGTGACCAAAATCATTCAATGGGCGGAGACTCACTCCTGCCACTTGTCTGCAATCCACATCCCAGGAGTGGAAAATTGGGAAGCGGATTTTCTGAGTCTTCAGACATTTCATCCGGGGGAGTGGGAACTCCATCCGGAAATCTTTGCCCAAATTACTCAGTTGTGGGGCATTCCAGACATGGATCTGATGGCCTCTCGTCAGAACTTCAAGGTTCCTTGCTACGGGTCCAGATCCAGGGATCCCAAGGCGACTCTAGTAGATGCACTAGTAGCACCTTGGACCTTCAAACTAGCTTATGTATTCCCACCGTTTCCTCTCATCCCCAGGCTGGTAGCCAGGATCAATCAGGAGAGGGCATCGGTGATCTTGATAGCTCCTGCGTGGCCACGCAGGACTTGGTATGCAGACCTGGTGAATATGTCATCGGCTCCACCATGGAAGCTACCTTTGAGACGGGACCTTCTTGTTCAAGGTCCGTTCGAACATCCGAATCTGGTCTCACTCCAACTGACTGCTTGGAGATTGAACGCTTGATTTTATCAAAGCGAGGGTTCTCAGATTCTGTCATTGATACTCTTGTTCAGGCCAGAAAGCCTGTAACTAGAAAAATCTACCATAAAATATGGAAAAAATATATCTGTTGGTGTGAATCTAAAGGATTCCCTTGGGACAAGATAAAAATTCCTAAGATTCTATCCTTTCTTCAAGAAGGTTTGGAGAAAGGATTATCTGCAAGTTCTTTGAAGGGACAGATTTCTGCTTTGTCTGTGTTACTTCACAAAAAGCTGGCAGCTGTGCCAGATGTTCAAGCTTTTGTTCAGGCTCTGGTTAGAATCAAGCCTGTTTACAAACCTTTGACTCCTCCTTGGAGTCTCAATTTAGTTCTTTCAGTTCTTCAGGGGGTTCCGTTTGAACCCTTACATTTCGTTGATATTAAGTTATTATCTTGGAAAGTTTTTTTTTGGTTGCAATTTCTTCTGCTAGAAGAGTTTCAGAGTTATCTGCTCTGCAGTGTTCTCCTCCTTATCTGGTGTTCCATGCAGATAAGGTGGTTTTGCGTACTAAACCTGGTTTTCTTCCGAAAGTTGTTTCTAACAAAAACATTAACCAGGAGATAGTCGTGCCTTCTTTGTGTCCGAATCCAGTTTCAAAGAAGGAACGTTTGTTGCACAATTTGGATGTAGTTCGTGCTCTAAAATTCTATTTAGATGCTACAAAGGATTTTAGACAAACATCTTCCTTGTTTGTTGTTTATTCTGGTAAAAGGAGAGGTCAAAAAGCAACTTCTACCTCTCTCTCTTTTTGGCTTAAAAGCATCATCAGATTGGCTTACGAGACTGCCGGACGGCAGCCTCCTGAAAGAATCACAGCTCATTCCACTAGGGCCGTGGCTTCCACATGGGCCTTCAAGAACGAGGCTTCTGTTGATCAGATATGTAAGGCAGCGACTTGGTCTTCACTGCACACTTTTACTAAATTTTACAAATTTGATACTTTTGCTTCTTCTGAGGCTATTTTTGGGAGAAAGGTTTTGCAAGCCGTGGTGCCTTCCATCTAGGTGACCTGATTTGCTCCCTCCCTTCATCCGTGTCCTAAAGCTTTGGTATTGGTTCCCACAAGTAAGGATGACGCCGTGGACCGGACACACCTATGTTGGAGAAAACAGAATTTATGTTTACCTGATAAATTACTTTCTCCAACGGTGTGTCCGGTCCACGGCCCGCCCTGGTTTTTTAATCAGGTCTGATAATTTATTTTCTTTAACTACAGTCACCACGGTATCATATGATTTCTCCTATGCAAATATTCCTCCTTTACGTCGGTCGAATGACTGGGGAAGGCGGAGCCTAGGGGGATCATGTGACCAGCTTTGCTGGGCTCTTTGCCATTTCCTGTTGGGGAAGAGAATATCCCACAAGTAAGGATGACGCCGTGGACCGGACACACCGTTGGAGAAAGTAATTTATCAGGTAAACATAAATTCTGTTTTATCAGGTAAGTATAAATTTCCTTTTTAAAATAGAGCAAAAATGTTTTAGCCCTTATAACGCAGAAATGCAGCATTTCTTAAAAGGGTGGTTAATATGAGGATTCTTCTGATGCAATCTGCTAGAAGATTTTTTAAACAGGGGCATTAATTTAAAGGTCAGACCGTGCCTTGTAGTGGCACAAATTTTAAAATAGGTGCTCACTATCTTCCTTTTAAAACCCTGTCCCTACAACATTTTGTGCCCTTATCGTGCATCGATCAATACTACAGGGATACAACTAATGTGTCTACACACATCTATAAAATGCTTACGTTATGCTGCATTATTATGTGATCTTTACATAATATATATATATTTTTAAATTGTGCAAACTGACTTAATAGTTTTCTGGGCTACTTGTTTATTGCGTTAGGTCTTTTGCAAATGCTATACAGGGGGTCTATTTTTTCCCATTCCTCAAAGCTTACTAAATAAAAGGGGTTAAAATATTAATTATTGCAACTTTACATTTTATTTTTTATATATTTTGCCATAATGGAGCACCAAACTGTCCCTGAAGTTACTATAGGAACTGAGTCTGTTGAACACATTTCTTCCAAAGCTAAGTGTGCTTATTGTAAAACAACTGAAGTAGCTTCTTCAGCTCATTTATGTGTGTGTGTGTATGTATGTATGTGTTGGGTACTTGTAAAGCGCGGCTAATCACCTGTAAGGGTCTCAAGGCGCTGCTCATTTTATCGACCTCGGAAGGATGAAAGCCTGAATGGACCTAACTGGGGATCGAACCTGCAACCCTTGGGTTGCTACAGAGCTCAGCCACAGTGCCTTAGCATGCTGAGCTATCTGTCCGGCTCATGTGGGTTATGCTTAGATTTGTTATCGCATACCGATCTATTGAATTATGTTTTTATGTGTACAAATGCAGCTACTGTTTCTTCCTTACAGATGGATGCAGATAACGTACCCCCAGCAATAAGAAAGTTTATTGCTGCCACTATTGGGAAGCCCCTGACTGCTCTACCGCCTTCAAATAAACATAAATGGTCAGTTCAGATTTTACCTTCTACTAGTAATATATGTACTAACAACCAAAATACTGAAGTATCTTCTAATTATGAGGATTCCTCTGATACTGAGGCTCCCTCATCAGACACACAACCTGGTAATTCCTCCTTTGTATTTAAAAATTCACACATTCGTTCTCTTTTGATGGATGGCTTAGTCACTTTAGTGTTTGAAGAAGCTAAACCTTCTGTTGATAATCCCTGTAATCATTTGAATTCAGTATATAAAATGGTTGTTAATCTCCCTAAAATTTTCTGTATACCTGATGCTATCTCTGATATGATTGCTAAAGAATGGTCTAAACCAGGTGCATCTTTTAACCCTTCTTCAAGGATTAAAAAAACTATATCCTTTACCTGCTGCTAACTTAGAGTTATGGGAAGCAGTCCCCAAAGTTGATCGGGCCATATTCACTCTAGCTAAACGTACTACTATTGCTTTCGAAGACCGTACTTCTTTTAAAGACCCTTTAGATAGAAAACTTGAATCTTATCTAAGAAGGGAATATTTTCATACTGGCTATATCCTTAGACCAACGGACAGGTAAAAAAGTGGTGCTAAGGACCCCTTAATAAGCCAAGTACGAAATGGATCCCTCATACATGGACCCAGAGATGGTAAGGACAAAAAAAAGGCGGAGTTGTACTGGCGCTGATAAGCCTAAGGGCTAGTGAGTTTATTATATGTATCTATATATAGATATTGTAATAATTGTTGTAACTTTCTATAATCGGGTGTAGGAAAAAATATGCATTTTGGTATATGTTGGTTGATTAAAACTTCCCTAACACTTAAGACTAGCTCGATGCAAAGCAGGTTACAAAAGTGATGGGATTGTGATGGAGTAATAATGATGATGATCAAAATATAGGAATAATCTACTTTTAGATCAATGTAAAGGAATAGATAAATAATGATGTCTATTTCAGATCATAGAAGGAATAATATACTTATAATAATACATAGCAGAATATAGACGGTGATTAAATAACATTTATTGTACAGGTAATATGTAAAAACAAGTATTGAATAACTAGATTCAAAGTATCAATAACATTTTATTTATAAAATGAAAAATAGGGAATAAAATCGGGCGTCCAAATAGTATAAATAAAAATGAACACTGGAACTGCTTCAGATAAAAACAGAACAAATATTAATACAATTATTAAAGAAGCAGTAAATACCAAAAAATTTTTAATTTAGGAGCGTAATAGGCGGTACCTTATAAGCTGTTTGCGCCTCTCTCTACGTCTAGAGAGAGGACAAGTAAGTGTCAACATTTAAGTTCGAATGGATCCGGTTCTCATTAAGTAGCGTTTTTCTGGTCACGCTAGCACTGTAATGTTGATATGCAGACTCGATGCCTTAAGTCTTTTCCTGGGCCCAGGTTGTTTCCTGCCGTGCGGATGCTACGGCTACGGCGATAAAAAATGCTTTTCAGGCAAACGTCTGTCTACTTGGTGCGGTCTGTATCCTGGAGGAGCGCCTTTTTTGTGTTGCGACGTTGCAGCTCTGATCTGCACGATGTTTTCAGCTGAGGGCGGTTCTTAGGGTAAACTCCTATCTGATTGGTGTGACGTAAGTCTTGACGTCAGGTTCTTGGTTGCTCGGTCGGCGGTGTGCAAATGACCCTTCTTTTCTGGTTGCTAGGCGTGTTTCAACGTAGCAATGTTTCTTGGAGTATATCCAACTTCAGGGTGGGCCAATTCCGACCGGCTTTATCCTTTGTAGTATAGGTGGTCTGGGTTGACGAATGAGTCAATTAACTGAGTTCACTGTATTATTTCACAGGAGCTTGTCAGTTTTCAGTAACAGGGATAAACTTTAGCAATTCACCTCACTCGGGGCTTTTTCAAGAATGAATTGCTAAGCTGGTAGGTTGATTTAAGTAGAGGTGAGGCTCGTGCCCATAGGTTAATTGCTAAATGGGTGTCACCTTTTAATTCAAGATCTTAAGGTGGTATAGTTCTTTGAGAGTGATCCTTAAGGAGGTATTTATAATTCCTGATGGAAAATTTGTTGGATAGATACAGTACCAACATTTAACTTATCTTTTTGGAAAAAAATACATATTAATGAGATGTTAACCTCAAAGAAGGATTATAAAACAAAATCCGGTTTGGTGTTCAGTAATTTATCTGTTTAATCCCATATGAACCTGCAATAAGTTGTTAAAATCAGGTGTTCTTTGGCATTCACATAAAACATTAATGTAGCGTGGAGATACAATTTTATACCCAATATAAAAATGCAACAAATTGGAATTTTGTTGAACATATAGTCCACACAGTAAATCTAGATATTTTGTATGGAAATTCTTTGATATTCACATAGTATGATAGTGGAGCATGGAAGTAAAATTAGAAGTTTTGAAATTGTTAAACACATAGTAAAAACAAAGTGTGTCCTTCTAGGTATATTAGTGCAATTCTATATAATTTTGGAGTGTTTATGTCTAAATATCAGCTTGAATTTAACTATTGGATGTCTTCTAGCATGAGTCTTTATTGGATATGGCATAGTGTTACAAATATATCCGGATGTTTAAAACTGCCCATTTATTTCAACTCTGCATCTTTTTGGGGCCTCGGCAGGAGCAGCTATATTTGTTTTGTGTCAGGAAATTTTGACTTCAATGTGTCAACAGTTTTATTCTAAATCTAGAAAAATCTAAGTATACATTGGGTAAATCATGTTTAGGTGCAAATATACATAAATGCGGGTACAATTAAAACAGCAGGATCTTAATCATACATGAATGGGGTTACATCTATTTCTGAATTAAGACCCATAGGATGGAGGGGTTATAGTCTATAGATTAATTCTGCTTATTTCTTAAGTATTTTATTTTCGTAGTTCCCTCCCCTCCAATTTGGTTTTACTTTTAAAATACCCCAGAAAGTAAAGTCTTTCAATCTGTTATTGTGTATCTCTCTAAAGTGTTGATATAGGAAAGTTTCTTTGTTCCCTTTTTCAATCTGCCAAAGGTGCTCCCTTATTCTTTCCCTGAGTGTTCTTGTTGTTTCCCCTAAGTATTGTTTATTGCAACTGCACTGTATAAGGTAAATTATTCCTTTGTCTGTGCACCTTATGGTGTCTTTAATTGTAAATTTTTCTTTCGTGCTGCTAGATATATATTCTTTAGTTTTGTAACTGAAGTGGCAAGATTTACAGCAATTACAGGAGAAAAAGCCATTTAGAGCGTCTGTAGATGAACTTCGGTTTGATAGATAGTTTATCTCCTATGATGGGGTCTTCCCTGACAATGTGCCAGTGTTTATTTATTATTTTTTCCACTTCCTTATGTTGTCCATTATAATTTGTGATGAATGGGACAAATAAGTCGCTGTCTACTATGTCATGTGTGGTAGCAGGGAGTGGTTTCTCTTTGTACTTTGTGAGAGTCGTTCTTTCTATTACTTTAGCTTCTTCTCTATTTTTGTTGATGGTTTTTTCGTCATACCCTCTATCTGAAAACCTTTTACTGAGTATTAATGCTTTTTCCTCATAGTCAACTAATCTTGTGCAGTTTTTTCTAATTCTCAGAAATTGTGACTTTGGTATGTTATCCTTCCATTTTGTTAGGTGGCAGCTTTTCGCGTGTATGAAGTTGTTTGAGTCCACTTTTTTAAAAAAGGTTTTTGTATTAACGCTACTTGAATCAATGTTTATATCCAAATCTAGAAATATGTTAGTTTTACTAAATTCATGGGTGAATTTCAACCCTTTGCTATTGTTGTTCATATCTTCAAAGAAATTTAATAGGTCACCCTCACTGCCTTTCCAGATGATCAGAATATCGTCTATGTATCTCTTATAGGACACCAGATGTTGCACCAAGCTATTTCTTCCTAGGAATTCTGTTTCCCAATGACCCATAAAGAGATTGGCGTAGCTTGGTGCAAATCTCGTGCCCATAGCTGTTCCTTTAATTTGTACAAACATTTTTCCATTGAAAGAGAAAGTGTTATTGTCTAAAATAAACCTTATGCTATCGAGGATATAGTTTTTTTGCTCTGTGCCTATCTCTTTATCCTGTCTCAGATAGCTTGATACTGCTTCTAACCCTAACATGTGTTCAGTCGTGGTGTATAAAGATGTGACATCACACGTGGCAAGTATGATGTCACCTTCAATCTTAATGTTTTCAAGTATTTGAAGAACCTGTATGGAGTCTCTTAGGTACGACGGCAGTGTCTTAACGTATTTCTGTAGGTACTTGTCAATATACTGATACAGATTTGATGTCACTGAATTTATACCTGATATGATTGGTCTGCCGGGTGGATTATTTAGGTCTTTATGTATTTTTGGTAAAAAAAATAGCGGTTTTTGGAAATTGTGGATTTAAATAATTGTATTCTTTTGCATTAAGAATGCCCTGTGTGTGTGCTTTATCTAGCATATTCCGTAGTAGGATTATGTCTACTCTAGTAGGATCTCTGACTAGTTCTTTGTAAGTTGTATCATTGCTGAGAAGTCTGTTAGCTTCGGACAGATAGTAGGATGTGTCCATTATCACTACCCCCTTTGTCTGCAGGTTTTATGGTAATCTGATCATTTTCTCTGAGTTGTTTTAGGGCTCTGTTTTCGGCTTTACTTAGATTAGTATGCACTCGTTTCTTGTTATCAAATCTCTCTAGATCTTTCAGCACCAGTTTTTCAAAGGTTTCAACGTTCTTTCCTTTATCATTTGTTGGATAGAATTTCGATTTATTCTTAAGGGAAGACCCCATCATAGGAGATAAACTATCTATCAAACCGAAGTTCATCTACAGACACTCTGATAACCTCAAAACCATATTAGCACCTAACGAATTCAAACGTAAAAACACAAAGACAGTACAAAGAGATCTAATGGGTAACAAAGTGAATGGCTTTTTCCCCTGTAATTGCTGTAAATCTTGCCACTTCAGTTCCAAAACTAAAGAATATATATCTTTAACAGCACAAAAGAAAAATTTACAATTAAAGACACCATAAGGTGCACAGACAAAGGAATAATCTACCTTATACAGTGCCGTTGCAATAAACAATACTTAGGGGAAACAACAAGAACACTCAGGGAAAGAATAAGGGAGCACCTTTGGCAGATTGAAAAAGGGAACAAAGAAACTCTCCTATATCAACACTTTAGAGAGATACACAATAACAGATTAAAAGACTTTACTTTCTGGGGTATTTTAAAAGTAAAACCAAATCGGAAGGGAGGGAACTACGAAAATAAAATACTTAAGAAAGAAGCAGAATTAATCTATAGACTAAAAACCCTCCATCATATGGGTCTTAATTCAGAAATAGAATAGAAGTAACCCCATTCATGTATGATTAAGATCCTGCTGTTTTAATTGTACCCGCATTTATGTATATTTGCACCTAAACATGATTTACCCAATGTATACTTAGATTTTTCTAGATTTAGAATCAAACTGTTGACACATTGAAGTCAAAATTTCCTGACACAAAACAAATATAGCTGCTCCTGCCGATTCCCCAAAAAGATGCAGAGTTGAAAAAAATGGGCAGTTTTAAACATCCAGATATATTTATAACACTATGCCATATCCAATAAAGACTCATGCTAGAAGACATCCAATAGTTAAATTCAAGCTGATATTTAGACATAAACACTCCAAAATTATATAGAATTGCACCAATATACCTAGGACACACTTTGTTTTTTTTTTGTTTTTTTTAATTTTTTTATTGAGGTGAAAAGTTGGCATACAAACAAAAAGTTGCAGCAGTATACGGTAGAAATCTAGAATGGCTTATAACAAGGTACAATGCGTAAATTTTAGGTTGATAAATATTACATGTGGCCTCAATCACGCTAAGCAATACATAAGACATCTCCATCTGCCACATGGATAAAAGACAAGTAATACAATAGTTCACGGAAATGCCAGTAAAAGTATAGAACCTTCATATTTATCTAAGCGGCCGCTCATGGGCCTCATAACAAACAATATTAAACTGCTATAACAGAAGGTTGCTCCAAAGGTAAGAGGCCCCTTTTGGACCCCATCATGAAAACCTCAGATTTTAGTATAATTGCGTTATATGTTTGGTATAAAACACGCTTAAGTATGTAAATTTAATTTAACTGGGTGGTATAGTATTAGAAAGCTGTAAGGGGGAAATAAGGTGTGGTATGAACGAGAGAAACCACATAATTCACTCTCCTAAAAATAGGAGGTATATTAAGGGGGGGGTGGTGAGTTACATACGGTGGACAAATTGGAAAAGTTGTGTTAAACGCCACATCAGGTCTGAGTGATGCACAAACCCCATACTTTGCGATGAATTTCATGGGCACATTGGATACTTTTAGCTAAAAGTTTGGCCAGTTAGTACGAGACCTTAAGATAATGTGTGATACCAGGGAGATAGAACTGCGTATATACAGAGGCCTAGACATTATAAAATAAAAGTGAATCATATCAATGCTGTTACCTTGAGCAGCTATCAGGTTCTCTACATTTCTGCAGAATCTTAAGGCTTGGGGGTCTGTGTTAACTAGAAAAACAGTACTATGTAGGCTTAAAACATATTAAAACGCAAAAATGTACATAATCTTCATAACAACACAGCCATATCAGGACTAGAATGACTATAGGGAGCAGTCATGGCACATTCATAGCTCTGATTTATCTGTGGGCTTCACAGAGAGCCTACACGTTAGCTGGGGCTTTGTAAAGGGCAACATACAGCTATTTGGCTAGAGGTAGGTTGCTCTTGAACTATAAACAAATTGCTATGGGGAGCAGTAAGCTGCTAAATTCTAGATACTGGAGATCTGAAAACATAGTATATGCAAGACCATGCAAATAGGGCAGGATAAAACAATAAAGACACCTTAAATTCGCTGTATGTATTGTCATGATGTAGGTTCTGCTATTAGCTTAGTTAGTCTACTGCCTAAGAAGGCTAGCTCTATAGATAGAGATAAGGTCTCCACAAATGCAAAGGGCCCTGCAGAGGACATATTGACTCTGCAATGTAAGCGATAGTATCTGCTGGGTCTAACACAGCTAAGTTTTAACTATATACAGTTTGTTATAAGAGATGATAAGCTGTAAAACAACAAATACTGGAGATATTATAATGTAGCGTTATATGGTCTGCTATCAACATAAATGTTGTCCGTCAAGCCTAGAGATCAGGGGACTAAGAAGCTCAGGTATCCCGGCCGCAGACACCAGAGCTCCCCAGGATATTAACAGACAACCTAGACGGGCATATATACATATCCAATAGATGAATACTGATGTAGGCTGCCAATTTTAAACTAGAGATAGATATATAGTAACCATACTGAGGGCTCGTATGTAGTATAAAACATAAACTTAGTGCTGACTTTAGCCAAACAATATGGAATAGTACATTAATAACAAGTAGTTTTAGCATATTCACTATTGACAGCAAAACAAATGCAGCAAAGACTGTTGGTGACCTACTACAATGTTCATATCACTGCTAACTCAGCAATCAGATGAGCGTAGGAAGTAGCAACATGCTGGATACCAATGCAAAAATATTACCCCAAACAGGGTTAAATAATCATAATAGCAGAACAGCTGTAATGGCATTAATAGAGAGATAATTAACATGTTTCAGCTATAAAACACTGTGCCTTATTAACTGACTTTGGAACTTGCAGAGAAAACAAAACAAAAAGGGCGTTCAACCCAGCTAAATATCCCATAGCATGGAGACTCAGCAAACATAGAAGTATAATGTTAAAGTCTTCAAACCATGTCCGTAACAAAACCTTAGGTGTCCACTCTTGATCCAATAAAATGTAATAGCAAACACTCAGTTTAACCCACACATGTCTTGCTTAAAGAGCCAGTATCCACACAGGGTCCTTCCATAGTGAGCATAAAAGGTATTCCTGTATTATCCGATTCCTCTCCTGAGGCCACGAGGAACATCTTGAGCTTGTTTTATGAGCCCCACCAATGGTCGCCATGCTACTGCAGAAACTAAGTTCTGAAGGTCCCAGCACAGTTGTACCTCAATGCTGCCGCAGAGATCTAAGAAGTTCCCGCATAATACCTGGTTCTTTGCCCCCTCAAAAAGCTTCCGTGATATCAGAGACCTCTCCACCGGTTGATGACAGTCCTTCATCAATAAGGTGATGCGCTTCTGTGTGTGGGGATCTAATGTGTTACGGGATGGCAGTTGCTGGGGACCCAGAACAATGCCATCACAAGGCTCGATAGTAGCTTTGTCCTCGATCTTGGCAGGAGCATAGGAGATAGGGAGATGAAATGCGGCCTCAATCTGAGCTATAAAATTCTCTTGGTGGCATCGCAGCGCACAACCGATTGCCTGTAGAAGGGTAAGGGGCTCCATACTGAGTGTTAGAAACCACCTCCTGAGGATCCTGGGTTGTAGCTCAATTGGAAGTTCCTTGGATTACGCTGAGAGCTCCACAATGTATGTATATGTAGGTCTCTAGGCTAGACCTCCTCGTGGCCTCGCAAAAAGAAAGTCAATGTTTGTTTTGCTGGTGCAATACGGATTGAAATGAGGCATCACAGAGTAAAGATTAAATTCCTCCATTGTAGTAAATAAAAATCCAAAAGTAAGATACTGGGATTTCATAAGAAAGACATAAAATAAAGATATTTTGCAGGAGCTCTGTTTCTGTGCGACCTATCGCTATGGCGTCTGGCTCCGCCCCCCCACACTTTGTTTTTACTATGTGTTTAACAATTTCAAAACTTCTAATTGTACTTCCATGCTGCACTATCATACTACGTGAATGTCAAAGAATTTCCATACAAAATATCTAGATTTTCTGTGTGGACTATATGTTCAACAAAATTCCAATTTGTTGCATTTTTATATTAGGTATAAAATTGTATCTCCACGCTACATTAATGTTTTATGTGAATGCCAAAGAACACCTGACTTTAACAACTTATTGCAGGATCATATGGGATTAAACAGATAAATTACTGAACACCAAACCGGATTTTGTTTTATAATCCTTCTTTGAGGTTAACATCTCATTAATATGTATTTTTTCCAAAGAGATAAGTTAAATGTTGGTAATGTATCTATCCAATGAATTTTCCATCAGGAATTGTAAATACCTCCTTATGTATCACTCTCAAAGAACTATACTACCTTAAGATCTTGAATTAAAAGGTGACACCCATTTAGCAATTAACCTATGGGCACGAACCTCACCTCTACTTAAATCAACTTACCAGCTTAGCAATTCATTCTTGAAAAAGCCCCGAGTGAGGGGTGAAACATGTCTAAGTGAATTGCTAAAGTTTATCCCTGTTACTGACAACTGACAAGCTCCTGTGAATTAATACAGTGAACTCTGTTAATTGACTCATTCGTCAACCCGGACCACCTATATTACAAAGGATAAAGCCGGTCGGAATTGGCCCAACCTGAAGTTGGATATACTCCAAGAAACATTGCTACGTTGAAACACGCCTAGCAACCAGAAAAGAAGGGTCATTGGCACACGCCGACCGAGCAACCAAGTACCTGACGTCAAGAGTTACGTCACACCAATCAGATAGGAGTTTACCCTAAGAACCGCCCTCAGCTGAAAACATTGTGCGGATCAGAGCTGCATTGCCACAACACAAAAACGGCGCTCCTCCAGGATACAGACCGCACCAAGGAGACAGACGTTTGCCTGAAAAGCATTTTTTATCGCTGGAGCCGTAGCATCCGCACGGCAGGAAACAAGATGGGCCCAGGAAAAGACTTAAGACATTGAGTCTGCATATCAACATTACAGTCATAGCGTGACCAGAAAAACGCTACTTAACCCCTTAATGACCACAATGTACCCTGTATGTCACTGGTCGTTAAGGGGTTTCTCAGGACATAATAGCACAAGTCTAGCAAGAACAGGCTATTAATGCCCTCCCTCCAGCAGGCTTTGTGGAATAGAGCAGTCTCAATGCTGCTGGCAAGACCGCGCTATAAAACAATCAGGTCCCAAAAAAAGGCCAGCGACATACAGGGTACGTCGCTGGTCCTTAAGGGGTTAATGAGAACTGGATCCATTCGAACTTAAACATTGACACTTACTTGTCCTCTCTCTAGACGTAAAGAGAGGCTCAAACAGCTTATAAGGTACCGCCTAATACGCTCCTAAATTAAACATTTTTTGGTATTTACTGCTTCTTTAATAATTGTATTAATATTTGTTCTGTTTTTATCTGAAGCAGTTATAGTGTTCATTTTTATTTATACTATTGGACGTCCAATTTTATTCCCTATTTTTCATTATATAAATACAATTTTATTGATACTTTATATCTAGTTATTCAATACTTGTTTTTACATATTACCTGTACAATAAATGTTATTTAATCACCGTCTATATTCTGCTATGTATTATTATAACTAGATTATTCCTTCTATGATCTGAAATAGACATAATTATTTATCTATTCCTTTACATTGATCTAAAAGTAGATTATTCCTGTATTTTGATCTGATATTGATATCATCATTATTACCCCATCACAATCCCATCACTTTTGTAACCTGCTTTGCATCGAGCTAGTCTTAAGTGTTAGGGAAGTTTTAATCAACCAACATATACCAAAATGCATATTTTTTCCTACACCTGATTATAGAAAGTTACAACAATTATTACAATATCTATATATAGAGATACATATAATAAACTCACTAGTCCTTAGGCTTATCAGCGCCAGTACAACTCCGCCTTTATATCCTTAGACCAGCCATATCTATTGCTGATGTAGCTGCTGCTTCTACTTTCTGGTTATCCAGTCTTGCTCAGCAGTTATCTACTGACCCTTAATGTTCCAATATTTTTAATTTATTTTAACATGTGAATAATTTTATTTGTGATGCAGTATTTGATATCATAACAATTAACATCAAAACTATGTCTTTAGCTATTCTTACCAGAAGAGCTTTATGGCTTAAATCATATAATGCTGATATGGTATCGAAGACCAGATTATATATCGCTTTCCTTCCAAGGAAAAAATGTATTTGGGTCTAAACTGGATTCTTCCCCAAGACAAAAATTCTAAAGGGAAATTCAAGGCTTCCAATCGCTTTTGTTCCTTTTGTCAGAACAGAAAACAGCCCCATTCCCTTACCCTCTTGCTTAGTCTGGAGACCTTCTTCAAATTTGAATAAATCTAAGCAATATAAGAAACCTAATTCAGCCCCAAAGACCTCATGAAGGTGCGGCCCTCAATCCAGTATTTCTTGTAGAAGGCAGATTAAACCTTTTTCAAATATTTTGGTTAGAATCTGTCCAAAATAACTGAATTTAGAACAATTTCTCTGGGATATCGAATTGGATTCAGAATACTACCTCCTATGGGGAGACTTTGTCTCACCCATATTCCAAAACATCCCATGAAAGCCCAAGCATTTCTAAAATTTGTTTTGGATCTGAAACATATGGTAGTAATTGTTCCAGTACTTTTTGCAGGAACAAGGGATGGAATTTTATTCAAATCTATTCATTGTACCAAAAAAGGAAAATTCTTCCAGATGAATTATGGATCTCAAAACTCTAAACAAATTTCCAACTTTCAAAATGGAAACTATAAGGACTATCCTGCCTTTTTGTTCAACAAGATCACTTTATGTCCCATATAGATTTACTTGATGCTTACATTCACATCCCAATACATCCAGATCATTACCAGTTTCTGAGGTTCTCTTTTCTGGAAAAGCATTATCAGTTTGTCGCTCTCCCGTTTTGGTTAGCAACTGTTCCAATTTTTACAAACGTTCTCAGTGTCCTTCTACCTGTAATCAGAGTGCAGGGTATTGTGGTTTTTCCTTATTTGGACTATATCTTGGCACTAGCTCAATGTTTTCATGTAGCAGAATCTCACATGAATCCACTATTGTCGTTTCTTCAAAAACATGGTTGGCGGATCAATTTACCAAAGAGTTCCTTGATTCCTCCAACAAAGGTCACCATTATAGGTTCCAGATAGATTCAGTGTCCATGACTATTTCCTTAACATAAAAGAGACTAATAAAATTGGTTTCAGTTTGTCTAAACCTTCAGGAATCTGTTGGCGCTCTACAAATAACCGATAATAATGATAATTATCTCCAGTGGCTATGTGTATGGGAGTACTAGGCCTCATGATTGCAGCATCGGACGCAATCCCATTTGCTCATTTTCATATGAGACCTCTTCAGCTTTGTATGCTACGCCAATGGTGCAAGGATTATACTCAAATATCACAACAGATATTTTTAGATCCCAATATGCACCTTTCTCTGACTTTGTGGCTAAATCACCACACCATTCTTCAAGAGTTTCCTTTGCTCATCCTACCTGGTCTCACCAAAGATTGCAAGTCTTACAGTTTGGGGAGCTGTCTGGGGGTCTCTGACAGCATAAGGATTTTGGAATCCTCGGGAGGCGAGGTTACCAATCAATATTTTGGAGCTCCGTGCTCTTTTCAGGGCTCTTCAAGCTTTGTCTCTATTGAAGCTTTGTCTCTATTTTCAGACAGACAATATCACAACAGTGGCCTATGTCAATCATCAAGGGGGAACTCAAAGTTTCCTAGCCATGATAGAAGTCTTCGAATCCTTTCTTGGGCACAAATCAATTCCTGCCTCATCACTGCAATTCACATCCCAAGTGTAGACAACTGGGAGGCAGGTTATCTCAGTCGTCAGATCCTACACCCAGGAGAGTGGTCTCTCCACCAAGATGTTCTATCTGATTGTGCAAAAATTCTGATGGCCTCGCTTTTGAAGAAGAAACTTCACAGGTACCTTGCGAGGTCCAGGGATCCTCAGGCAGAGGTGTTGGATGCTCTAGCAGTGTCTTGGTTTTACCAGCCTGCTTATATATTCCCCGCTCTGATCCTGCTTCCCAGAGTGATTTTGAAAATCAAAATGGAACGGTCATTTGTAATCCTGATAGCTCCAGCATGGCCTTACATGATTTGATATGCAGATCTGGTACGAATGTCCAGTTTCCCACCGTGGCCTCTTTCTTTATGGCCAGATCTTCTATCTCAAGGTCTATTCTTCCATCCAGATTTAAAGTCTCTAAACTTAATGGCATGGAAATTGAATGCTTCGTTCTCAGTCATAGAGGATACTATGATTCAGACCCGCAAGCCTGTTTCTAGAAAAATCTATCACAAAGTTTGGAAAAATTATATTTTCTGGTGCTCTACATGTGATTATTCCTGGCATTCTTTTAGAATTCCTAGGATTCTTCAGTTTCTTTAGTATGGTTTAGATAAGGGTTTATCTGCCAGGACTTGAAAGGACAAATCTCTGCCCTTTCTGTAATGTTTCATAGAAAAATTGCTAATCTATTTGATATTCATTATTTCATTCAGGCTCTAATCTGGAGTAAACCTGTTATAAGGCCTATTTCTCCTCCCTGGAGTCTTAATCTAGTATTACAATTCTTACAGGCTCCTCCCTTTGAGCCTATGCATATAATGGACATTAAACTACTTTCTTGGAATGTGTTATTTCTTTTGGCTATCTTTTCTGTTAGAAGAGTTTCTGAATTGTCTTTTCTCTTCTGAGTCTCCTTATCTGATTTTTCATGAGGATAAGTTGTTTTGTGAACTTCTTTTCAATTTTTACAACTTTAATAGGGAAATTATCGTTCCCTCCTTGTGTCCTAATCCTAAAAATACTAATAAAAATCTTTGCATTCTTTGGATGCTGTTGGAGCATTGAAATATTTTCTGATGCTACTAAGGATTTCAGACAGACTTCTAGCCTGTCTGTTCTGTTTTCTGATCCTAAGAAAGGCCAGAAGGCCTTGGCTATTTCTTTAGCCTCTTAGTTGAAACTTTTGATTCACAAAGCTTATTTGGAGGCGGGTCAGCCTCTGCCTCAGAGAATTACAGCTCATTCTGTTAGATCGGTTGCCACATCTTGGGCTTTCAAAAATGAGGCTTCAGTTGATCAAATTTGCAAAGCAGCCACTTGGACTTCTCTGCATACCTTTACTAAATGTTACCATTTTGATGTTTTTGCCTCGTCAGAAGCAACTTTTGGTAGAAAGGTCCTTCAGGCAGTTGTCTCAGTTTGATAATTGTGCCTATAATTTTTCTGTCATAAAAGACATTACTTTGGGTTTTGAATTGAATTTCTCAGTGAAAAAAAGCTGATTTTATTTTATCCCTTCCTTTTTTTTGCTACTTGTGGACTTCCACATCTTGCGTTTTATATCCCATACGTAACAGCTTGTGGACTCTTGCCATCTATATCAAAGAAAGTATAATTTATGTAAGAACTTACCTGTTAAATTAATTTATTTCATGGTGGCGAGAGTCCACGAGGCCACACCCATTTGGGGTTATATTTTTGTTTAAAGTACTTTTTTTTTTTCCTGATTATTGGCTTTTACTCCTTTAACACCTCACCACTTGGCTATTTGTAAAACTGAGGCATGTGTGAGGTGGGAGGGGTATTTATAGGCTTTTGAGGTTTGGAAAAACTTTGCTTCCTCCTGGTAGTAATTTATATCCCGTACATAACAGCTTGTGGACTCTCGCCACCATGAAATAAATTAATTTCTCAGGTAAGTTACATAAATTATATTTTCCAGGTACTTTGAGATGTCCAGGGATTCTTAGGCATAGTTTGTGGATGCTCTAGTATTCTCAGTGTTCTTTTTAACTACCATATATTTCTCCTCCACTGGTTCTCCTGCCATGGGTAATTGCCAGAATCAGTCAGGAGGGAGCATCTGTAATATTATTTGCTCTAGCTTTGTCTTGCATGACTTTGTTTGTGGATCTGGTTCAGATGACCAGGTGTCCTTCATGGCCATACCTGTACATCATGATCTTCTGTCTCAATGTCCATTTTTTTTATTTTTTATCAGGATCTCAAATCTTTTAGCTTGGTGATATGGAGATTGAAAGTTTAGTTCTGAGGCAGAGGGTTTTTTCAGAGACTTTGATTCAAGGTTTGGAAGACCTATATTTTATAGAGTTTGAATCATGGTTTTTCATGGCATTCCATTCAAATTTCTAGGATTTTGCTATTTTTGCAGGATGGATTGGTTGAAAAGGTTTTCCGCTAGTTCCATCAGAGGTCAAATTTCTTCCCTTTCAGTTTTGTTTCATAAGATGATTGCTAAACTTCCTGATATTCATTGTTTTGTACAGGCGTTGGTCAGGATTAAATCTGTTATAAAACCAATCTCTCCTCCTTGGAGTCTTAATTTGGTTTTAAAGGTTTTGCAGGTTCCACTATTTGACTCATGCATAAGATGGATGTTAAGCTTTTATCTTGTATGGTTTTGTTTCTTTTTTGCCATTTATTCTGCCAGAAGAGTTTCTGAGCTATCTGCTCTTTCTTGTGACCCTCCTTATCTTATATTTTCATCAGGAGAAGGCAGTTTTTAGAACCAGGTTTGACTTTTTGCCTAAGGGGGTGTCTGCGGACATTATGAGTAGGGAAATTGTTTTTCTGATTCCTTTGAAGTCTGAATTTGCTTCTACTTGTGCATGTCATTCGTTTTCTAGTAACCTACAGGCTGATGCTTTACATAAAAGCTCTAATTGAGGGGAAAATGCTAAGCAGATGCAGAGTACTAATAATGTAGACTATCAGAGATCAGCTGCAAGGAAATAGTGTCTATTTACATTCCAAGTTAACAAAAGGGAGAAGCTGATTTCCTGAGTAATCCAGAAGAATTGATTATTCGAAATTTCATAAACAATCCCTTTGTTTAGGAAATTTCCAGTAATCAATTCTTCTGGAAATTAAATTAAAAAAAAATTCATGGCCTAGAAGAACCTGGTTTCAAGATGTTTCTTCCCCAGTTTCCTGGTGCTCTGTTTTTGGATGAATTTCATTACCAAATCTTTAAAGTACTTGAGCTGATGTTTACTAAGTTTTTGATTCTACAGATCAAGAGTTTTTTTTTAATTCAAATAATTCCCCCTTTTGTAGGTTTATGTACCATTACAAGATTTGGGGCATTTTACCATATGGTGTGAATAGAAGGAGGTTATGTGGCTCACCTCTGCTCAGTAGATTCTAGTGTTTTGTTTTTTTTTTCCAAAATGAGATTAAAAGGAGTCCAGGCGTTTGCACTTTTACTTTTGTGTCAGGAATTCTTTAAAATTCTTACAAGATTTGGAAAGAATTTGTATTTTTTTTAAGGCTTCCCCTCCATGTGATCTTAATTTGGTTCTACATGTGTTGAATCATCATCTTCATCACCACCTAAGACCAATACATTAAGTTTTTGGCTTTCCAGAAAGAAAAAAAAAGAAGAAGCTTTTTTTAGTGTATGTCTTCATCATGGCCTATATGTAATGCACTTTCTGACGAACAGTTGTGCAATGTTGCCACTTGCTGTTCCTTGCAATCGCTCATTATGTTTTATCTGCTTTGCAAGAAATATTTTATGAGAAGATCATGGAGCCACTGCCAAGTCTGCCTTAAGCAAGGAGTTTTTATCCCCTCTTTCATGAGTTCATATTGGTTTGATATTAACCTACCAGGTCCAAATATGATATGAGAGACAATGTATAGTTATGCTAAGTCAGTCCATTTTATAATCAGTGTGATTTCATACGAAGGCCAGCAAGCCTTTATTTGTTCCAATTTTGTGATTAGTGTTTTTCTTTATTTTTATTTGAGTGCTTTTTTGGGGCCAAGACATCTTTCTTCTCTATTGCCAATCAACTCCTTGCTTTAATAAAGTCATGGGGGAACAGGTGGGGTACAAAAGCACAATGCGGACTACTGGATGATTTGTAGAAGTTACAGCCTTTTCCACAGGGGGCACATGGTAATATAACCACCAGTTGTATTCACTTTCAGTGTAAAGAAATTATTTTATGACAAGTATGAAGTTATTTTTTTCATCATCAGATCAATGGCACAATAATCAGACTATCAGACATAATTATGACTCCGTAACTGCTGAGCTGTTATTTTTTCCTCACAGCTTTGTTGTATGTAAAACTGTGTCCTGTATATTGGCGGTTAAATGGACAATACACATTAGGGTTGGTGCACAAGGTTGGATCATAACTTCTGGTTATACCTAAAGGAGCAATAAGGTGGCAATTGAAAAGCTATACTGGGATGAATAAATTAAGGCTGCATTTGAACAAATCATGCTTTTACATTCCTTCGGGAGGTTTTCAAAGTCT
The DNA here is from genome assembly GCF_027579735.1 of Bombina bombina. Taxonomy (NCBI): domain Eukaryota; kingdom Metazoa; phylum Chordata; class Amphibia; order Anura; family Bombinatoridae; genus Bombina; species Bombina bombina. The sequence goes on from NC_069501.1 coordinate 946,949,619, forward strand.
TATATAGTAGTAAGAATTAGTCTCATGCTATTGTTCTTAGCTCAAATACACTCTTTTACTTTTAGTATTCATTTCTCCAACATAGGTGTGTCCGGTCCACGGCGTCATCCTTACTTGTGGGATATTCTCTTCCCCAACAGGAAATGGCAAAGAGCCCAGCAAAGCTGGTCACATGATCCCTCCTAGGCTCCGCCTACCCCAGTCATTCTCTTTGCCGTTGTACAGGCAACATCTCCACGGAGATGGCTTAGAGTTTTTTAGTGTTTAACTGTAGTTTTTCATTATTCAATCAAGAGTTTGTTATTTTCAAATAGTGCTGGTACGTACTATTTACTCAGAAACAGAAAAGAGATGAAGAATTCTGTTTGTATGAGGAAAATGATTTTAGCAACCGTAACTAAAATCCATGGCTGTTCCACACAGGACTGTTGAGAGCATTAACTTCAGTTGGGGGAACAGTTTGCAGTCCTTTGCTGCTTGAGGTATGACACATTCTAACAAGACGATGTAATGCTGGAAGCTGTCATTTTCCCTATGGGATCCGGTAAGCCATGTTTATTACGATTGTAAATAAGGGCTTCACAAGGGCTTATTTAGACTGTAGACATTTTTTGGGCTAAATCGATTGATATTAACACTTATTTAGCCTTGAGGAATCATTTATTCTGGGTGTTTTGATATAATAATATCGGCAGGCACTGTTTTAGACACCTTATTCTTTAGGGGCTTTCCCAAAGCATAGGCAGAGTCTCATTTTCGCGCCGGTGTTGCGCACTTGTTTTTGAGAGGCATGGCATGCAGTCGCATGTGAGAGGAGCTCTGATACTTATAAAAGACTTCTGAAGGCATCATTTGGTATCGTATTCCCCTTGGGTTTGGTTGGGTCTCAGCAAAGCAGATACCAGGGACTGTAAAGGGGTTAAAGCTTAAAACGGCTCCGGTTCCGTTATTTTAAGGGTTAAAGCTTCCAAAATTGGTGTGCAATATTTTCAAGGCTTTAAGACACTGTGGTGAAAGTTTGGTGAATTTTGAACAATTCCTTCATGTTTTTTCGCAATTGCAGTAATAAAGTGTGTTCAGTTTAAAATTTAAAGTGACAGTAACGGTTTTATTTCAAAACGTTTTTTGTACTTTCTTATCAAGTTTATGCCTGTTTAACATGTCTGAACTACCAGATAGACTGTGTTCTGAATGTGGGGAAGCCAGAATTCCTATTCATTTAAATAAATGTGATTTATGTGATAATGACAATGATGCCCAAGATGATTCCTCAAGTGAGGGGAGTAAGCATGGTACTGCATCATTCCCTCCTTCGTCTACACGAGTCTTGCCCACTCAGGAGGCCCCTAGTACATCTAGCGCGCCAATACTCCTTACTATGCAACAATTAACGGCTGTAATGGATAATTCTGTCAAAAACATTTTAGCCAAAATGAACCCTTGCCAGCGTAAGCGTGGATGCTCTGTTTTAGTTACTGAAGAGCATGACGACGCTGATATTAATATCTCTGAAGGGCCCCTAACCCAATCTGAGGGGGCCAGGGAGGTTTTGTCTGAGGGAGAAATTACTGATTTAGGGAACATTTCTCAGCAGGCTGAATCTGATGTGATTACTTTTAAATTTAAATTGGAACATCTCCGCATTTTGCTTAAGGAGGTATTATCCACTCTGGATGATTGTGAAAATTTGGTCATCCCAGAGAAACTATGTAAAATGGACAAGTTCCTAGAGGTGCCGGGGCTCCCAGAAGCTTTTCCTATACCCAAGCGGGTGGCGGACATTGTTAATAAAGAATGGGAAAGGCCCGGTATTCCTTTCGTCCCTCCCCCCATATTTAAAAAATTGTTTCCTATGGTCGACCCCAGAAAGGACTTATGGCAGTCAGTCCCCAAGGTCGAGGGAGCGGTTTCTACTTTAAACAAACGCACCACTATTCCCATAGAGGATAGTTGTGCTTTCAAAGATCCTATGGATAAAAAATTAGAAGGTTTGCTTAAAAAGATGTTTGTTCAGCAGGGTTACCTTCTACAACCCATTTCATGCATTGTCCCTGTCACTTCAGCCGCATATTTCTGGTTTGATGAACTGATTAAGGTGCTCGATAGTGACTCTCCTCCTTATGAGGAGATTATGGACAGAGTCAATGCTCTCAAATTGGCTAATTCTTTCACTCTAGACGCCTCTTTGCAATTGGCTAAGTTAGCGGCTAAGAATTCTGGGTTTGCTATTGTGGCGCGCAGAGCGCTTTGGTTGAAATCTTGGTCGGCTGATGCGTCTTCCAAGAACAAGCTACTAAACATTCCTTTCAAGGGGAAAACGCTGTTTGGTCCTGACTTGAAAGAGATTATCTCTGATATCACTGGGGGCAAGGGCCATGCCCTTCCTCAGGATCGGCCTTTCAAGGCAAAAAATAGACCTAATTTTCGTCCCTTTCGTAAAAACGGACCAGCCCAAGGTGCTGCGTCCTCTAAGCAAGAGGGTAATACTTCTCAGGCCAAGCCAGCTTGGAGACCAATGCAAGGCTGGAACAAGGGAAAGCAGGCAAAGAAACCTGCCACTGCTACCAAGACAGCATGAAATATCGGCCCCCGATCCGGGACCGGATCTGGTGGGGGGCAGACTCTCTCTCTTCGCTCAGGCTTGGGCAAGAGATGTTCTGGATCCTTGGGCGCTAGAAATAGTCTCCCAGGGTTATCTTCTGGAATTCAAGGGACCTCCCCCAAGGGGAAGGTTCCACAGGTCTCAGTTGTCTTCAGACCACATAAAAAGACAGGCGTTCTTACATTGTGTAGAAGACCTGTTAAAAATGGGAGTGATTCATCCTGTTCCATTGAGAGAACAAGGGATGGGGTTCTACTCCAATCTGTTCATAGTTCCCAAAAAAGAGGGAACATTCAGACCAATCCTAGATCTCAAGATCTTAAACAAATTTCTCAAGGTCCCATCTTTCAAGATGGAAACCATTCGAACTATCCTTCCTTCCATCCAGGAAGGTCAATTCATGACCACGGTGGATTTAAAGGATGCGTATCTACATATTCCTATCCACAAGGAACATCATCGGTTCCTAAGGTTTGCATTCCTGGACAAACATTACCAGTTCGTGGCGCTTCCTTTCGGATTAGCCACTGCTCCAAGGATTTTCACAAAGGTACTAGGGTCCCTTCTAGCTGTGCTAAGACCAAGGGGCATTGCAGTAGTACCTTACCTGGACGACATTCTGATTCAAGCGTCGTCCCTCCCTCGAGCAAAGGCTCACACGGACATCGTCCTGGCCTTTCTCAGATCGCACGGCTGGAAAGTGAACGTGGAAAAGAGTTCTCTATCCCCGTCAACAAGGGTTCCCTTCTTGGGAACAATTATAGACTCCTCAGAAATGAGGATTTTTCTAACAGAGGCCAGAAAGACAAAGCTTCTGGACTCTTGTCGAATACTTCATTCCGTTCCTCTTCCTTCCGTAGCTCAGTGCATGGAAGTGATCGGGTTGATGGTAGCGGCAATGGACATAGTTCCTTTTGCGCGCATTCATCTAAGACCATTACAACTGTGCATGCTCAGTCAGTGGAATGGGGACTATACAGACTTGTCTCCAAAGATACAAGTAAATCAGAGGACCAGAGACTCACTCCGTTGGTGGCTGTCCCTGGACAACCTGTCACGAGGGATGACATTCCACAGACCAGAGTGGGTCATTGTCACGACCGACGCCAGTCTGATGGGCTGGGGCGCGGTCTGGGGATCCCTGAAAGCTCAGGGTCTTTGGTCTCGGGAAGAATCTCTTCTACCGATAAATATTCTGGAACTGAGAGCGATATTCAATGCTCTCAAGGCTTGGCCTCAGCTAGCGAGGACCAAGTTCATACGGTTTCAATCAGACAACATGACGACTGTTGCGTACATCAACCATCAGGGGGGAACAAGGAGTTCCCTAGCGATGGAAGAAGTGACCAAGATTATTCTATGGGCGGAGTCTCACTCCTGCCACCTGTCTGCTATCCACATCCCGGGAGTGGAAAATTGGGAAGCGGATTTTCTGAGTCGTCAGACATTGCATCCGGGGGAGTGGGAACTCCATCCGGAAATCTTTGCCCAAGTCACTCAACTTTGGGGCATTCCAGACATGGATCTGATGGCCTCTCGTCAGAACTTCAAAGTTCCTTGCTACGGGTCCAGATCCAGGGATCCCAAGGCGGCTCTAGTGGATGCACTAGTAGCACCTTGGACCTTCAAACTAGCTTATGTGTTCCCGCCGTTTCCTCTCATCCCCAGGCTGGTAGCCAGGATCAATCAGGAGAGGGCGTCGGTGATCTTGATAGCTCCTGCGTGGCCACGCAGGACTTGGTATGCAGATCTGGTGAACATGTCATCGGCTCCACCTTGGAAGCTACCTTTGAGACGAGACCTTCTTGTTCAGGGTCCGTTCGAACATCCGAATCTGGTTTCACTCCAGCTGACTGCTTGGAGATTGAACGCTTGATTTTATCGAAGCGAGGTTTCTCAGATTCTGTTATCGATACTCTTGTTCAGGCCAGAAAGCCTGTAACTAGAAAGATTTACCACAAAATTTGGAAAAAATATATCTGTTGGTGTGAATCTAAAGGATTCCCTTGGGACAAGGTTAAGATTCCTAGGATTCTATCCTTCCTTCAAGAAGGATTGGAAAAAGGATTATCGGCAAGTTCCCTGAAGGGACAGATTTCTGCCTTGTCGGTGTTACTTCACAAAAAACTGGCAGCTGTGCCAGATGTTCAAGCCTTTGTTCAGGCTCTGGTTAGAATCAAGCCTGTTTACAAACCTTTGACTCCTCCTTGGAGTCTCAATTTAGTTCTTTCAGTTCTTCAGGGGGTTCCGTTTGAACCCTTACATTCCGTTGATATTAAGTTATTATCTTGGAAAGTTTTGTTTTTAGTTGCAATTTCTTCTGCTAGAAGAGTTTCAGAATTATCTGCTCTGCAGTGTTCTCCTCCTTATCTGGTGTTCCATGCAGATAAGGTGGTTTTACGTACTAAACCTGGTTTTCTTCCGAAAGTTGTTTCTAACAAAAACATTAACCAGGAGATTATCGTACCTTCTCTGTGTCCGAAACCAGTTTCAAAGAAGGAACGCTTGTTGCACAATTTGGATGTTGTTCGCGCTCTAAAATTCTATTTAGATGCTACAAAGGATTTTAGACAAACATCTTCCCTGTTTGTTGTTTATTCAGGTAAAAGGAGAGGTCAAAAAGCAACTTCTACCTCTCTCTCTTTTTGGATTAAAAGCATCATCAGATTGGCTTACGAGACTGCCGGACGGCAGCCTCCCGAAAGAATCACGGCTCATTCCACTAGGGCTGTGGCTTCCACATGGGCCTTCAAGAACGAGGCTTCTGTTGATCAGATATGTAGGGCAGCGACTTGGTCTTCACTGCACACTTTTACCAAATTTTACAAGTTTGATACTTTTGCTTCTTCTGAGGCTATTTTTGGGAGAAAGGTTTTGCAAGCCGTGGTGCCTTCCATTTAGGTGACCTGATTTGCTCCCTCCCTTCATCCGTGTCCTAAAGCTTTGGTATTGGTTCCCACAAGTAAGGATGACGCCGTGGACCGGACACACCTATGTTGGAGAAAACAGAATTTATGTTTACCTGATAAATTTCTTTCTCCAACGGTGTGTCCGGTCCACGGCCCGCCCTGGTTTTTAAATCAGGTCTGATAATTTATTTTCTTTAACTACAGTCACCACGGTACCATGTGGTTTCTCCTATGCTATTATTCCTCCTTAACGTCGGTCGAATGACTGGGGTAGGCGGAGCCTAGGAGGGATCATGTGACCAGCTTTGCTGGGCTCTTTGCCATTTCCTGTTGGGGAAGAGAATATCCCACAAGTAAGGATGACGCCGTGGACCGGACACACCGTTGGAGAAAGAAATTTATCAGGTAAACATAAATTCTGTTTTTGTTTAGTTTTAGTTACCACTAATAGTGCTGATAGATATAGTGTTCTTCCTTATTTATCCTAATTAATTTGTCAGTGGCCACATTAGAATTAGAAGACATTGCAGTGTTTGGTCTTTACAACAGTTTATGCCCTTACAATTCACGTGCAGTGCAAATATATTCAATAATGAATAGCACAAGTAACCCAAGCCCATTAATATACTTCCTTTTATTTACAATCCTTTATATTAGATCAAGCATAGTAGCTTGTAGCAAAATTAAATACCCAGAGTCAATCACTTTGCTTTATTGGATTTTGCAAAACCTTATATGACCTGTGTTGACCATTTTATAACGTTTCTGTAGATGTCTGTATGTTTTTTAATTGGACAGTTTTATTTTTTGCAGCATTGGAAACTTACAGTAAAGTTGAACAAGTTAATTTCCAAATATAAGGAAGATTATTTAGATAAAGGTGGAGTAGATACCATACAAACCACTGAAAACATCATAATAGGAAAATCCACATAATTAATTAAACTTGGCTTAAGTACTACTATCCTAAATTCACAGTTTCCTATTTTTTCTGGAACCACAAACCACTAAATGGGATGAGGCTACTCACTAAAAACATCTGTTCGTAAAAACAGTAGAGCAAACAAAAACAAAAGCGATCCTGTTGTTGAGGAACAGCGATCTGTGCAGTGACTATCTATATCAGAGGACTCACATTATTCAGGCTAACAACTCTTATGTGTTTTTTTTCAGCTTTCCAGAAGATTGAGAGAGCGAGAATGGAAAGTTGCTGACCTCTTACAAGCTGTTCTTCAGTACTGTGAAACCATAGAAAAGTCATCAAATCTTCACAAATCTTTGTTTAGTTGGCTCTTGGAAAATTCATAAAAAGCACTTTATTTTACCATTACTGGAAGATATTACAGCCACAGTTGTGAAGTTAACAATATCTCTCCTAGTTGTTCTTTTAACTGGCAGTGTTTTGAATAAGTATGCTGTAGCTTTGCATTGTTAAATATTTGTTTAAGTACATTTATAATGCATATTAATGCATATCTTTGTGATGTATACCAAGATGCTGTGAGTACCTGTGTAATCTTGGTATTATGAAAGTTTATACAAGCACTTATATTATTTATGTAAATCAGTTTACTATGACATATCTATCCCCATGAAACTGCTTTTTTGAAAAAAAGTTTGCAGACAATTTCCCATAATCCTCCAGTTTCTGTTCTTACAAGTTTGCTTTGTGCATCCAATTAAAAAAGGGAATCCGTGCAGACAGTCCTGAACAGGTACCCTATTTAGGACTGCACAGATTTTACTTTTTTAATTGGATGCAGAAAGCGAACTTGTAAGAACAGAAAGCAAAACAACAAAATGTCACAAAACACATAAAAAATACATTTCAGAGTATAGTTACAGTTATAGTTACAGTTATAGTATAATAACCTTCTTACAAAAAAATATTTTAAAAAATATTGCACAAAAAAGTTATAAGGGCTCAAAGATATGAGGTCATAGGTGTTTAAAAAAAAAAGGCAGCAAAAGAGCTTTAACATATAGATACATTAATATACATGTCTAAAGATGTATGTAACGATGTATGTGTATATGTATATATGTGTGTACATATGTATTTAAATGTGTATACATGTATTTACAGACATATATACACAAATACATGTGTACACATATATATATATATATATAGATATATATATATAGATATAGAGATATATATATATATATATATATATATATATATATATATATATATATATATATATATATATATATATATATATTATATAAATTCATTAAAATTATGGTGGAGATAAGTCTGAGATTAAAATCCTCCCATGTCACAAAAGTAGAACAATAAAAATGGTTGCATAGGAAATTAGCACATCTAAGCAAGTATCCCCGTTTGCTTTTACCCAGGAAAACTCCATATACACTGTTACCAATGCATAAGAGTATTCTGGGTAATATATGCAAATTAGATATCCAACATCTCAGATGTTTTGCTTCATACTGTGTTAACACACAGCAATTCCCTAATAGGGAGAGTGCAGTAAATACAGAAATCACAGCAAGACAGCCTGTTTCGTTCTTGTTGGAACTCATCAGTAACAGATAGATTTCTGATTGCTGCTTAGGTAAAGCTCAATTCAGGGTTAAATAAAAATTAATTAAAATTATGGTGGAGATAAAAGTCTGAGATTAAAATCCTCCATGTCACAAAAGTAAATCAATAAAACTTGTTGCATAGGAAATTATCACATCTAGGCAAGTATCCCCGCTTGCTTTTACCCAGGAAAACTCCATATACACTGTTACCAATGCATAAGGGGATTCTAGATAAGATATGCAAATTAGATATCCAACATCTTAGATGTTTTGCTTCATACTGAAGCAGAGTATGAGGCAAAAAATCTGAGATGTTTAATATCTAATTTGCATATCTTACCCAGAATCCTCTTATGCATGGGTAACAGTGTATATGGAGTTTTCCTGGGTAAAAGCAGGCGGGGATACTTGCCTAGATGTGTTAATTTCCTATGCAACAATTTTTATTGATTTACTTTTGTGACATGGAGGATTTTTGGAGCCCTTTGCAGTTAAGTTTATGAAAACATGAAAAAACATATTTATGCAACATTCGTTTTTAATAAAGTGTTATACTGTGTTTATACTGTAAATATTTTCACATTCCAATGTTCTGCACATAGCAGAATATGTTCTATATATATTTATAAATTGATATTCCTGTATATATCTATATATATATATATATATATATATATATATATATATATATATATATATATACACATACATACACACACAAAAAAATCATATATATGTAGAAATATGTATTTATGAATAAATAGAATATATTCTATGTGAATAACATTGGAATGTGAAATATTCATATTGTCATGTTGGGTTAAGGCATCGGGTTTGCTCGCGTGTTTTAGTTTCTTTCCGCCACTTTTTTTTTGCTCCATTGACTTTTGTGGAGGAATAAGTTAATGGGTATGCAATATTCTAAGTTCGGCTTTTTGTGCTCATCCAGCTAAAAAAGCTTACTTCCAGCGCAGTAAACGCTGGAGCAGGAACTTTAAATAGCACTCCACTTGTAAACTGGCCCTTAGTGTGTAATCCTTGGAAACTTTTCTGAGATCTATTCAGCAACAATAAAGCATGAAATATGTCTTATATTGTGATAAAACACGAATTGACATTCAATTTACTGCATCCTATCCATATTTTATCAACATTTACTTCTAGTTATTTTCACATAAATTCTAGTGTCAAGTTTTCTGTTCCTGCTTTCACTTAATCTTATTTACTACCAACTGTATTTAATTTGTAATTGGGAAGTATTTTGTTTATTTGTAGAAAATGTTCACTCTTAATTTAATTGGTCACAGCCGACAAATTGCCAGATAAATTTATTGATCTATATAAATTATTGGGGTTTGCCTCAGGTGATCCATCTTTGCTACACATTATATGTATCTTTGCACAAATGTATATATTAATAAAAAGTTATTGTAAAGTTGCTTATGTTTGTTACCACTTAACCAATTTATATATTTGCTTTCAAAGTTGTAGTTTTTCCATAATATATAATATTAAATAATATACTAAAAATGGTTTTATTGGCTCACTTAAATAACCATTTACAAATTAAAAAAACGTGTCCCAAAATGGATAGACCACATCATAAGATTTAAAATGTAAATTCCTCTTCTGTGTATTTGTCTGGTCTAACAAAGTGGATGGTAAGATGTTTGTAACTATTATTCTATATAGTATTATTCTCCCCCCCCCCCCATACAACAACTATCTCTATATCTAGTACCTTGCTCCTGTAGCAGCACTTACATGTTTTTGTATTTTAAGGACTGTCTGTTAAGTATTATGTATAAGTATATATTTTTTGCTAAATATTTAAATGATTTTTTTCTAATATAAATAGCAAACAAAATAGTTAGAGAATTATTCTCATGGTTTGTCATCCGATCCCATGACAAACACGTCATTAGTATATTAAGAGATTTATGGACAATTTGTGAAATGAAACACAGATTTTGATGGCAGATAAGAACCATAGGCCCAACAAGTCTGCCCACATTTTCTATGAAGTGTAAACTTTAATTTAGTTTTGTAGAATATCCTTTTGCTTATCCTGGACAAGTAAGTCCCCCACAGTTTTTGTCCCTACCACCTCTAATGGAAGTTTATTCCATAAATCAACCACCCTTACTGTGCTTCTTTAAATTACCTCTAAACCTACTACCCTTTAACTTGGTCATGACCTCTTGTTTTGGAATTGATCTTTTCTTTCATACAGGTGGTGAGAGTCCACGATCCATTACTCCGGGGAATTACCTTCATTACCATTAGTAGGAGGCAAAGATTCCCAAACCCCAAGTGCGCTATTATAACCCCTCCCACCTCACCATACCTTAGTCTTTTCTTTGCCTTCGCTGGAGGTGGCTGATGAATTGACCCTTTAAAGAGCTGGCAGATAAACCTTAATTCAAACTATCCTGAAGAAATTAAAACATTCTAAAAGAGTGCCAACTAAAACATGTTTTCACACCAAGAAATAAAGGCCTTCCAAACCTTGTGAAAAATCTTCCTTGTTACAGGTTTACAGGCTTGAAGCAAAGTCTCAATAACAGAATTAGAAAAGCCACTATATCTTAAAACTAAGCATTCAATTTCTAAGCCATCAATGTTTATAGACTTGGGATACTGATGAAAAAATGGACCTTGAGACAGAAGGTTGTGGTACAGAGGAAGAGGCCATGGACACCTGGACATCTGCATCAGATCTGCAAGGCCAAGCTGGAGCAATCATAATTACTGATGATACTTCCTGCTTGATGCTTGGTATTAATCTTGGTAACAGAACAAGAGGTGGAAAGATGTAGGCCAGTCAAAACAATCAAGGAGCTACTAGAGAATCCCTGCACCTAGCAAAGTATCTGGGAAGCTTGTTGTTTAACAGAGAAGACATCTGATCGATTTCTGAAAGACTCCATAGATTGATAATCTGACTGTTCCAGGTGAAGAGACGAGTTTTCTGGATGAAGAGATTGGTGACTGAGAAGATTTGCTTCACAATTGCTCACCTCTGGAATATGCACTGCAGAGATTGCTCTATACACAAGTCCCAATCCAGGACACCTCCTCATTGCCAAGGGAACTGCAAGTCTCCCCCCCCCACCAATAATTGATGTAAGCCACCGCAATGACATTGTTTAAATTAAATCACAAATAAGTCTATAGTCTCGGGGGAGGCCATCTATGAAGGGTCTGCAAATTGCACAGGAGTTCCAGCACATTTATCGTCAACCTCACCTCCTGGGAAACTCCCTGTGCTCTCTGGGACCCCCAGACTGTGTCCCAACCTGAAAGACTTGTATCGGTCATAATCACAGTCCAATTTCGACAAACAAAGGATGCCCCTAGAACAATGGACTGATGATTTGTCCACCAGGAGAGGTATTTCTTGCTCTGAAATCCAGCAGAATTTTCTGAGATAGTAGAGTATAATCCCTGCACCATTGACAAAGTTGGAGTGGTCTCATGTAGAACCTACCAAAAAGAATAGCATCTGATGCTGGTATCATCAGACCTACCACCTTCATGCAAAGAGCTACCAAGGGAAAAGGAACTGACGGAAGATTTGAACATGCTGAGAGTAACTTCACCCTCTTTTGATGTGTTAAGGTCTCATGGAGATAATCTATTTTAACACCTAGGAAAGTAACATTGGATTGAGGAGGAAGAGAACTCTTTAGAAAATTGATTCTTCAATTACGATCTTGAAGAAACAAGTCTGTCAGTATGAGATGCTGCTAAAAGTAAAGATGGAGTTTGTACAAATATATTGTCCAGGTAAGCAACCACCGAAACACCCTGAGCTTTTATAATAAGAGAGATCCCATAACTTTTGTAAATATTTCTGGGAACGGTAGCCAGATCAAATGGAAGAGCAACAAATTGAAAGTGCTTGTCCAGGAATGCAAATCCTTTTTCTCTTGTAAGGTGTATCCAGTCCACGGATCATCCATTACTTGTGGGATATTCTCATTCCCAACAGGAAGTTGCAAGAGGACACCCACAGCAGAGCTGTAATATAGCTCCTCCCCTAACTGTCATAGCCAGTCATGCTCTTGCAACTCTCAACAAGCTAGGATGTTGTAGGAGAGAGTGGTTAAATATAGTTAGTTTATTTTCTTCAATCAAAAGTTTGTTATTTTTAAATAGTACCGGAGTTGTGCTATTTTATCTCAGGCAGTAAATAGAAGAAGAATCTGCCTGAGGTTTCTATGATCTTAGCAGGTTGTAACTAAGATCCATTGCTATTCTCACATATGTCTGAGGGGATTACACAGATGAGGTAACTTCAGCGAGAGAATGGCGTGCAGTTTATTCTGCTATCAGGTATGTGCAGTTATAATTTTTTCTAGAGATGGAAAACACTAGAAAATGCTGCTGATACCGGATTAATGTAAGTTAAGCCTGAATACAGTGATTTAATAATGACTGGTATCATGCTTACTCCCAGGGGTAATACCCTTATGATATTGCAATATAAACATTTGCTGGCATGTTTAATCGTTTTTATATATGCATTGGTGATAAAACTTTATTGAGGCCTAGTTTTTTCCACATGGCTGGCTTAAATTTTGACTAGAAACAGTTTTACTGAGGCTTTCCACTGTTATAGTATAAAAGTTACAGTTGGTGCAGTTAAAATTACAAACTGTGACATCCAGCTTCCCTCAGGAGTCCCCTGTATGCTATAGGACATCTCTAAAGGGCTCAAAGGCTTTCCAAAGTCGTTTATTGGGGAAGGTAGGACCACAGCTTGCTGTGGCAGTTGGTTGTGACTGTTAAAAAAAAAAAAAAAAAAGTCTATTTCGTTTTTTTGATCCGTTTTTTGAACTAAGGAGTTAATCATCCATTTGCAAGTGGATGCAATGCTCTGCTAGCCTATTACATACACTGTAAAAATTTCGTTTGATTTACTGCATTTTTTCACTGTGTTTCTAATTCTGACAAAATTTGTTTCTCTTAAAGGCACAGTACCGTTTTTTATATTTGCTTGTTAACTTGATTTAAAGTGTTTTCCAAGCTTGCTAGTCTCATTGCTAGTCTGTATAAACATGTCTGACATAGAAGAAACTCCTTGTTCATTATGTTTAAAAGCCATGGTGGAACCCCCTCTTAGAATGTGTACCAAATGTACTGATTTCATTTTATGCAATAAAGATCATATTCTGTTTTTAAAAAAATTATCACCAGAGGAATCTGACGAGGGGAAAGTTATGCCGACTAACTCTCCCCACGTGTCAGACCCTTTGACTCCCACCCAAGGGACTCACTCTCAAATGGCGCCAAGTACATCTAGGGCGCCCATAGCGTTTACTTTACAAGACATGGCGGCAGTCATGGATAATACACTGTCAGCGGTATTAGCCAGACTACCTGAACTTAGAGGTTAGCGAGATAGCTCTGGGGTGAGACAAAATGCAGAGCATACTGACGCTTTAAGAACCATGTCTGATACTGCCTCACAATATGCAGAAGCTGAGGAAGGAGAGCTTCAGTCAGTGGGTGATGTTAATGACTCAGGAAAGATACCTGATTCTAATATTTCTACATTTAAATTTAAGCTTGAACACCTCCGCGTGTTACTTAGGGAGGTTTTAGCTGCTCTGAATGACTGTGATACCATTGCAGTGCCAGAGAAATTTTGTAGACTGGATAAATGCTTTGCAGTGCCGGTGTGTACTGATGTTTTTCCAATACCTAAAAGGTTTACAGAAATTATTAATAAGGAATGGGATAGACCAGGTGTGCCGCTCTCTTGCCCTCCTATTTTTAGAAAAATGTTTTCCAATAGACGCCACCACACGGGACTTATGGCAGACAGTCCCTAAGGTGGAGGGAGCAGTTTCTACTCTAGCAAAGCGTACTACTATCCCTGTCGAGGACAGTTGTGCTTTTTTAGAGCCAATGGATAAAAAATTAGAAGGTTACCTTAAGAAAATATTTATTCAACAAGGTTTTATCCTACAGCCCATTGCATGCATTGCCCCTGTCACTGCTGCTGCGACGTACTGGTTTGAGTCTCTGGAAGAGGCTTTACAGGTAGAGACTCCATTGGATGACATAATTGGCAAACTTAGAGCACTTAAGCTAGCCAATTATTTTATTTCTGATGCCATTGTTCATTTGAATAAACTAACGGCTAAGAATTCTGGTTTTGCTATACAGGCGCGCAGAGCGCTATGGCTTAAATCATGGTCAGCTGACGTGACTTTAAAATCTAAGCTACTTAACATTCCCTTCAAGGGGCAGACCCTATTTGGGCCTGGTTTGAAGGAGATTATTGCTGATATCACGGGAGGAAAAGGTTGTGCCCTTCCTCAGGACAGGTCCAAATCTAGGGCCAAACAGTCTAATTTTCGTGCCTTTCAAAACTTCAAGGCAGGTGCGGCATCAACTTCCTCTAATAATAAACAAGAGGGAACTTTTGCTCAATCCAAGACGGTCTGGAGACCAAACCAGACCTGGAAAAAAGGTAAGCAGGTCAAAAAGCCTGCTGCTGCCTCTAAGACAGCATGAAGGAACGACCCCCTATCCGGTAACGGATCTAGTAGGGGGCAGACTTTCACTCTTCTCCCAGGCGTGGGCAAGAGATGTTCAGGATCCCTGGGCGTTGGAAATTATATCCCAGGTATATCTTCTGGACTTCAAAGCTTCCCCCCCCAAAAGGGAGATTTCACCTTTCACAATTATCTGCACACCAGATAAAGAGAGAGGCATTCTTACACTGTGTACGAGACCTCCTAGTTATGGGAGTGATCCATCCAGTTCCAAAGGAGGAACAGGGTTTTTACTCAAATCTGTTTGTGGTTCCCAAAAAAGAGGGAACCTTCAGACCGATTTTGGATCTAAAGATCTTAAACAAATTCCTCAAAGTTACGTCGTTCAAGATGGAAACTATTCGTACCATCCTACCACTGATCCAGGAGGGTCAATATATGACTACAGTGGATCTAAAGGATGCTTATCGTCACATTCCGATACACAAAGATCATCATCGGTTTCTCAGGTTTGCCTTTCAAGACAGGCATTACCAGTTGTAGCTCTTCCCTTTGGATTAGCTACAGCCCCAAGAATCTTTACAAAGGTTCTAGGGTCGCTTTTGGCGGTCCTAAGGCTGCGGGGCATAGCAGTAGCCCCTTATTTAGACATCCTGATACAGGCGTAAAACTTCCAAATTGCCAAGTCTCATACGGACGTAGTACTGGCATTTCTGAGGTCGCATGGGTGGAAAGTGAACGAGGAAAAGTGTTCTCTATCCCCACTCACAAGAGTTTCCTTTCTAGGGACTCTGATAGATTCTGTAGAAATGAAAATTTACCTTGACGGAGTCCAGGTTATCAAAGCTTCTAAATTCCTGTCGGGTTCTTCATTCCATTCCGCGTCCTTTGGTGGCTCAGTGTATGGAAGTAATCGGCTTAATTGTAGCGGCAATGGACATAGTGCCGTTTGCACGCTTACATCTCAGACCGCTGCAACTATGCAGGCTCAGTCAGTGGAGCGGGGATTACACAGATTTGGCCCCTCAACTGAATCTGGACCAAGAGACCAGGGATCCTCTTCCCTGGTGGCTATCTCGGGTCCATCTGTCCAAAGGTATGACCTTCGCAGGCCAGATTGGACTATTGTAACAACAAATGCCAGCCTTCTAGGTTGGGGTGCAGTCTGGAACTCCCTGAAGGCTCAGGGATCGTGGACTCAGGAGGAGTCTCTCCTTCCAATAAATATTCTGGAACTAAGAGCGATATTCAAGGCTCTTCAGGTTTGGCCTCAGTTAGCAACTCTGAAGTACATCAGATTTCAGTCAGACAACATCACGACTGTAGCTGTAACAAGAAGTTCCCTAGAGATGTTAGAAGTTTCAAAAATAATTCACTGGGCAGAGATTCACTCTTGCCACCTATCAGCTATCCATATCCCAGGTGTAGAGCACTGGGAGGCGGATTTTCTAAGTCGTCAGACTTTTCATCCGGGAGAGTGGGAACTCCATCCGAAGGTATTTGCACAACTGATTCTCCGTTGGGGCAAACCAGAACTGGATCTCATGGCGTCTCGCCAGAACGCCAAGCTTCCGTGTTACGGATCCAGGTCCAGGGATCCCAAGGCGACACTGATAGATACTCTAGCAGCGCCCTGGTCTTTCAACCTGGCTTATGTGTTTCCACCGTTTCCTCTGCTCCCTCGACTGATTGCCAAGATCAAGCAGGAGAGAGCATCAGTGATTCTGATAGCACCTGCGTGGCCACGCAGGACCTGGTATGCAGATCTAGTGGACATGTCATCCTTTTCACCATGGTCTCTGCCTCTGAGACATTACCTTCTACTTCAGGGTCCTTTCAACCATCCAAATCTAATTTCTCTGATGCTGACTGCCTGGAGATTGAATGCTTGATTTTATCAAAGCGTGGCTTCTCCGAGTCAGTTATTGATACCTTAATACAGGCACGAAAGCCTGTCACCAGGAAAATTTACCATAAGGTATGGCGTAGATATCTTTATTGGTGTGAATCCAAGGGTTACTCATGGAGTAAGGTCAGGATTCCTAGGATTTTATCTTTTCTCCAAGAAGGTTTGGAAAAAGGATTGTCAGCTAGTTTCTTAAAGGGACAGATTTTTGCTCTGTCTATTCTTTTGCACTAGCGTCTGGCAGATGTTCCAGACGTTCAGGCATTTTGTCAGGCTTTAGTTTGAATCAAGCCTGTGTTTAAACCTGTTGCTCCACCATGGAGCTTAAACTTGGTTCTTAAGGTTCTTCAAGGAGTTCCGTTTGAACCTCTTCATTCCATAGATATCAAACTTTTATCTTGGAAAGTTCTTTTTTTTTTTTTTGGTAGCTATTTCCTCGGCTCGTAGAGTCTCTGAGCTATCTGCCTTACAATGTGATTCTCCTTATCTGATTTTTCATATGGATAAGGTAGTCCTGCGTACCAAACCTGGGTTCTTACCTAAGGTGGTATCTAACAAGAATATCAATCAAGAGATTGTGGTTCCATCCTTGTGTTACACAATCTGGACGTGGTCTGTGCTTTAAAGTTTTACTTACAAGCTACTAAAGATTTTCGTCAAACATCTGCTTTGTTTGTTGTCTACTCTGGACAGAGGAGAGGTCAAAAGACTTTGGCAACCTCTTTTTGGCTAAGAAGCTTAATCCGCTTAGCCTATGAGACTGCTGGACAGCAGCCTCCTGAAAGGATTACAGCTCATTCCACTAGAGCTGTGGCTTCCACTTGGGCCTTTAAAAATGAGGCTTCTGTTGAACAGATTTGCAAGGCGGCGACTTGGTCTTCGCTTCATACTTTTTCAAAATTTGGGAGAGAGGTTTTACAGGCAGTGGTTCCTGCCTTGTCCCCCCCTTCATCCGTGTACTTTAGCTTTGGTATTGGTATCTCACAAGTAATGGATGATCCGTGGACTGGATACACCTTACAAGAGAAAACACAATTTATGCTTACCTGATAAATTTATTTCTCTTGTGGTGTATCCAGTCCACGGCCCGCCCTGTCATTTTAAGGCAGGTAATTTTTAAATTTAAGCTACAGTAACCACTACACCCTATGGTTTCTCCTTTCTCGGCTTGTTTTCGGTCGAATGACTGGCTATGACAGTTAGGGGAGGAGCTATATTACAGCTCTGCTGTGGGTGTCCTCTTGCAACTTCCTGTTGGGAATGAGAATATCCCACAAGTAATGGATGATCCGTGGACTGGATACACCACAAGAGAAATAAATTTATCAGGTAAGCATAAATTGTGTTTTTTTTTTGTTTTGTTTTTTTTTGCTACAAAAAGATGACAATTTTTCTCACAAGATGCTTGATGTCTTCACAAAAAAAAACACTGGTTGTTTCTACAAACAACCATATTTACAAGCTGAGCTTGATCTGAGCTTGATCCTTCTCCAGTGTTTCCTCTTGGAGTTATATCTTGATTTTTTTTTCCGGCTTTCATGCGGATCCACTGTGGGATTGGTCTGTTCTGTTTCTTAGCAATTCAACCCTATCACCACAATGGCTGGTGGAAAAGAGGATGAAGGAAGCCAGGGGACAGAGGTTAGGGACCATAGAGTGAGAGTAGGAATGCAAATCTTAGAAGCTGGTGATGATCCCTCTAACTAGGGATTCGAAGGTAAGCATCCTTCAAATCTATGGTGGACATAAACTGCCTCTGTTAAACAGGAGGCAGAATAGTTTGAATTGTCTCCATCTTGAAAGTAGGGACCCTGAGAAACTTGTTTAAAGTCTTTAAATCTAGAATAGTAAAGTGGTGTCAGGGTGCCAGGAATCAGACTGAGACGAAAAGTGCAAAAATAATCACACCTTTTATTAATAGCAAAAAATAATAAAAAGTCCACAAGTCAAATAACAAGCCAGGAGTCAAAACCAGAGCTGGTAGTCAAACGAGCCGAGTCAGGAGACAAAGCGAATAGTCAGACGAGCCGGAATCAGGAACAAGGAAAACAGCAGAGTCAGGAACAAGCCAGGGATCAGGAACCAGGAAGGACGTCAGGCAGCCAGGTAATACACAGGAACTCTCACAAAAAGGTCTGAGACAACGCAAAGGCAAAGCATACTGAACAGAGGCCCTTTAAATAATAAGTGATGACATCACAATTCTGAGAATGCATCCTGTCTCACATGGATGATGCACACCAGTCTGGCCATAAAAGGAAGTGCAGGAAATGAGCAGCATCCCCCACAATGCACCATAGTCAGGAAGAGAGGTGAGTAAAATGACTGCCAGCAGCACATGGCAAACAAACAGGCAGGCAAAAAAACCCTGACAGTACCCTCCCCTCAATGACCCCTCCCCCGCGGGAGAACAAAAGGCTTATTGGGGAAACTGGCATGGAAGGCACGGAGGAGGGCGGGAGCATGAACATCAGAGGAGGGAACCCAGGAACGCTCCTCCGGACCGTAGCCTCTCCAGTGAACCAAATACTGTACACGACCCCTGGACATACGAGAGTCAATAATGCTGCTGACCTCATACTCCTAATGGTTGTCAACAAAGATAGGACGGGGACGAGGCAACACAGTGGTAAACTGATTACAAACCAATGGTTTCAAGAGGGAAACATGAAAAACATTGGAGATGTGCATAGCAGGAGGAAGGTCAAGAGTGTAGGCCATAGGATTAACCCGTCAGAGTATTCGAAAAGGACCAACATAACGGGGAGCAAATTTATTGTAAGGCACACGAAGGTTCAAGTTGCGGGAGGACAGCCAAACTCTCTCACCAACCTGGTAGGAATGTGCGGGTAGACGCCTACGTTCAGCCTGGAACTTTTGGCGCTGCATAGAATGATGAAGGCAATCCTGAATCTGCACCCACGTGGAACGGAGTTGCCGGAGATGCTCCTCCAAAGCCGGAATACCCTGAGACATGAATGAATCGGGCAACAAGGATGGTTGAAACCCATAATTCGCCATGAACGGGGATAACTTGGAGGAAGCATTAATAGCATTATTACGAGCAAACTCTGCCCAATGTAACAGTTCAGACCAATTATTGTGGTGATCTGAGACATAGCAACGGAGGAACTGTTCCAGAGCTTGATTAGACCGTTCCGCAGCCCCATTGGATTGAGGGTGATATGCCGAGGAGAAGGAAAGCTGGATCCCCATTTGAGCACAAAAGGAACGCCAAAATCTTGAGACAAACTGGTTCCCCCGGTCCGACACTATCTCCTTGGGTAACCCATGTAAACGGAAGACCTCCCGGGCAAAAATTGAAGCAAGCTCCTGAGCGGTAGGCAACTTCTTCAAGGGAATGCAATGTGACATTTTAGAAAAACGGTCAACCACCATAAGGATAACAGTATTGCCATTGGAAACGGAGCTCGACAATGAAGTCCATGGAAAGATGTGTCCAAGGACGCTCACCATTAGCAATAGGTTGAAGAAGACCCACAGGAAGACGTAGAGGAGTCTTATTCTGTGCACAAACTGAGCAGGAGGCAACAAACGCAGCAACATCAGAACGAAGACCTGGCCACCAGAATTGTCGAGTGACAGACCAAATCATTTGGTTCTTGCCTGGGTGGCCTGGCGGCTTTAGGATAGTGGTAAGTGTGCAAAAGTTTAGTTCGAAGATTCTCAGAAACAGAACACCACTAGGTTTCTCAGGAGGTGCATTGGTTTGTGCAGCCAGGATCTCCTCCCCCAAGGGAGAAGTCAAATTAGTACATATGGTAGCCAAAATATGGTCAGGAGGTATAACGAGTAGGTACAGACTCCTTGGACAGAGGCAAAATTGTCGAGAGAGGGCATCAGCCCTAACATTCTTACTACCAGGCAGGTAGGAAACCACAAAATTAAACCGAGACTAAAATAGCGCCCATCTGGCCTGTCGGGGTGACAAACGTTTTGCTTCAGAAAGATAAGTTAAATTCTTGTGGTCAGTAAGAATGAGCACTGGCACGCTAGTACCCTCGAGAAGATGCCTCCATTCCTTGAGTGTCAAAATTATAGCCAGTAATTACCTGTCACCAATTTCATAATTGCTCTCAGCTGGAGACAATTTCTTAGATAAGAAACCACATGGATGCAAGGAATCGTCAGGCGTAGGACATTGAGACAAGAGGGTACCTACTCCAGTCTCAGACGCATCGACCTTAAGAACAAAAGGCAGGACAGGGTTAGGATGAGCCAGAACTGGAGCAGCAGCAAAGGCAGTCTTAAGACTATCAAAGGCCTTAATGGCAGTAGGTGACCAATGGAGTGTATCATTCTCTTTACGGGTCATGTCTGTGATAGGTTTGACCAAGGAAGAAAAGTTTTTAATAAACTTTTTATAGTAATTGGCGAACCCCAAAAAAACGTTGAATAGACCGAAGACCAACTGGGCGAGGCCACTGCAGATAACTTGTCAGGATCCATGGAGAACCCTGCAACGGAGATAACATAACCTAGGAAGGTTACTTGAGTCTGATGGAACTCACATTTCTCGAGTTTACAAAACAGGCCGTTCTCACGTAGTCTCTAAAGAACCAGTGTAACATCAGAGAGATGAGCCTCAAGTGTGGGTGAGTGTATGAGGATGTAGTCTAAGTACACCACAACACACTGTTGCAACATATCTCGTAGGACATCATTAATAAATTCCTGGAAAACAGCAGGAGCATTACATAGGCCAAAGGGCATTACACAATACTCTTAATGTCCGCTCCTGATGTTAATTGCTGTTTTCCATTTGTGGCCCTCCTTAATTCTAACGAGATTGTACGCTCCTCTCAAATCAAGTTTAGTAAAGACCGTAGCTCCCTTGAGGTGGTCAAAGAGTTCCGTAATGAGCGGAATAGTGTAAGCATTCTTAATGGTAAGACAATTAAGACACCTATAATTGATTCATGGTCTTAACTCGCCACCCTTTTTCTTCACAAAGAAGAAGCCAGCCCCTGCAGGAGAGCAGGATTTGCGGATGATCCCCCGCCACAGAGTATCAGCAACATACTCCTCCATAGCACAATTCTCTGCAACATACAGAGAGTACACCCGGCCCCGAGGAGGAATGGCTCCGGGTTGCAGGTCTATGGCACAATCGTAAGACCGGTGAGGAGGCAACGTACCGGCACGCACCTTGTCAAAAACGTCTAGGAACTCTCGGTACTCCTCTGGCAATTGAGATACCGAAGAAGACACAAGACTTAAACTGGTTTCCGAAGACAAGTGGAAATACATTGCGGGGACCACGACAACATTTCGGACTTGCACCAGTTGAGACTGGGATTGTGCTTTTGGAGCCAGGGATAACCCAGAACAACCGGAAAATGCGGAGAGTTTATCACCTGGAACTGAAGGGTTTCAAAATGGAGAGCCCCAACAGCCATGGACAACAGAGCAGTTTCGTGAGTAACGAGTGCAGGCTGAAGTTGCCTGCCATCAATGGCCTCAATAGCAAGCAGAACGGACCGAGGCAAAACAGGAATGGAGTGCTTTGATACAAAAGCACTGTCAATGAAATAGCCCGCAGCACCAGAGTCAACAAGAGCCTGAGTGACTATGGAGGAGTCCACCCAGGAAAGGACAACCGTGACCAAAGGTTTCTCCTTAAGCAGTTTCTGGGACGAGGATAAACCACCCAAGGTCTGCCCCCGACAGGACCTTAGGTGTGAGCGTTTCCTGGCCGTGTAGGACAAGACTTCAAAAGGTGACCCTGTAACCCACAATAGAGGCAGAGCCCCTCCCTCCTCCTAAAGGCCCTCTCCGCTGCGGAGAGACGTGTGAATCCCAACTGCATCGGCTCAGCATTAACTGGTGACTCGGGACCAGGAGGCATGGGAGGAGAGGGAGGCATGGGTGGGAACGAACATGTAGGAGACAACGGAACAAGAGGCTTCCGCAAGCGCTCCTTGAAAGAGGGCCTCTCTCTGAGTCTGATGTCAATTAGGATCAAAAAGGACACCAATGCCTCGAGCTCCTCTGGTAAATCTCTGGCAGCAACTTCGTCTTTAATCGCATCAGAGAGCCCATGAAAGAAGGCGGCAACAAGGGCTTCATTGTTCCAACCTACCTCTGCGGCAAGCGTACGGAACTTAACCCTTTAAGGACACAGCTTTCAGTTTGCTCAATTGTTTTATGACGGAAAAATTCCGTCATATGTCCTTAAGAGGTTAATAGCATACTGAGCAACAGATCTTGCATCTTGCTGAATGGACATGAGTCGTTTAGCAGCAGAGGAGGATCGAGCCGGAACATCAAATCCCCTTCGAAAGGAGGCCACAAATTCAGGGTAATTTGAAATCACAGGTTTATTAGTCTCCCACAAGGGATTAGCCCAGGCAAGAGCTGTGTCAGAGAGTAACTAGATGAGAAATCCCTTCTTAGCTCTGTCAGAGGGAAACGCCTGAGGTAACATCTCAAAGTAAATGACCACCTGGTTCAAAAACCCTCTGCACTGAATAGGATCACCTCCATATCGCTGACGTAAAGGTGGATAATTAGCACCATCAGGATTCATGGCCTTTGCATAATGTCAGGGTGCCAGGAATCAGACTGAGACGAGAAGTGCAAAAATAATCACACCTTTATTAATAGCAAAAAATAATAAAAAGTCCACAAGTCAAATAACAAGCCAGGAGTCAAAACCAGAGCTGGTAGTCAGACGAGCCTAGTCAGGAGCCAAAGCGAATAGTCAGACGAGCTGGAATCAGGAACAAAGCAGAATCAGGAACAAGCCAGGAATCAGGAAACAGGAACTCTCACAGGTCTGAGACAACGCAAAGGCAAAGCATACTGAACAGAGGCCCTTTAAATAATAAGTGATGACATCACAATTCTGAGACTGCATCCTGTCTCACATGGATGATGCACACCAGTCTGGCCATAAAAGGAAGTGCAGGAAATGAGCAGCATCCCCCACAATGCACCATAGTCAGGAAGAGAGGTGAGTAAAATGGCTGCCAGCAGCACATGGCAAACAAACGGAAAAAAACCCTGACAAGTGGTTGGAATAAAATCCCTGACCCTGTTTCAACTTTGGATAAGTTCTAAGACCCTAGACAAACTTAAAAAAGGATCTTACCTTTATAGGATTCATTGGAACATGAGGCAGAAGAAACCTTCCCCTGGGGGCTTCAATTTAAAAATAGTTCTGTATCCTTGGAAAACTATATTTAGAACCCATGGATCTTGAACAAATTGAGACCAAGCCCCCTGAAAAATACTTAATTTGCCCCCTAACAGAAGATCTTGTTTCGGGGGGGGGGGGGCACACTCTTATGCTGATCAAGTAGAGGAGACAAGTTTCTCAGACTGTTTTCACTTATTTTGATTATAATTTGGCTTTCAGGAAAATCTGGAAGATCCCTGTTTCAGGAGGACTTTTGGTTCCTAGATAGACGAAAGGAACGAAAAAGCTTAGAAGCCCTGATCTTACTATTAGCCTTCTTGTCCTGAGGTCCTTTAACTCCATCACAGTAGACATAATAGCATACAGACCATGCCCAAAGGAAAGGACAAAAGCATAGACTTGGAAACCATGTCCATTGCCCATGAGTTAAACCACAGGGAGCTTGGCATTAATTGTAATAATGTCAACAACAGCGTCACAAACTATAGCATTAGCTGACCATTAAAAGTCTTAAATGATTCAAAGAAAACCTGCCTGCTGAAAAGCCTTTCTATGAAAAGAATCTAATTTTCTATCCATAGGGTCTTTAAAAGAGGTATTCTCCTTAAGAGGAATAGAAGTATGTTTAGCCAAAGTAGAAATTGCCTCATCTACCTTAGGGATAGTTTCCCAAAGCTCTATGCTAGAAGCAGCTAAAGGAAACATATTTTTAAATTTCAAAGCTGGATTAAAGGGGATACCCGGCTTAGACCACTCTATAAAACCTATTTCAGAGAACTGAAAAAAACCTCAGTTAATTAGCAGTATATTTAAAAATCAAATCCAGTTGCTTATTAGACTTATCCTCAGGAACCTTAGAATCCTGAACCCCTAAGGTACATACAACTTCTCTTAAAAGAGAATGGAGATGTTCATGCTTACACAGAAAAGATAATTCTGTATCTTGATCATCTGAAAATATCCTGATCATTGGAAAATACATTACCCTCTCAGGATAAATCAGACAAACCAGGATGAGAAACATACAGCTTAAGAGACTTAGATCTATTTAATTAGACAGTATACTGTAAAATTGTTTTTCCCTTGATGTCTTTCCAGTTATTTTTTTTACTAGCTGCAGAGTATAAAATGTATGAGATTTGCTTTTTTAAGGCTTATTTGTTTATATGAATTAGCGGTTTTTGTGTTTTGAAGCCACAACCTAATAAAATTGGTTGAGCTTGTAGGTATAATCAGATCTCATTACTTTATCACATTGTGTACATATACCTGCTTCTTTATCTTATATCTGTCCATAAACCAATCACCAGTACTTGGAGAGCACAAGAGAAAAATAACATTTTATTACCTTATATCTTTTATAACCCATTGGGAGTGTAATTTCTTCTACTGGCTGTGTTAACAAAGCTTGTCCTTGATGCCAAAAAATTTCAGGATGGGTGGGAATACCACAGGCTAAATAAAATATTTCATATGCCAATATAAGGGTAATGGAATTACATGTAAATATTGTAATACACTTCAGCAGGTAAAGTGGATCATTGGGAACAAATTAAAGGGGAGACATTTTTTGAGTAAACTGTCCGTTTAAATCAGATAAACTAGAAGAGGCTCTAAAGGAATTAAACGCAGAAATAACAGTGATGGAGGTTGTTGACGCAGTTAAAAAATTTAAACCGGGTAAGGCAGCAGGCACAGATGGGTTTCCTGGGCAGTATTATCGATTATTTAAAGTAGCATTGGTACCACATCTACTAAAATTTTGCAAGGACATCATGACAGGTAGGGATATCCCTCCAGACATCCTTAGAGCCAAGATAGTTGTGATCCCTAAAGTTGGAAAGAACCCAAAACTGTGCCAAAGCACTAAGAAACCAGGATATAAAAATTTTCACTAAAATTCTTGCCAATAGATTAAAAAAAACACCTCCCCTCATTGATACATCCTGACCAGGTGGAGTTTGTTAGGGATAAGGGAGCTCCTGACAATATCAGATGGACTATAAACCTGACAGATTACTTGGAGATAACGAAGACGCCTTCTCTGCTCCTCTCCTTGGATGCAGAGAAGGCGTTTGACAGAGTAGATTGGGAATATATGTTTGAGGTATTGACGGTTTTTGGGGTCAGCGGCCCCTTTGTGACAGCAATTAGGAGTATTTATTCTTCCCCAACAGCTGTAATAAAAGCAGCAAGATATCAGTCAAACCCCATAGACATTCGAGGAGGAACCAGACAGGGATGCCCTCTATCACCACTGCTATTTGCAATGTGCATAGAACCCCTTGCGGCGACGATAAGACATTCCCCAGATATACACGGGGTCAAAGTAAAACAAAATGAATATAAACTCTCACTGTTTGCGGATGATATCCTGTTGACTTTGACCAAACCTCTAATAACTCTACCAAATCTATATAACACTTTACAGGAGTTCTCTGATGTGTCGGGATACAAAATTGACCTAGACCAGTGTGAGGGATTACCTATTGCTCTCCCGACCCACACTCATAAACTAATAGAAACTAATTTTACCTTTGCCTGGGCAAAAAAAGCGATACACTACTTAGGAATCAAATTGTCCCACGATTATAAAGATTTGTATAAACTAAATTACACTCCCCTATATAAGAAAATTAGGTCAGACTTACGTAAGTGGAAAAGTAAGTAATTCTCATGGTTCGGGCGTCTCTCGGCAATAAAAATGAACATACTCCCAAGAATACTATACCTTTTCAGGGCTCTACCAATAAAAGTGCCAATCCCTGACTTACAAAGACTACAACAAGACTTAACAGGTTTCTTGATGGGTAACAAAACAGCTAGAATAGCCTCCAAGATTCTGCAACAACACAAACAGGTGGGAGGGGCAGGGATGCCAAACCTGAGGGAGTATTATCAAGCGGCCAGACTAGCTCAAGATATATTGCTGAACATAAATTCAGGTGATATTGTGTGGACAACCCTGGAAGCAGACTTGGGAGGGCACGACAACCCATCTGATATACTCTGGACCTCAGGCCAAAGACATACTAACACTGGAAATGACTCAGTAACCTCTAGGGAAACAGTACAGACCTGGACAGTGCTGACAAACTCCCTTCAGTTACTACCGAAAGACTCAGTAACCAGGCCACTCAACACTATACTCCCAAGGGAACTGCGCCCACATTTAGGAAAATGGGAAAATAAGGGGCTATACAGAGTAGCAGACCTCTTGGAGAATGGGAAACTTAGAACATATCTACAAGTACAGGAGAGGTTAACCCCCCATAAGCTCCATTGGTTTTTATATCTGCAAATATCATCTGCGATCCACAGATATTTTTCATCTTCCCTTATCAAGGGGGTGACTATACTAGAACACTTTATAAGCTCCAAGGCTAGGGACAAAAAAATGATCTCATATTTATACATAGCTATACAAAGAGCGAGATACAACTCAAGGACCCCGCTGATTGACAGATGGGTAAAAGATCTAGGCACTGAAGTATCGATGGATGACTGGATAGCTATAACCCGAGACTCTAGTAGGGGTATGATTAGTGCTGATTTCAAAGAAAATTATATTAAGACCACCTTTAGGTGGTACTTGACCCACGTCACACTTCTCAAAGGGAGCCACCAATAAATGCTATAGAGGGTGCCAGGAAGTGGGTACATACATTCATATGAGGTGGGAATGCCCGAAGGTGAGATTAATTTGGTCTAGACTTTCAACCCTATTGGGTACAATTCTATCAGAAAATATAAATCTGACAGCGGCGCAGGCCCTCTTAAATGAACACATCCCAATATACAATTCAGCCATAAACACATTCATAAAAACTCTATGCACGGCTACCAGAATTTGTGTAGCAAAATACTGGAAAGTGGGGGTTCCAACTTGGGCTGAGGTTATGGAGAAGTTTAAAACTACATACTCTATGTCGGAACAAGCCTCGCTGATACAGGGTAATAATGAAAGCTTTCATAAAATCTGGTTTTACTGGATTTTGAGGGAACAAAATGGGGGTAGTTGAGAGGGAGTGAGTGGACCCCTCTAGACTTTTACATTTATAGGCAGTAGCCTCGGTCTCCCAATAGGATAGTAGTGGACCCCTCCCGGCTCTGCTCGACAAACAATATGTTTTCTTGAGATAACTTTATAAGCAATTGTCTAAGCCCTGAAAACAAGCAGATTTGAAAGTTGGACACTTATAGTTATTATAGTTTGATAGTAGTATTTTGTTTGAACTTTTCTCCTTAATTATAGGAATTTATATAATGGACATTAATACCAGGAGATACTGGAATATGTGTAAACTATGGACATTAATCTGAGGAGATTAGTGCCAACTCTTTCAGAGTTTCACGACTCTGGGGGCTTGGTACTCCTTAGTGCGCATTCAACCAAGTGAAGAGTTAAACCATATGAGAATTTGCACTGTTGTTAGCAACACTTTGTTTACTTCTGTTTTGATGTACCTAAAGATGTTATTTAACTGGAAAATAATAAAAATTATTTCAACTAAATCAGATAAACTAGTGGAGGGATGATCAGAAACCAACCTTTTACACTTATTTGGAGGAGGCAAAGCTGCCAACATTTCAGGTACAGTACAGCATACAAAATCTTTACACCCTGGAGCAAAATCTCAAGTACTCCCCTGTATAGAACAAACACAGGGAGGACAGAAGCCCTTAGAAGCAAGAGCAGTATTAGTATGATTAAAATGTATTAAGTAATCCATACAAGAATTGCAAAGCTGAGCAGGGGGGATTACATCAACAAGCTTGAAAAAACACACACTTAAAGGTACAGTATACACCAATGTTCATATAACTGCATGTAATAGACACTACTATAAAGGAGTATATGCACAAATACTGATCTAAAATCCAGCATTAAACCTTTAAACACTTAGAAGCTCCTAGTTAAGCACTGTGGATTAGGTTAGGCTGGGATACCCATTGAAAAGGGCTGAGAAAGTAGGAAGAGCAGACACTTCCCCCCCCCCCCCCCCCCGCATATGAAAATACGCATAACACAGCTGCTAAACAACTAACATTTAAAGTAGTGGGGATTGAACTGCTTCATAATGCAAAAATACAGGCTTTTTTTTATATTTATCAAGCCGTCAACCGCAAATACGCTGGAATTCTGCAGCGTAATTGTGGCAAGCTTAATCCGACTTAGTTATCAAAGCCTACAGACTGGCAAAATTTGAAATCTGTGAGGTTACGTCATTACAGATGTTCCGAATACACATTTGGCACTATTTGACACTTTTTCAAAGTTATCAAATAGTTAAGCGGCACGCTCGTGGCTATTTTCCGGCCCAGCGCACCTGGTTTTCAATTCGCCACCCTGGAAGCCGCGGATACCATAGGAATCAATGGGAGTGTGAAAGCAATGAAAGCTTATGTTCGATGCTGCCAGACATCCCATTGATTTCTATGGTAGAAAACCAGTTACGTTTACGCCTAACACCCTAACATAAGCCCTGAGTCTAAACACCCCTATTCTGCCGCCCGACATTGCTGCAACCTACATAAAATTATTAACCCCTATTCCGCCGCTCCCAACAGCGCCACAACTAAATAAATGTATTAACCCCTATCCCGCCGCTCCCGGACCCCGTCACCACCTAAATAAAGTTAATAACCCCTATCCCGCCGCACCCGAACCCAGCTGCCACTAAATAAATGTATTAACCCCTAAACCTCTGGCCTCCCACATCACTACCATTAACTAAACCTATTAACCCCTAAACTGCCCCCCCCCCACATCGCCATAAACTAAAATAAGCTATTAACCCTAAACATAACAACCCGCTAACTTTACATTAAAATTACAACATATAAAATTACAACATCCCTTTCTAATAAATTAAAACTTACCTGTAGAATTAAAATAAACTATATTAAACTATTAATTATCCTACCCTAACTATTATACTAAAATTAAAAAAACCCTAACCCTAATCAAATTATTTAAATCTAATTAAAAATTACTAAATTCCTAAAAAAAACAAAACACTAAGTTGCAAAAAATAAAAAACACTAAATTACGAGAAAAAAACAGTATCAAAAATAAAAAAGAATTACACCTAATCTAATAGCCCTATCAAAATAAAAAGCCCCCCCCATATAAAAAAAACCCTAGCCTACAATAAACTACCAATGGCCCTTAAAAGGGCATTTTGCTGGGCATTGCCACAAAGAAATCAGCTCTTTTACCTGTAAAAAATAAATGAATACAAACACCCCCCAACAGTAAAACCCACCCACCCCCCCCCCCAACCAACCCCCCCAAATAAAAAGCCTATCTAAAAAATATAAGCTCTTCATTGCCCTGAAAGGGGCATTTAGCTCTTTTACATGCCCAAACCTACTCTAAAAATAAAACCCACCCAAAAAACCTTAAAGGGACAGTCTAGGCCAAAATAAACTTTCATGATTCAGATAGAGTATGTAATTTTAAACAATTTTCCAATTTACTTTAATTACCAATTTTGCTTTGTTCTCTTGATATTCTTAGTTGAAAGCTTAACATAGGAGGTTCATATGCTAATTTCTTAGACCTTGAAGACCACCTCTTTCAGATTGCATTTTACCAGTTTTTCACCACTTGAGGGTGTTAGTTCACATATTTCAAATAGATAACACTGTGCTCGATTGGCTAGACTGCAAGTCTGTCAAAAGAACTGAAAAAAGGGGCAGTTTGCAGAGGCTTAGATACAAGATAATCACAGAGGTTAAAAGTATATTAATATAACTGTGTTGGTTATGCAAAACTGGGAAATGGGTAATAAAGGGATTATCTATCTTTTAAAACAATAAAAATTCTGATGTAGACTGTCCCTTTAAATAAACCTAACACTAACCCCGACGATCCACTTACAGTTTTTGAAGTTCCGCTTCAAGGATCCATCCAGCCGGCAAGAAGTCTTCATCCGGGCGGCGTCTTCTATCTTCATCCGGTGAAGTCTTCATCCATGCAGCCTCTTCTGTCTTCATCCATCTGGCGCGGAGCGGGTCCATCCTGAAGACATACGGCACGGAGCTCCTCTTCAATACGGTCGCCGCCGTAAACTGGAACTTGAATGCAAGTGTCGTCATCCAAGATGACGTCCCTTGCATTCCTATTGGCTGAAAGGTTCCAATCAGCCAATAGGATTAAAGCTGCTAAAATCCTATTGGCTGTTCCAATCAGCCAATAGGATTTGAGCAGCTCTCATCCTATTGGCTGTTCCAATCAGCCAATAGGATTGAGCTCTCATCCTATTGGCTGATTGGAACAGCCAATAGGATGAGAGCTGCTCAAATCCTATTGGCTGATTGGAACCTTTCAGCCAATAGGAATGCAAGGGACACCATCTTGGATGACGTCACTTGCATTCAAGTTCCAGTTTACAGCGGCGACCGTATTGAAGAGGAGCTCCACGCCGGATGTCTTCAGAATGGATTCGCTCCGAGCCGGATAGATGAAGATAGAAGAGGCCGCATGGATGAAGAGTTCGCCGGATGGATGAAGATTGAAGAGGCCGCCCGGATGAAGACTTCTTTCTGGCTGGATCCTTCAAGCGGAACTTCAAAAACTGTAAGTGGATCGTCTGGGTTAGTGTTAGGTTTATTAAAGGGTTTTTTGGGTGGGTTTTATTTTTAGAGTAGGGTCTGGGCATGTAAAAGAGCTAAATGCCCTTTTTAAGGGCAATGCCCATACAAATGCCCTTTTCAGGGCAATGGGGAGCTTAGGTTTTTTAGATAGGCTTTTTATTTGGGGGGGTTGGTTGGTGGGTGGGTTTTAATGTTGAGGGGTGTCTGTATTTTTTTTTACAGGTAAAATAGCTGATTTCTTTGGGGCAATGCTCCGCAAAAGGCCCTTTTAAGGGCCATTGGTAGTTTATTGTAGTCTAGGGTTTTTTATTTTGGGGGGGCTTTTTATTTTGATAGGGCTATTAGATTAGGTGTAATTCTTTTTTATTTTTGATACTGTGTTTTTTTTCTCGTAATTTAGTGTTTTTTATTTTTTGTAAATTAGTGTTTGTTTTTTTTAGTAATTTTTAATAGTAGATTTAAATAATTTGATTAGGGTTAGGTTTTTTTTAATATGTAATATAGTTAATTTAATTGGTAGTTTAATGTAATAACTTTATTACAGCTGTGGCGGGGTCCAGAACCGGCGGGATAGGGTTTAATAACTTTATTAAAGTTGCGGAAGGGCCTGGGAGCAGCGGGATAGGAGTTAATAACTTTATTCCAGATGCGGCGGGGTCTGGGAGCTGCAGGATAGGGGTTAAACATTTTATTATAGTGGCGGTGTTTAGTGACAGGATATAAATAAAGTTGGGAAAAAGCTGAATAGCAGCAAGATCGATGACTGCTAGTTAACAGTCCAATGCTCATCGCCCCATACTTGGTGCCCGGCTTTTTGCCAGCTTTTTTTTATAAATATGGAGAGCGTATTCAGGTCTGCAGCCGCGATGTTAGGCGAGCGTATTGGTGCCGGCGAATGCAGCATAGTTGAGGCTTTGATAAATATCCCCCCAATGCTCATCGCCCTGTACTTGGTGCGCAGCTTTTTTCCATAAATATCTAGAGCATATTCAGGTCCGCGGCCGCGATGTTAGGCGAGCGTATTGGTGCCGGCAAATGCATCATAGTTGAGGCTTTGATAAATATCCCCCCGATGCTCATCGCCCCGTACATGGTGCGCGCTTTTTGTCGGCTTTTTTTATAAATATGGAGAGCGTATTCAGGTTCGCAGCCGCGATCTTAGGCGAGCGTATTGGTGTGGGTGAATGCAGCATATTTGAGGCTTTGATAAATATCCCCCTTTGACTGAAAACCACAAAAAATACAATTAATGTGGCAGACTAAAGATAATCAAAGATTAACAATAAAAATCCTAGTTAAAGTGATGGTAGTGATGGTAAAGCCAAGTATTTAACAAACACTATGATTTACCATCACTAAAAATCAAGGGGAATTTAATTCATCAATCGTGTAAAAAAATGGTGCTAAACTCACCCTTTCTGTGCGGTTGCACAGTGCTAAGTTCAGCAGGGCAGGCTGCCCACGGCACAGCAATTTTCTACCAATGAGGTGCCGCTTGTAACTCTGAACCAATAGCGGTGCGTGAATATAGAAACCTTTCAGTTGACACACACCACTATTAGTTCAGAGATGCAAACGTCGCCTCATTAAAGGAGACTGATGTGCCGTGGGTGGCCGGAACCGCTCAATTTAGCACTGTGCAACGGCACAGAAAGAGTGAGTTTAACACCCTTACGGCTAGATTTAGAGTTTTGCGGCCAAAGGGGTACATTAGCTACGCGTGTTTCCCCCCCCCCCCCCCGCACCTTTTAAATAACGCTGGTATTTAGAGTTCTCTGAAGGACTGCGTTAGGCTCCAAAAAGGAGCCTTCAACTCTCAATACCAGCGTTGCTTACGGTAGCGGCCAGCTGGAAAAACGTGCTCGTGCACGATTCCCCCATAGGAAACAATGGGGCAGTTTGAGCTGCAAAAAAGCAGCGTTAAGCTCCTAACGCAGCCCCATTGTTTCCTATGGGGAAACACTTCCTAAGTCTGCACCTAACACCCTAACATGTACCCCGAGTCTAAACAGCCCTAACCTTACACTTATTAACCCCTAATCTGCCGCCCCCGCTATCGCTGACCCCTGCATATTATTATTAACCCCTAATCTGCCGCTCCGTACACCGCCGCCAACTACATTATACCTATGTACCCCTAATCTGCTGCCCCTAACACCGCCGACCCCTATATTATATTTATTAACCCCTAATCTGCCCCCCCAACGTCGCCGCTACCTTACCTACACTTATTAACCCCTAATC
The DNA here is from genome assembly GCF_027579735.1 of Bombina bombina. Classification (NCBI taxonomy): domain Eukaryota; kingdom Metazoa; phylum Chordata; class Amphibia; order Anura; family Bombinatoridae; genus Bombina; species Bombina bombina. The sequence continues at coordinate 946,983,106 of NC_069501.1, forward strand.
TGCCGACCGGACCTCGCCACCACTATAATAAATGTATTAACCCCTAAACCACCTCACTCACCCTATAATAAATAGTATTAACCCCTAATCTGCCCTCCCTAACATCTGCAACACCTAACTTCAAGTATTAACCCCTAATCTGCCGACCGGACCTTGCCGCTACTCTAATAAATGTATTAACCCCTAAACCCCCTAAATTAAATATAATTTTAATCTAACGAAATAAATTATTTCTTATTAAATAAATTAATCCTATTTAAAGCTAAATACTTACCTGTAAAATAAACCCTAATATAGCTACAATATAACAAATAATTATATTGTAGCTATTTTAGGATTTATATTTATTTTACAGACAACTTTGTATTTATTTTAACTAGGTACAATAGCTATTAAATAGTTATTTACTATTTAATAGCTACCTAGTTAAAATAATTACAAAATTACCTGTAAAATAAATCCTAACCTAAGTTACAATTAAACCTAACACTACACTATCAATAAATAAATTAAATAAATTAACTACAAATACCTGCAATTACCTACAATTAAATAAACTAAACTAAAATAAAAAAAAGAAACACTAAATTAAAACAAAAAAAAAGTACAAGAATTTTAAGCTAATTACTCCTACTCTAAGCCCCCCTAAAAAATAACAAAGCCCCCCAAAATAAAAAAATGCCCTACCCTATTCTAAAATAAAAAGTTAACAGCTCTATTACTTTACCAGCCCTTAAAAGGGCTTTTTGCAGGGCATGCCCCAAAGAAATCAGCTCTTTTTCCTGTCAAAAAAACATACTATACCCCCCAACATTACAACCCACCACCCACATACCCCTACTCTAACCCACCCAACCCCCCCTTAAAAAACCTAACACTAAGCCCCTGAAGATCTCCCTACCTTGTATTTACCCAGCCGGGTATCACCGATCCGTCCAGAAGAGGGTCTGAAGTCTTAATCCTATCCGGCCAGAACAGGTCCTCCAGAGGGTCGGCAGTCTTCATCCAGATGGCATCGTCTATCTTCTTCAATCCGGAGCGGAGCGGGTCCATCTTGAAGCAGCCGACGCGTAGCCATCCTTCCTCACCGACGGACTAACAACGAATGAAGGTTCCTTTAAATGACGTCATCCAAGATGGCGTCCCTCGAATTCCGATTGGCTGATAGGATTCTATCAGCCAATCGGAATTAAGGTAGGAAAAATCTGATTGGCTGATTGAATCAGCCAATCAGATTCAAGTTCAATCCGATTGGCTGATTGGATCAGCCAATCAGATTGAGCTCTCATTCTATTGGCTGTTCCGATCAGCCAATAGAATGCAAGCTCAATCTGATTGGCTGATTGGATCAGCCAATCCGATTGAACTTGAATCTGATTGGCTGATTCAATCAGCCAATCAGATTTTTCCTACCTTAATTCCGATTGGCTGATAGAATCCTATCAGCCAATCGGAATTCGAGGGACGCCATTTTGAATGACATCATTTAAAGGCACCTTCATTCGTCGTTAGTCCGTCGGTGAGGAAGGATGACTGCACGTCGGCTGCTTCAAGATGGACCCGCTCCGGATGGAAGAAGATAGAAGATGCCGCCTGGGTGAAGACTTCCAACCCTCTGGAGGACCTCTTCTGGCCGGATAGGATAAAGACTTCCGACCCTCTGGAGGACCTCTTCTGTCCGGATAGGATTAAGACTTCGGACCCTCTTTTGGACAGATCGGTGATACCCGGCTGGGTGAATACAAGGTAGGGAGATCTTCAGGGGCTTAGTGTTAGGTTTTTTAAGGGGGGTTTGGGTGGGTTAGAGTAGGGGTATGTGGGTGGTGGGTTGTAATGTTGGGGGGTATTGTATGTTTTTTTGACAGGTAAAAGAGCTGATTTCTTTGGGGCATGCCCCGCAAAAAGCCCTTTTAAGGGCTGGTAAGGTAATAGAGCTGTTAACTTTTTATTTTAGAATAGGGTAGGGCATTTTTTTATTTTGGGGGCATTGTTATTTTTTAGGGGGCTTATAGTAGGTGTAATTAGCTTAAAATTCTTGTAATCTTTTTTTTTTGTAATTTAGTGTTTGTTTTTTTGGAGTTTAGTTGATTTAATTGTAGGTAATTGTAGTTAATTTATTTAATTAATTTATTGATAGTGTAGTGTTAGGTTTAATTGTAACTTAGGTTAGGATTTATTTTACAGGTAATTTTGTAATTATTTTAACTAGGTAGCTATTAAATAGTAAATAACTATTTAATAGCTATTGTACCTAGTGAAAATAAATACAAAGTTGCCTGTAAAATAAATATAAATCCTAAAATAGCTACAATATAATTATTCGTTATATTGTAGCTATATTAGGGTTTATTTTACAGGTAAGTATTTAGCTTTAAATAGGATTAATTTATTTAATAAGAAATAATTTATTTAGTTAGATTACAATTATATTTAATTTAGGGGGGTGTTAGGGTTAGACTTAGCTTTAAGGGTTAATACATTTATTAGAGTAGCGGCGAGGTCCGGTCGGCAGATTAGGGGTTAATAAGTGTAGGTAGGTAGCGGCGACATTGGGGGGGGCAGATTAGGGGTTAATAAATATTATGTAGGTGTCGGCGATGTTAGGGGCAGCAGATTAGGGGTTTAAAGGGATAATGTAGGTGGCGGCGGTGTCCGGTCGGGAGATTAGGGGTTAAAGAAATTTATTATAGTGGCAGCGATGTGGGGGGACCTCGGTTTAGGGGTACATAGGTAGTTTATGGGTGTTAGTGTACTTTAGAGCACAGTAGTTAAGAGCTTTATGAACCAGCGTTAGCCCAGAAAGCTCTTAACTCCTGACTTTTTTCTGCGGCTGGAGTTTTGTCGGTAGAGGTGTAATGCTCATTTCAGCCAAGACTCTAAATACCAGCGTTAGGAAGATCCCATTGAAAAGATAGGATACGCAATTGGCGTAAGGGGATCTGCGGTATGGAAAAGTTGCGGCTGGAAAGTGAGCGTTAGACCCTTTCCTGACTGACTCTAAATACCAGCGGGAGGTAAAAAGCAGCGTTAGGACCCCTTAACGCTGGTTTTGATGGCTAACGCAGAACTCTAAATCTAGGCGTTAATTACAAGGTTCATGAATTAAAAAGCAGCGTTAGGACCCCTTAACGCTGGTTTTGATGGCTAACGCAGAACTCTAAATCTAGGCGTTAATTACAAGGTTCATGAATTAAACTCCAGTTGATTTTTAGTGATGGTTGTCAGTATATGGCCGGGTTATCATACAATTTATTTAATAATTCTTTAAAACAAACCCCCAATAAAATGCATATACGAAACAATTAAAAATCAATATTTCATTCCTAAATTCTTTATATTTAATGTTATAAACACATTGAATTATATTTATAGGAACCAGATTATGAATCGTACTATACACGCTTAAGCTGTTACAATATTCTATACAAAGATCATAAAAATATACCTTTATAATTTACCTGATTCACAATGGGTTACATTAAAATACCACAATGAAATACCAGAGTATGGATCACTAACTTTAACAGTGCTTAGTTAAACAATATAACAAGATGCTTTAACAGCCAATTTATCTGAGCTGAAATAAACTCTTTTTAGCTACAATTAAGGCAAGTTCTAAAATATATATAGTTGCCAATAACGTAATGCACACCAGAGAGATTTACTTACAATAATAGGCCTACCTTAGAAAAATGTAATACAAATGACCTTTGTCTAGCAAATAAATTATTTAGCAATAATTACTAGTTGAACTACACAGGACTATGAATATGAGTTTAAAATACAAAGTATGCTCTTTAAATTTTCTAGCTGTAATCTAACTATAGCCTTAGATTTAAGTATTATATATACTTAACAGTTTCTTATACTTTACCCAAGTAAGCAAATCAATGTTATAGCTTCCATAGTTTCTTGTAGGTCATCTATGGAGGGTTTACTCACAATGTTCAAAGGTATAGACCTCAAGAATTGTTGTTCAAGAAAGTGTCCCCAAAAATGGCAGAGAATATACTTGGCACCAAAGCCTATGTATTTTTCTCTCCAAAAATGAATGCTTCTTTGAGTCTGTCTGTATCCTCTTGTCTTAGAGTGTGTATGCCTCTTTATCCAAAAAAAAGAAAACCTCCTCCTTTTCCTTAATCATTCCCACAGAATTTTGATAGGCCTTCGGAGCTTGTCTTTCCATTGGCCCTAACGTAGCTTGTCTCTGATTCGCTCTGAAAATCTCATAGGCTATTTGGTTTGGCATATGTTTTAAACGGTCAATTCGTTTGGCTGTCATACCAGTTTTTTTTTTGTTTTTTTTCCCCCAAAGAGCTTTATTGTCATCCAGTTATACATTCAAAACAGTGAATATAAAATGGGATAAATCAAAGTTACATAAGCAAAAGTCCAGACATCTGTCTCCCATACGTCAATACTTAGATGATATCATCACAAAAGTTCAAAAACCTAATGCTTTGACTGAAATTATACCGTGAAAATCGTAAAACAAATCAAAACAATAACAAGAAAAAACAAGACAAAACACAGGAACCACCGGACCCTCCTAGAGTGAGGGGAAGAAAAGGTGAAGGAAAAGTATGAATGAATAGGTGGAAGCGAAGGGGGAAAAAAAAAAGAGAGAAGAAAGAGACCCTTATGCTGTAGGTAAATGAGGAGGGGTTTGTCGTACAGTCATTTCTTCCCATAAAAAGTTAATATTTGCAAACAAATTAACTTGTTTCCTTTTAAAGTACCCATATTCCTCGAGAGCTAAGATGTCTGAGACCCTGTTGACCCAATCTTGCAGTGTTGGTGCATATTGTGTTTTCCAGTGTTGTGCTATAAGTGCTTTAGCACCTATTATACCAATCTGTAATAGTTTAAGTCTCAACTGACATGGAAAAGGCGGGAGGTCATTAAGCAGTGCTACTCTAGGTGTCAGGGTAAAATCGTTAGTCAATACCTCTCTATAAAAGGATTCTATCTTGTGCCATAAGGGCTTGATTATCTCGCATTCCCACCACATATGTAGGTACTGTCCCTTTGTGGGGCAACCCCTCCAACAGTTGCTACCTGTCTCTGGGTATATAGAATGGATGCGGGAGGGGTTTAGATACCACTGCATCAAAACTTTAAAGTTAAGTTCCAGCATCTGGGGAGACCCAGAGGACCTTTTTGTATTTCGAAAGATCTTAAACCATTCCTCTCCACTCAGGGCATACCTCCTCATGCCATTTGGCTGTGTACGAGGGGAGAGATTTTGCATGTTCCGCTTGAAGAAGTTTTCGTGCTGAGGACAGAGCATGTTGCAAAGGGATTTTACTTATACATAAGTTTTCGAAGGGGGTCAGGTCTCTAAAATAATCTCTCTGGTGTGTATGAACTGCTTTAACTAGGAATATTTTAGCCAACTGGAATATTGCACACCCGCCATTGAAGTCAGATTTTCTCTCCCTGACAGTTTCCCATTAAGTGTGAATTCCCTCAATGGGATAGTATAACCCCATTCGGTTAGCCTCTGTTGTCCTCTATCCAGTCCTCCTATCATCTCAGCATTTAGGGGGATAGGAAAAAGGGGTGAGCGGGCCCCCGTAATGTGAGTTTGCCGAAGCTTAATGGAATCCCAAGTGTCAAAAATATGTCTATGTATCACCAACTCACTGCATTGAGGAGGTCGGAGGGATTTCGGCACCCAACACAGCGCTCCCACTGATGGGACTCTGAGGATGTGTGAATCTAGGGACACCCATGCTTTTGTGTTGCCCGCCCTGTGCCAGTCCAAAAGTCTCTGTAAGGTGACTGCATTAAAGTATGTTGTTAGATCTGGCAAACCCAGCCCCCCATGTATTGTTGTTCGGTACATATTGATTTTGTTAATTCTGGGTTTACTCTTTCCCCATATGAAAGCATTTATACATCTTTGGAGTTGGGCTAGATACCACTTGGGTAGGGGTATGGGGACTGTCTGAAACAAATACAGTACTCTGGGTAATGTCGTCATTTTGATGCATTGTGTACGTCCCCACTAAGATATTGGCTTTAGGGCCCAAGTACGAAGGTCCTGCTGCGTCTTTGTTAGAAGTTTGGTGTAGTTTTCTTTAAATAATTGCGAGTAAATAGGAGATATGTGTACCCCTAAATATTTTATAAATTTCTGTCGGGGATCATTGGGCATGCTGCCGAGACCGTAAGGAAATCCGCTTGGGTCATGGAAATATTTAGAATTTCCGACTTCTGGGTGTTAACCGAGAAATCTGAGAACCTGCCAAAAATGTTGATTTCGTTTAAAATCAACGGGCAAAGTACGAAGTGGGTCGGTGATTGTGAAGAGCACATCGTCTGCGTATAACGCAATTTTAAAGTCATGAGGCCCTATTCTAATGCCCTGTATCTCCTGATTACGTCTAATGTGCGCCGCAAAAACCTCCATAGTGAGGATGAAAAGTGTGGGGGATAGGGGGCACCCTTGGCGTGTGCCATTCTGGATCTTAAAAGAACCAGACAGCATCCCATTCACCTTAACTTTTGCGGAGGGATTTATGTATAAACTAAGGTTGCGTGCGATCATAAGTGGGCCGAACCCCAATGCTTTCAACCTCTCTCGTAGGAACACCCAACTAATACGATCAAACGCCTTCTCTGCGTCGATCGCCAAGAGGGCAGATGGAATTTTGTTGTGTTTAGCATAGGAGATGAGTGTTAAGGCTCTAATAGTATTGTCCCGTGCCTCCCTACCGGGGACAAATCCCACCTGATCAGTGTGAATTAAGGTCTGCAATACAACATGAATTCTTTTCGCTAAAATTTTTCCCAGGATCTTGAAATCCATATTTAATAAGGATATCGGTCTGTAACTGCTTGGGTCCGTTAAATTTTGGGGCTTGGGTATGACCGAGATGTGTGCTGATAACATGTCTTGGGAGAGTGTACCCTTCTCCTCCAAGGTATGAAATAAATTTAGTAAATGTGGGGCTAGTATGTGTCTGTAAGCTTTATAGTATGCTTTTGAGAAACCGTCCGGTCCTGGACTTTTGCCAGTCGGCAGGTCTCTTATTGCTGTCATGACTTCTATAAGACTTATGGGACTCTCCATTACTGCGCGCTGGTCTGGTTGTAAGGTAGGCAGGTCTGCTTTGTTAATGTATTCCTGCATTTGTACCAGATGGTCAGGTGCGTCATTCGTCTCTAAATTATATAACTTGGAGTAATAGTCTCTAAAGTGGTTAGCAATGCCTTCACTATCCAGAATGTCTGATCTGTCTGGAGTTGTTAACTTATGTATTTGTGATTTTAATGTTTGTGCTTTTAAAGCTCTTGCTAACAGTGAGCCCTCTCTGTTGCCTTCAAAAAAATAGTTTTTTTTAAGATTTAGTGCCCGTATCTGAGCCTCTTTCAGTAATACCTGATTGAGTTCTTGTCTGGTCTCGGTTACTCGTTTAAGCAGTACATTGTCTTTTGGGGAATTTTTATGACTCAGTTCCAGATGACCCAATCGGTAGTTAGAGTGTCTATTGTTTGATTATATATTTTTCTCCTATACGCAGTGTGTTTAATGCAGTCTCCCCTAATTACTGTTTTATGAGCTTCCCAGACCGTGCTAGGGGAGGTGGTAGGTGTCACATTAGTGAGAAAGTATTCTTTTACGGATGTTGCTAATGCCTCCGATGTGTGTGGGTGATATAGTAGGGAATCATCCATCCTCCAAATATACAGAGTGATCGGATGGTTGGGCCATTGCAGTTGAGTACATGTCAGTGAATGGTCTGACCAGGTGGTTGGTTGGATATCTGAATCCTTAAGTAAAGAAAGGTGCTTTCTGTCTATGAAAATGTAGTCAATTCTAGTGTATACCGACCAGGGATAGGAGAAGAAGGTGTAGTTGCGCTGTGCTGGGTGTTTCAACCTCCAGGTATCATGCAGGCCTAAGTGTGTTAAACATTTGAATACCATGTTAGGCGGCCGTGTTTGAGCGGTAGGTCTGTTAGAGGAGGCGTCCAGTGTGGGATCTAAGATGACATTTAAGTCCCCTCCTAGTATAAGAGTTCCAATTTTATGTTATGCTACTAGATTTTGTAATGTTTGAAAGAAGTGTACCTTCCTATTATTGGGGGCATAAACATTGACTAGTGTCACTGGCTGGTGGAACAACAGTCCAGTCAAGATTAGTATTCTGCCCTCATAGTCCGTTATCTTTTTGTTGAGTTGAAATTGTATGTTTTTGTGGAATAATGTACATACCCCATTTTTTTTCACTTTATCGGTGCTGTAGTAACCTATTGTAAATTCTTTAGAGTGAAATTTGGGTTCTGCCTCCCTCACAAAATGAGTCTCTTGGAGAAATATGATGGAATCTTTATGTTTGGCTAAACTGCGTAGGGCGATTTCTCTCTTTATTGGGGAGTTCAGGCCCTTCATGTTCTGTGTTAAAATGTTTACTATCGGATTAGCCATAGTGTTGAGTGTATAGTAATGGACTATGTAATCTTACCCTCAGGCGTCTCATCTGCGGCTGGAGTTGCTGTCTCCTGTTAACCCCTTAAGGACCAGCGAGACTTGTGCTATTTTGTCCTGAAAAAACCCTTAACAACCAGTGACATACAGGGTACATTGTGGTCATTAAGGGGTTAATAAGGATCACTTTTCGATCTCCAGAGTTAGTATGGGAGAATAGAGAGATAGTGGTGGTGGTTCCTGTACTGTAATAGACAAATAACAAATGTAAGCAATTCAAGAAAAACAAAAAAAAACATCCAACAATAACAAAATAACAATAACATTCCAAACAACATGGTGTGAAATGCATTTGCATCACACGATTTAGGAGGGGGAAGGGGGGGTGTAAGGGCAATGGATTAGATGTTTACTCCCAATGAATGAAGTAAGGGAATAAAAGAGGAAGGGGGTGTAAGGCAACTAATATGCCACTCCACTTTTGATGTTATAATGTAACATTTGTTTAGCTAGGGGGAATTAAAATAGTGAAGGTGGAGGGTGTTAGGGAAAGGAGGCGGGGAAGGGAGCACTCAAGGGAGCCCCCCACCGGCTTCAGTTGAGACCAAAATATATCGAAATATGGTACAGGAGACTAACGTCTTATTAAACCATTCTTATGGCAGTCTCCATTCGAACATTGTCTTGGGGACATCTCAAACAAAAATAAAGAGAAAACTTTCCTCATGCTGGTTCTGACTCTGCTCTAATCGATACTTGCGTGGTAGCTACTGTGTTTCTTTTCTTTTTCGGCACTGTCCCCCACTCAGAATGTTGGTTATTTTTTTGGAGTTTCTTTTGCGTGGACTTATCAGCTATGAGGTCCTTTATTGAAGGCAGTGAAGGTTGTGGGATACCTAGTTGTCTTTATATATATAGGTTTTGTCATCCTTATTGACTCTGATGGCAAAGGGGAAACCCCATCCATAAGGGATGTCCAGCTCAGCTAAGTGCAGGGTAAGATATCTTGCCTCTTTCCGCTTTGCCAGTGTTAGGGGACTAAGATCCGAGAAGATCTGAAGTGAATCCTCCCCAAACTTGATTGGAGACTTCTTCCTCACAGCCAGCATGATTCTTTCTTTATCTGCAAATTTGTGGCAGCACAAAATTCTATCTCTGGGTGGGGCTGTTGGTGTTGGTTTAGCTCTAAGGGCACGGTGTGCTCTGTCTAAAAGTATGGTTTCTTCATTTCCTAGTCCCAAGAGGAACTTAAATAAGTTCTGTAAATAAGATGGTATTTGAGGTGGCGAGATCTGTTCAGGTACTCCCCTGATTCTCAAGTTTTGATGACTCCCTCTATTGTCGAGATCTTCGACCTGTGTCTGCAGCTGCAGTATTGTGGTGTTCTGCTGTTGTAGTGCTATGGTCATATCGTCAGTGGTCTTTGTGTATTCCTCTGCCTGTTCCTCTAGATGGAGTACCCTGTGACCCAGAGCATTGATATTCCTTTTAACCTCTGCCAAGCCATCTTTTATTGCCTTACTAACTTGAATCATAAATGAGCTAAAGTCATCCTTAGTGGGTAATAAACTCAGGTCTGCTTTTGTTATAGGGGTAGGATCATCAGACTGTTCTGTGAATTCTGACATATCCAACTGTGATGCCTCTGCTGACAATGTGTTCATGCTTTCAAACGGTTTAAAAAAATAATTCAATTTCCCCCCTCCTTGTGTTGCAGATTTCTGTGCTTTGTCTGCTTTCTGTTTCTTAGCAGCCATCTCAAAGCTTTCAAGCAGAATTCTGCCAATGTAGTAAACAGCACAGGTTCTCTGTATAGTGTCTCTCCTTAGGGTTTTTTATTGCCTGCTCCTCAAAAAGGACTTATTATATTTGTGTGTATTTCGAAGTTATGAGGAGCCCACTGCTGGAATTGTTAGGGGACCAATTCGTTAAACAAATGTCTCTTTGGAGTGCAACCAGGGAGTTTCCCCTTTGTTTATCCGTGACCCGTGGCTAAAATGCTCCCTCTATATGAGCCTCTCTCTTGTCCTGTAACCCCAACAGAATTAATAAAGTCCGACTTACTTTATGCCAGTGTCTTTGGTATTTAGCTCCTGCTTGTAGAGAGCTTTTCTTGTGGATCTCGGGGGCTTACTGATAGCCGCGTGGTCTGTTAGGCCTCTGTAGCCATCCAAAACGTATTGAGGACTCCTGTCCCTTATTTTAGTGCTGCTCTGTATTCCGCTGCCCTCGGTACACCAGGTTTCCCAGTTTACTTTACCCGGAGTCAGACTGCATCAGCCGCTTTCTGGTCGGGACAAACTGCGCACAGCGTGGCTCTGTCTGAGTAGGCCTCCATTATATTCAATAGCTCTTCCGGGTCTCCCGCCTTCTGTATTTGTGCCTCCGATCCCTAAATTCTCACCCTCAGCTTCAACTCATGTAAGGCACCTTCCGATGCCTACCTGTGGTAATTTTACCCCCTTCTTTGGTAGCACATCAAGTGGATGATGCCGGAGCTTCAGTTAGTTGCGGCCATGTTCTTTCTCGGCCGGCTCCGCCCCCCACCTGTCATACCAGTTTTAATCCCCTAGGGGGCAGCATACAAAGACAAACAGTTTCATTAAAATATTGCTGCAGTTCAATTATCTAACCTATAAAATGTTTATTTTATTTACTATAATTTTCAGTATTAATAAACGTATCTAGTCAACATATGTGGGACCCTATAGTGTCATTCTCTCTGATTATTTTAATATTAAATATGATTATTATTTCTAGCATCATGTTAATAAGCAGCTCACTGTTAACCATCTTTCTTCACAGAATCATAGCATTCAACATCCTGGTATTGTATTGCATCTTAAATAAATACAGCACATTTCACATTTCTAATAATTTATGAGTGCATATATTCATGTTTATGATCAATACTCATAGGACATCTTGTTTAGAAATCTAATTTTCATATCAGTTCTTCCTTGTAATTTTCACTAGATTTCTGGAAAACAGAGAGAAATGTATTTATCTTGAAATAACTTGAGTATTTATATATACTAATGTAGTTATTCATTTAATTTATTACAAATCTGAAATGCATTTCTCCGATCCATGGAATTACACATTTTATACAAATTAAAAAATGAATGAAAGTTACAATGCAAAACATGTGTCTCTGTTAGCCAGCACAGATGTGTATCCAACACAGCAGGTACTAATTTGCATCAAAGTGTGAATGGTCACCTTTCCACCAAATTTGTCACTACAGATGTGTATCCAACACAGCAGGTACTAATTTGCATCAAAGTGTGAATGGTCACCTTTCCACCAAATTTGTCACTTGGCTCAGACTGCTAGGCTCTCTTCTTTTTACAAGGGAGTCTAGTGATCTGATAGGAAATCTTATTACACATTTTCAGGTAGTGATCAAAAAGTCTTTTGAAGTGATCTTTTTAAGATTACTTTGAAAGCAATTCCTTTTGATGAATTGGGACAAAGATTTGCAATGCATCCTATGTAACCAAGAAGAAGGGGGGTTGTTTTACCCAGCCAAAATCATCTGGCAGAAAGAACTGTAATTTATAGTAAATAAACTGATGCAATCAGTTTAATATATAATGAATCATGTGGTCTTATCATGTATAAATAATATATATATATATATATATATATATATATATATATATATATATATATATATATATATATATATATATATATATATATATATATATATATATAATATTTATTAACCTTCACAGATATCCTGGCATAAATCCCCCTTCTAATTTTCAATGGATATAGGACACATGTATTGGAATTGTCTTACAGTCAGTGGTATTTGGTGAGTGTATCGACAGTATGCATTATAGATAGCCTTCTATGAAGAGAGTATGTTATTTTTGAGCCCTTATACTCGCTAGCTAGGCATCTGTAAACTGCAATATGTCTAATGTATTTGGGGATATGATATTTCATTCTCCCTCTATGACTTGTAGTTGGTATCTAGGATTGTATGCTCGCAACTTATTAATATGGACCCATTCATTTATCCGTAAAGGTATAGTTTTTAGGGATCCTAATTTTATAGGCGACTGGAGATATTTTGTCAGTAATGAAAAAAGGACCCTTCCATGATGGAAGAAATTTCTTCTCCTTAACCTGATCTCTTCCAAAGTTATAAAGATAAACTTTATCATTTATTTCATATTCCTTTTTGGACGTTTTGAGATCATAATAGGTTTTAGTGGCAGTTGCAGCCTTCTCTAAGTTCCTTTGAGCAAAAGAAAAGGCATATTGCAGGTGCTTCCTTAAGTTCTCCACATATTGATGCGTATTGGCAGCATTTATCAAGTTCTGGTCTGATGTACGGTACAGTAGATGCCGAGGTATACCCATTCTTCTACCAGTCATCAATTCAAAAGGTGACATCTTGGTAGCACTACTTGGAGTTGCTTTTAATGCCATTATGACTAGAGGTAATTTTACATCCCAGTCTTTACCCGTTTCAATCACAAACTTTTTGTGGATTTTCATAAAGGATTGGTTGTAACGCTCTACACCACCACTTGAGGCAGCTCTATATGCAATATGGAGCTTTCTTTTGACCCCTAGTATTTTCCACATATTGGTCATCACTTCGCTAGTGAAGTGGGTTCCCCGATCGGATTCGATTTTTTGGGGTAAACCAAATCTGGAAAAGACGTGGTTGATGAGCAATGCTGTGCATTTTTCAGCACTATTGTTAGGTGCACTGATGCACTCTACCCATTTAGTGAACAGGCACGTCACTGTTAACATGTATTTGTAACCTCTTGATGACTTAGTTATTGGACCAATAAAATCATTTTGTATATCTGATCATGGCATTACCATCCCCCTTTTCTGCAATCGTGCTCTATGCGTTGGCGCAGTGGGTTGGAATTGTAGACAGATTAAACAACCTTGACAGTAGGTTTGAACATCCTTCAACATATGTGGCCAAAAGGCATAATCATGCAATATCTCATACATGAGTTTGGCACCACGGTGGCCAGTTGTGGGAGCATCATGGGCATGTTGAAGCATGAGTCCTCTGAACTTTGTAGGTACCACCTATTGCTGGATACCATTTTTGTAGGTTCTAATTAACAAACTATCCTGTAACTTGAATTGTGATCTGGACTTCATTAAGATTCTAAGATCCTCCTTGCCAATACAATCATCTTTTAAGATGGGGTTGCTTTCAGGATCTTCTATGTGTTTATAGAAGATACTTATAATGGGGTCTTCTTTTTGACTAGTGATCAGGTCCTCACTAGGAGAATCCTGACTCCATTGTACCAAGTTAGGCTCACTCTGTGTGTTAGCCTGGCTTCTGGTAATGGCTTCTACCTGAATTGCACCCATTAAGTGGTCGATATTAAGGAGTTCTCCAGTTATGGCTCCTTGTTTAGCTAATGAATCCGCAAGATCATTGCCTTCCTTATCGGGACCTAAAACCCTGAAATGACCCTTGGCCTTTTTCCAGTGTATGATTAACCCATTGAACAATCTCGCAGAACAACTTGCCATGTTTGACTGGTTTGTTGTTAGTTTTCTGGATGCCATTTCTTTTCCAAGTTGGCAGGTATTTAACAAAACTGTCACGCACGTAATTTGAGTCAATAATGATCACAAATTCATGAATACCATGTTCAATAGCCATTTCAATGGTTTTTAGAACAACAGTGAGTTCTGCAACTTAACTGGGTCTTGGTCCAATGTTGAAACCTACAGAAATGTTTGGGAATCCATTTGCCCAAGTTATACCAATGCCAGCGACTAATCTGCGCTCATTATCAATAGTGGCATGGTAAGAACAACCATCAACATATACCCAAGGTAATGTTTGACAATGGTACTCATTATATATTTTATATGGGGAAAGCAATTGTTCCTCCAGAAAATCATCTTCTAATAACTCTTCCCCATGATCCTTAGCAGTACAGTTGTGGAGCTCAGCAAGCCCCTGTGCAACTGGATTCTTTTTATTTTGCTTATAGCAAATTTCTAAAGCCCAGCCTTGTAAGGAAAAAGTCCAAGCTGTTATGCGGCTGTTAGACAAATTTCCATCTTTTATTCTCTCACTTTGCAGATATAGTAAAGGCTGGTGGGCCGTTTCTATAATAATTTTCTTGCCCTGTATATAGCTGCGGAAATTTTGTAGAGCCCATACAGTGGATAAGAGGACTTTTTCGCAATCGCTAAATTTTATTTCTACTGGGGATAGAGTTTTGCTTGCATAAGCAATGACTTTGTTTAAATTATCATGCTTTTGGTATAAAACAGCACTCATGCTTATATCTGTGTAACCTGTCTCTAAGTAGAAAGGTTTACCCCCTTCAGGGTACACTAAGCAAGGTGCTTGAGTCAGTTTTCTCTTCAGCTCTCTGATGGCTGTCTCTTGAGTCTCACTCCAGTGCCATTTCACATCCTTCTTTAGAAAAAGTAGCTGTGGTTTAGCTAATTCTGCATAATTGTCAATAAATTTGCGAGAATAATATGTCATACCCAGGAATGATCTCAATTCCTTTAAGTTAGTTGGGTTTTTAGAATTTATTATAGCTTCCACCTTTTTCTTCTGAGGATTTATCCATTCAGAAGTAACTTGATGTCCTAAGAAGTTTACACGAGAGCGGTACCATTGAGCTTTTTGTAGGAATAATTTGACACCTGCCCTTTTAAGTTGGCTGAGGACGTGTTTAAGCTCTGTGATGTGTTTTTCAAACTCTGTGCTTTTGATTAAAACATCATCAACATAAGATAAAGTCCCCCTTTCCAAGTGTATCAGGCATAGCCTTATGCATGAATACAGCAAATTCATGTCCTGAATTTATGTATCCAAACGGGAGTCTTTGGAATGCATACTGGACCTTTTGGAACGAGAATGCAAGCATATACTGGTCATCTTCATGTACCTTTATGGTCCAATATCCCTGTGCACAATCAATGGCAGTGAATATTTTAGATCCCTGCATCTGTGCTAGGCACTGGTCAATATATGGCACGGGCCAGCCAGACATGTACACTCATTTGTTTAGCTGTCTTAAGTCAGCACACCTACATCATTGTCCATTGGGCTTAAGAACACCTAGAATAGGATTGTTATAAGAGCTATGCACCTGTCTGATAATACTTCTTTCTTCCAAGTTCCTTATGATTTCTGCGAGAGAATCATATGAGGTTAAAGGAAGTCTGTATTGTTTAACAAAGACAGGTGGTTCATTGGGATCTGTTTGGATTCTTGCAATATGCAAGTCTGTAGTCCCACAGTCATATGAATCCCTAGCAAAATATCCTTGTACTCCATCAGGAGTTCTCGTAGCTGTCGGCGTTCATCATCACTGGAACATCCATTAGCTAAAGATATTTGCTCTTTGACTATTTGCTGAAATCCTGGAAAGATTTCAGGCTGTCCTATCTCATAGGCTTCTTCTAACCTAGAGGTGAGATCCCCTTGGTTATAATTTACATTGCCCCCATGATTCTGGGTATTGGGGTATTCTTGCTGTTCAGCTAATCAAATACTAGAGAGGCTTCTTAAATTTTACAGATGCCTTCCTCTGAGCTGAATGGATAAATAGACTGAATTGTGAATAGTCCCTCTGGCATAGATGCAAAGGATTGTTCTATTAATTATTCTTCAGTTAAGTATCCTTCAGGTATTAGCCCAATTACATTATTCTTGAATCCAAAAGTGTAATAACTTGATTCCAGCACATATCCTATGGTAGTTCCCTTGGATAAGGTTATATCCTATGGGGTCATGTTATGCACAATAACATGCATTGGAATAGTTCTAATATTTACCATAGGAGTATGGGTCATTGTTATACCCAGATTTTGCATTCTATGGGAGAGGCAAATTAGTGTTTCAGAAGTTTTTAATTTCTGACCTCTCTTTACCTGTAAGGATAAGAGGAATTTATCAGCCCCAGCAGGGATTACATTGTTAGACACCTGCATATTCACAGCATATGGTAATTGCTGATTTGATTTCAGGGCCGCATTTTAATCCGGAAATACTTCAGGGTCCCGCTTTAACCTGCTCCAGAGGCAAAGGTTATTGAAGTCTATTTGTATGGCATATCTATGTAAGAGATCATTGCCAACGTATATTTGATTATGGGGAGTATTTGAAACTAAAAACAGGTGCATCGCTAATTTATTACCTATGGATATAGATAATAAACACTTGGCTGTGACATTATAGCTTTCAGACCTGTCATTCAGGCCATGGACACAGTGGTCTTGGGGAGAAAGGTATTTAATCACTTTAGGTTCAGCTATCTGCGCCAATAAGCCTTCGCTTATATAGCTAGCTTCCTGTTTTAAGCTCAATTTGGCATATTTGGTTTTCCCAAGGCCATGCACTTGCATAGGGATAAATAGATCCTCTCTAACTTTTGCAATTTCTCCGAGGAATTGCGAATGTTCTCCCCCTTTAGGGGAAATATTTGCTATCTTTCCAGGCAAAATTTTAAAAATATTACCATCAGAGCCACTTAAAAGAATGTCTGATCATCTATTTGTAGGATAGTGATTTCAGGTATAGAGTTATTCCTGAAATGAATCTCCACAGCATCTGACTTCTCTACCACCACGTGACAGTTATGTCGGGTGCGAGATATACCGGATCGCTTTTTTTTACTTGTGACAAAATTACATTATATATGCAATCAATTATGGTGCTTAATTGCTTTAGGAGATCACTACCAATAATTAAACGATCAGTTGGCAGATCCACTATAATGACAGGGTGTTTTATGACCCTGTTCCCCATTTTAAATTTTAACCATGCCATACCGTTGACTTTTAGAGAGTCGCCCCCAACACCTATTAGTGAACCATCAAATTCTTTTATTTTAGGTTTGTGAGGTGTTAGCTCATTTAGCTGTGTGTAGTATCTGTGGAATAAAATAGTTGCCTGAGCTCCAGTATCAATTAATCCCATGATAGGGTTAGAAATGGAATCCTGGAGCTTAGCTAATACATAATATCACCCTGCAGTTTCTACCATTTCACACATAAAATTGGCATGATTACACAATTGTGGACTTTGCCACGTGTTACCTGTATTCGCCATGTTACCTGATGCAGAAGAACTCTCATTCTTACCGGTCCCCTCCTATATAATAGGGCTGGCTGGATTTCTGTGTACTGCATCTGTGGAAATAAAGTTAAGAGAATACTGCAAAGGAAGATATTTGTTAGAGCTTTCAAGCTGAGGTTGCTCATCATCACAGCTAAATCGTCCGTTTCCGGTCTGTAGGGAGAGAACATGATTAGTACCATTATTGACATTTATAATTTTATTTGGTATATCCCTCTCTTTCAGGTAATACTGCAGTATTTATGACAGTGCCTGTGGCCCACTGCTGACCACTGGCTGTACCCCTAAAAAAGGATTATTAGTGTGCTGAGCCGTAAAAGCTTGGCTCATATTAGTAAATAGTATACATAATTAACTTACTTGCGTACTGAGTTGGCCCACTTGAATGGACAAGCTATCTTTACCCATGGATCGATTTTTTGATGCCCCAGGGTATTGATTCCTGGATTTGTGGTTGTCTTTGGGGTTCAACTTGCTCAGCATTAATGTCTTGGGGAGCACTATTTACTTGGGGTGTCTGGTTACCCTGAGAGTATTTTTGCCAATTTTGGTATTTATTTTTACGGGGATACCGATTACCTTGTGAGTATTCATCTCTTTGGGGATAATTATTTGCCTGGGTATGCCCCCCATTTTGAGTATATTCTCTCTGCGCCTCGGCCCTTGTTGGGGGAGGGGCAGAGTTAAAACTTTGTGGGATGGCCTGTTTTCTCGGGCCACCTCTACATAGGTTTTCTTTTTAGACTCAAAATTTTGGGGGCTAGGGGACATATTAGTTTCTGCCACAATTTTGGGACTGGGTTTTGATTCCCCTTTAACCCCCTGTTCACCGGACTGCTGAATAGAGTATAACTTTGTACTCTCTTTGATCAGCCAGTCCAATGAACAGTGCTCATCAAAATCTTTAGCCAAATTAAGCTTGATGTGCGGAGGCAATACGCCAAAAAATAAATTCACAAATTCTGAGCTTTCAAATATGGGGTAATCTTCGGCCATACTGTATGCACTTTTTAGTACAGAAAGGAATTTAATTTGGCTTTCATTTGTGCCACATTTCAAATCATATACAGCTATTTTCGCAACAGTTTTAGTGCGATATTGCCCAAATTCTTTTCTGCACTGATTTTTCGTTTCACTCCAGGATTGAATATTCATATCCTTTAGTGAAGCAAATAATTTGTGATATTTACCCTCAAATACCCAGGGCAAAAATTAAATTTTTGACTGCTCACTAGTTACATTAATAATGGATAAAGCATTTTCATAAGTCACTAAGTGGTCAATTATATAATTGGTTCCCTTGTTGGAAAACTTAGGTACTGCACCACTTAAAAATGTAATTAATTTAGGGTTGTCATATATCTTATTAGATGTATCTTGGGCTTTCCTAGGGACCTTATTTTTGGGGCTGGAGCGTTCCCTATCTGTCCTTCTACTATGGGGAGACCCTCTACGTACATTAGTAGTACGTGGGCAATTTGGGTAGCTGGCTCCGCCCTCTAACTCACTACTAGAGATGCCCTCCCCTTCCTCATCTGAGGTATAGCAGTTCCCTGAATTTTTAACATGAGGTGATTGTCTATGTGGGACGTTTATTTCTTACCCAATAGGGGTCCTTTGTTTAAATTCTTTCCTAAATTTCTGCAGTTCATTTCTGATTAATTCCTTAAAGGATTTAGAATTATCTGCATTATCCTCATTGCTAATAGAGGGGTTTTCATTATGATGATATTGTCTTTTTAATTCATTAAGTTCTTTCTGGCTTTGCGCAAGTTGTTTATTTAACTCTAGTATTATGGCTAGTAAATTTAGGTTATGCTTATCTTAGGCGGCCATGTCTTGCTTAAATGTAACAATTTAATTTTCGGCCATTTCTAAACTCTCCACACTTGCGTGATGAGCGATTACCATTATCTATCCCGTGTATTTGCAATTCCTTTTCTATAAGAAGTGTAGACATTTCGTCAATAATGCATGTTACAAGAGGCCAAGATTTTAGTATTAGTTCATCCCGTTTTTTTAGATTTTTGCATTAATTAGTTTTTAATAATTCTCGGAATAATTCACTTTTTTCATTCCACCTTTCATCATCAATAGCAACATTTTTAGCCTTAATTGCAAGCATATCCATATAATCATTTAAATCGCCCGCAATATTAAACTTCTATTTAATGTAGCCTATAATGTCCATCTTTAGGATAACGCCCTGAGTGAGGGGTAATTTTAGGGAACATATTATTTCAACACTATGTATAGAATTAATTGATTCACTTCTAGTAACAGACATTATTATATTGGCTTAGTATTCAGGTAAATTAAAACGCTAATACAACTTTGACCAACAAGAGAAAAAAAAATGAATCTTAAAATTAAAAAAAAATTAAAAAATGTATTTTTATTTTTTTTGAGATATTAATTTCTATTTACTATAAAATATATTATATCAATGTGATAAATTTTAATAATATCTACTGCAGCGCCTCCAAATAATATGTCAGTATATTGCCTGGTTATAATACAATGTATTTAATAATTATTCTTTACAACAAACCTCCAATAAAATGCATATACAAAAAAAATTAAAATCAATATTTTATTCCTAAATTCTTTATATTACTTAAAGTTATAAACGCATTGAATTATATTTATAGGAACCAGATTATGTATCAAACTATACAAGCTTAAACTGTATTATTCTATACAAAAATCATAAAAATATACCTTTACAATTTACCTGATTCACAATGGACTACATTACAATACCACAATGAAATACCAGAGTATGGATTACTAACTTTAACAATGCTTAGTTAAACAATATAACAAGATGCTTTAACAGCCAATTTCTCTGAGCTGAAATAAACAATTTTTAGCTACAATTAAGGTAAGTTCTAAAATATATATAGTTGCCAATAACTTAATGCACACCAGAGAGATTTACTTACAATAATAGGCCTGACTTAGAAATATGAAATACAAAGGACCTTTGTCTAGCAAATAAATTATTTAGCAATAATGACTAGTGGAAATACACAGGACTATGAATATGAGTTTAAAATACAAAGTATGCTCTTTAAATTTACTAGCTGTAATCTAACTATAGCCTTAGATTTAAGTATTATATATACTTAACAATTTCTTATACTTTACCCAAATAAGCAAATCAATGTTTCAGCTTCCAGAGTTTCTTGTGGGTCATCTATGAAGGGTTTACTGACAATGTGCAAAGGTATAGACCTTAAGAATTGTTAATCTTTCTTTGTTCAAGAAAGTGTCCCAAAAAATGGCTGAAAATAAACTTGGCACCAAAGCCTAAGTATTTTTCTCTCCAAAAGTTAATGCTTCTTTGAGTCTGTCTGTATCCTCTTGTCTTAGAGTGTGTATGCCTCTTTATCCAAAAAAAAGAAAGCCTCCTCCTTTTCCTTAATCATTCCCACAGAATTTTTATATGCCCTCGGAGCTTGTCTTTCCATTGGCCCTAAAGGAGCTTGTCTCTGATTCCCTCTGGGATCTGAAAATCTCATAGGCTATTTGGTTTGGCATATATTTTAAACAGTCAATTCGTTTGGCTGTGATGCCAGTTTTAATCCCCTAGGGGGCAGCATACAAAGACAAACAGTTTCATTAAAATATTGCTGCAGTTCAATTATCTAACCTATAAAATGTTTATTTTATTTACTATAATTTTCAGTATTAATAAACTTATCTGGCCAACATATGTGGGACCGTATAGTGTCATTCTCTCTGATTATTTTAATATTAAATATAATAATTTTTTCTAGCATTATATTAATAAGCAGCTCACTGTTAACCATCTTTCTTAACAGAATCATAGCATTCAACATCCTGGTATTATATTGCATCTTAATTAAATACAGCACATTTCATATTTCTAATAATTTTTGAGTTCATATATTCATATTTATAATCAATATTCATAGAATATCTTGTTTAGAAATCTCATTTTCACATCAGTTCTTCCTTGTAATTTTCACTAGATTTCTGGAAAACAGAGAGAAATTTATTTATCTTGAAACAACTTGAGTATGTATATGTACTAATGTAGTTATTCATTTAATTTATTACAAATCTGAAATGCATTTCTCCGATCCATGGAATTACACATTTTTATGCAGTATTGAAAATCATACAAGTTTTTTTTTAAAAAAAAACATGTGTCTCTGTTAGCCAGCACAGATGTGTATCCAACACAGCAGGTACGAATTTGCAACGAAGTGTGAATGGTCACCTTTCCACCAAATTTGTCACTTGGCTCAGACTGCTAGGCTCTCTTCTTCTTACACGGGAGTCTAGTGATTTGATATGAAATCTTATTACACATTTTCAGGTGGTGATCAAAAAGTCTTTTGAAGTGAAGGGAACTGCACTCTCATACCGGACTGGGTACACATCCCATGACCCTGCAACATGCTCAGCCCTGGGTGCCACTGGCACTCACAGGAAGCTGTGCTGTCCCCAGAGCAACAAGCAGTTAACCCCAGACAGGTCTGGGTGCAAGAACCATAGGGAAAATTACAAAACAAATTAATACAACACACAGAGAAAACCCAGCACTCACTTACAAGTTCTCAGCTAAGATTTAAAAGCAAAAATGGAAAGGTTAGTCACCGCATCTGGCCAAATGGGACAAGCTCAGGTACCACGTCAAGGTCCTTTCCAATACCTGAGACCCTAAAACAGCCACACAATGCAAGCTTTCAAATCCAAACAAACTGAAAACAAGGGAAGGGTGCATTGTGTGGCTGTTTTAGGGTCTCAGGTATTGGAAAGGACCTTGACGTGGTATCTGAGCTTGTCCCATTTGGCCAGATGCGGTGACTAACCTTTCTATTTTTGCTTTTAAATCTTAGCTGAGAGCTTGTAAGTGAGTGCTGGGTTTTCTCTGTGTGTTGTATTAATTTGTTTTGTAATTTTCCCTATGGTTCTTGCACCCAGACCTGTCTGGGGTTAACTGCTTGTGGCTCTGGGGACAGCACAGCTTCCTGTGAGTGCCAGTGGCACCCAGGGCTGAGCATGTTGCAGGGTCATGGGATGTGTACCCGGTCCGGTATGAGAGTGCAGTTCCCTTCCGTGTTTTGTATATGTCTAGGGTGATTACATATTCCTGTGCACCCTTCCCTTGTTTTCAGTTTGTTTAGATTTGAAAGCTTGCATTGTGTGGCTGTTTTAGGGTCTCAGGTATTGGAAAGGACCTTGACGTGGTACCTGAGCTTGTCCCATTTGGCCAGATGCGGTGACTAACCTTTCCATTTTTGCTTTTAAATCTTAGCTGAGAGCTTGTAAGTGAGTGCTGGGTTTTCTCTGTTTGTTGTATTAAATTGTTTTGTAATTTTCCCTATGGTTCTTGCACCCAGACCTGTCTGGGGTTAACTGCTTGTGGCTCTGGGGACAGCACAGCTTCCTGTGAGTGCCAGTGGCACCCAGGGCTGAGCATGTTGCAGGGTCATAGGATGTGTACCCGGTCCGGTATGAGAGTGCAGTTCCCTTCCGTGTTTTGTATATGTCTAGGGTGATTACATATTCCTGTGCACCCTTCCCTTGTTTTCAGTTTGTTTGGATTTGAAAGCTTGCATTGTGTGGCTGTTTTAGGGTCTCAGGTATCGGAAAGGACCTTGACGTGGTACCTGAGCTTGTCCCATTTGGCCAGATGCGGTGACTAACCTTTCCATTTTTGCTTTAAATCTTAGCTGAGAGCTTGTAAGTGAGTGCTGGGTTTTCTCTGTGTGATATATATATATATATATATATATATATATATATATATATATATATATATATTTAATAACACTCACAGATATCCTGACATGGTAAATCCTAACATTTGCTAAACACTTGGATTTATAATCACTTTAAGGAAAAACAGCATAGAACCTTGCATCCAAATACAGGCCTAGATTTAGAGTTTTGTCGGTAACGACCCGCGTAGCTTTTTTCTGGCCGCACCTTTTAAATAACTCTGGTATTGAGAGTTCACAGAATGGCTGTGTTAGGCTCCAAAAAGGGAGCGTAGAGCATAATTTAACGCCACTGCAACTCTCGATACCAGAGTTGCTTACAGACGCGGCCAGCTTCAAAAACGTGCTCGTGCACGATTCCCCCATAGAAAACAATGGGGGTGTTTGAGCTGAAAAAAAACCTAACACCTGCAAAAAGGCCGCGTTCAGCTCCTAACGCAGCCCCATTGTTGTCTATGGGGAAACACTTCCTACGTCTGCACCTAACACCCTAACATGTACCCCGAGTCTAAACACCCCTAACCTTACACTTATTAACCCCTATTCTGCCACCCCCGCTATCGCTGACCCCTGCATATTATTTTTAACCCCTAATCTGCCGCTCCGTAAACCGCCGCTACTTACATTATCCCTATGTACCCCTAATCTGCTGCCCCTAACACCGCCGACCCCTATATTATATTTATTAACCCCTAATCTGACCCCCACAACGTCGCCTCCACCTGCCTACACTTATTAACCCCTAATCTGCCGAGTGGACCGCACCGCTATTATAATAAAGTTATTAACCCCTAATCCGCCTCACTAACCCTATAATAAATAGTATTAACCCCTAATCTGCCCTCCCTAACATCGCCGACACCTAACTTCAAACATTAACCCCTAATCTGCCGACTGGAGCTCACCACTATTCTAATAAATGTATTAACCCCTAAAGCTAAGTCTAACCCTAACACTAATACCCCCCTAAGTTAAATATAATTTAAATCTAACGAAATTAATTAACTCTTATTAAATAAATTATTCCTATTTAAAGCTAAATACTTACCTGTAAAATAAATCCTAATATAGCTACAATATAAACTATATTTATATTATAGCTATTTTAGGATTTATATTTATTTTACAGGTAACTTTGTATTTATTTTAACCAGGTACAATAGCTAAAATAGTTAAAATAATTACAAAATTACCTGTAAAATAAATCCTAACCTAAGTTACAATTAAACCTAACACTACACTATCAATAAATTAATTAAATAAAATACCTACAATTACCTACAATTAAACCTAACACTACACTATCACTAAATTAATTAAATACAATATCTACAAATAAATACAATGAAATAAACTAACTAAAGTACAAAAAATAAAAAAGAACTAAGTTACAAAAAATAAAAAAATATTTACAAACATCAGAAAAATATTACAACAATTTTAAACTAATTACACCTACTCTAAGCCCCCTAATAAAATAACAAAGACCCCCAAAATAAAAAAATACCCTACCCTATTCTAAATTACTAAAGTTCAAAGCTCTTTTACCTTACCAGCCCTGAACAGGGCCCTTTGCGGGGCATGCCCCAAAGAATTCAGCTCTTTTGCCTGTAAAAAAAAAAACATACAATACCCCCCCCAACATTACAACCCACCACCCACATACCCCTAATCTAACCCAAACCCCCATTAAATAAACCTAACACTAAGCCCCTGAAGATCTTCTTACCTTATCTTCACCATACCAGGTTCACCGATCGATCCAGAAGAGCTCCTCCGATGTCTTGATCCAAGCCCAAGCGGGGGGCTGAAGATGTCCATGATCCGGCTGAAGTCTTCATCCAAGCGGGAGCTGAAGAGGTCCATGATCCGGCTGAAGTCTTCTATCAACGGCATCTTCAATCTTCTTTCTTCCGGATCCATCTTGCAGACCTCCGACGCGGAACATCCTGCTGGCCCGACGGACTACCGACGAATGAAGGCTCCTTTAAGGGACGTCATCCAAGATGGCGTCCCTCGAATTCTGATTGGCTGATAGGATTCTATCAGCCAATCGGAATTAAGGTAGGAAAATTCTGATTGGCTGATGGAATCAGCCAATCAGAATCAAGTTCAATCCGATTGGCTGATCCGATCAGCCAATCAGATTGAGCTCGCATTCTATTGGCTGTTCCGATCAGCCAATAGAATGCAAGCTCAATCTGATTGGCTGATCGGATCAGCCAATCGGATTGAACTTGATTCTGATTGGCTGATTCCATCAGCCAATCAGAATTTTCCTATCTTAATTCCGATTGGCTGATAGAATCCTATCAGCCAATCGGAATTCGAGGGACACCATCTTGGATGACGTCCCTTAAAGGAGCCTTCATTCGTCGGTAGTCCGTCGGGCCAGCAGGATGTTCCGCGTCGGATCCGGAAGAAAGAAGATTGAAGATGCCGTTGATAGAAGACTTCAGCCGGATCATGGACCTCTTCAGCTCCCGCTTGGATGAAGACTTCAGCCAGATCATGGACATCTTCAGCCCCCCGCTTGGGCTTGGATCAAGACATCGGAGGAGCTCTTCTGGATCGATCGGTGAACCTGGTATGGTGAAGATAAGGTAGGAAGATCTTCAGGGGCTTAGTGTTAGGTTTATTTAAGGGGGGTTTGGGTTAGATTAGGGGTATGTGGGTGGTGGGTTCTAATGTTGGGGGGTATTGTATGTTTTTTTTTTACAGGCAAAAGAGCTGAATTCTTTGGGGCATGCCCCGCAAAGGGCCCTGTTCAGGGCTGGTAAGGTAAAAGAGCTTTGAACTTTAGTAATTTAGAATAGGGTAGGGCATTTTTTTATTTTGGGGGTCTTTGTTATTTTATTAGGGGGCTTAGAGTAGGTGTAATTAGTTTAAAATTGTTGTAATATTTTTCTGATGTTTCTAAATATTTTTTTATTTTTTGTAACTTAGTTCTTTTTTATTTTTTGTACTTTAGTTAGTTTATTTCATTGTAGTTATTTGTAGATATTGTATCTAATTAATTTATTGATAGTGTAGTGTTAGGTTTAATTGTAGATAATTGTAGGCATTTTATTTAATTTATTTATTGATAGTGTAGTGTTAGGTTTAATTGTAACTTAGGTTAGGATTTATTTTACAGGTAATTTTGTAATTATTTTAACTATTTTAGCTATTAAATAGTTCTTAACTATTTAATAGCTATTGTACCTGGTTAAAATAAATACAAAGTTACCTGTAAAATAAATATAAATCCTAAAATAGCTATAATATAAATATAATTTATATTGTAGCTATATTAGGATTTATTTTACAGGTAAGTATTTAGCTTTAAATAGGAATAATTTATTTAATAAGAGTTAATTAATTTTGTTAGATTTAAATTATATTTAACTTAGGGGGGTGTTAGTGTTAGGGTTAGACTTAGCTTTAGGGGTTAATACATTTATTAGAATAGCGGTGAGCTCCAGTCGGCAGATTAGGGGTTAATGTTTGAAGTTAGGTGTCGGCGATGTTAGGGAGGGCAGATTAGGGGTTAATACTATTTATTATAGGGTTAGTGAGGCGGATTAGGGGTTAATAACTTTATTATAATAGCGGTGCGGTCCGCTCGGCAGATTAGGGGTTAATAAGTGTAGGCAGGTGGAGGCGATGTTGTGGGGGGCAGATTTGGGGTTAATAAATATAATATAGGGGTCGGCGGTGTTAGGGGCAGCAGATTAGGGGTACATAAGGATAACGTAAGTAGCGGCGCTTTGCGGTCGGCAGATTAGGGGTTAATTATTGTAGGTAGCTGGCGGCAACGTTGTGGGGGGCAGGTTAGGGGTAAATAAATATAATACAGGGGTCGGCGGTGTTAGGGGCAGCAGATTAGGGGTACATAAGGATAACGTAGGTGGCGGTCGGCAGATTAGGGGTTAAAAAAATTTATTCGAGTGGCGGCGATGTGGGGGGACCTCGGTTTAGGGGTACATAGGTAGTTTATGGGTGTTAGTGTACTTTAGAGCACAGTAGTTAAGAGCTTTATAAACCGGCGTTAGCCCAGAAAGCTCTTAACTACTGACTTTTTTTCTGCGGCTGGAGTTTTGTCGTTAGATTTCTAACGCTCACTTCAGCCACGACTCTAAATACCGGAGTTAGAAAGATCCCATTGAAAAGATAGGATACGCAAATGACGTAAGGGGATCTGCGGTATGGAAAAGTCGCGGCTGGAAAGTGAGCGTTAGACCCTTTCCTGACTGACTCCAAATACCGGCGGTAGCCTAAAACCAGCGTTAGGAGCCTCTAATGCTGGTTTTCACGGCTACCGCCAAACTCTAAATCTAGGCCTAAGTGTCTATTGACAGAATTGGAAATCTTACCCCTTCCACCAGATAAGATCAAAGTCAACCAAGAAGCGTTATATATCCATAAAGCAATATGTGCTAGAACCCGCAAAGCACAATAGCTGGATGGGCAAATACCAATGTATGTATACTACAGCACAAACTGACACATGTGCAAACGACCAAAGTGCGTTAAAAAAATATGACACGCGCATGTCTTAGCAGTGCACTAAACAGACATCACTATACTCACGCACATGCAAGCTATGAGAGGCAACCCACTTACAAGTTGACTTACGCACATCTGAGTAGCGCTGTAAAGAAACACTATGCGCAAGTGCATGCACAAACTATTCGTGCAAAGCACAATAACAACTCATGCTGAAAATAATAAGTGCAAAAATATAAGAACAGTGCACTAAATATAAATAAAACACTGTAAGAAGCCGGCAGGTGTTAACCTACTCTAAGGCACTCAACTGATATGCACTACAAGAAGCCAAATATAGGATGTAATAAAATATAAGGTTCCTGCAGCCCAAATTCCCATACATAATATATAGTAAAAAATGCCTGTCATAATATTCTCTTCACTATGATGTACAACACTAAGGGTTAGATTACGAGTTGCGCCCGAGCGATAAGGGGTTTATTGCAAGGGTTTGCGCTCATGAGGCTTATAGCTTGTATTACAAGTTGAAAGTAAACGCAATCGGGTGAGCGCAATCAGGATTTATGCTAGAATGATTACTGCGACTTCAGAGCTCTGGTTAACTGTTTTTCAAAACTAAAAAGTTGCACAAAACACATCAAAAATACATTACAAAGTACACTTACAATAACATAATCTAATAAAAGTATTCAATAATAATATCGCACACAGAAGTTTTAAAGGCTCAAAGATCTGAGGTCTTAAGTGTTAGAGAGAAAAAAAGGCAGGCAAAGGGCTTTAACATAGAAATACATATATATATATATATGTATATACATATCTAAAGATGGCACTGGCTGGTCTTGGAGAACTCGATAAGTTCTCCCCAAAGGTCTGACTCTTTTCAGCCTTAAAATGTCGGGTGCGGCTCGCAATGGAGCCAAGTCGTGGAATCTGCTGCCGGAAGTAATGTCATCTTGGAGTTTTCGATTCCTTGGCGTCTTCAATAGAACACCGGCATCTGTCCGATACACTTGCGCTAATTCCTTAAGAAGACCGGGCAAATGTCTTCATTGATGGCGTTGTGCATTCGTAAGGCACTTAAAATGTGTCAAGGGTTCTCGTCGTATTAACTTAAAGGGACAGTCTAGTCCAAAATAAACTTTCATGATTCAGATTGAGAATGTAATTTTACACAATTTTCCAATTTACTTTTATCACCAATTTTCCTTTGTTCTCTTGGTATTCTTAGTTGAAAGCTAAACCTAGGAGGTTCATATGCTAATTTCTAAGCCCTTGAAGGCTGCCTCTTCTCTCAGGGCATTTTGACAGTTTTTCACCACTAGAGGGTGTTAGTTCATGTGTGTCATATAGACAACACTGTGCTCACGCACGTGGAGTTCAGGTGAGCCAGCTCTGATTGGCTAAAATGAATGTCTGTCAAAAAAACTGAAATTAGGGGGCAGTTTGCAGAGGCTTAGATACAAGGTAATCACAGAGGTGATATATGTATTTATATAACTGGTGGTTGTGCAAAACTAGGGAATGGGTAATAAAGGGATTATCTATCTTTTTAAACAATAAAAATTCTGGTGTTGACTGTCCCTTTAAATATGTAAATATGAAGGCATTGTTAGGAGTTTTTAACAGCGTGTCGGACAGCCCTTGTTTGTGTGCTGTCTTTTGCAACATCATCATGGAAAATAAAATTAAAACACCTTAGAGACTTTGTTTTGAACAAAGAGTAAGTGAAAACAGTCTTTATTATACATAGCTGCATATATGTGTGTTTTGAAAACAAATTTTAAAACTGTTTTATAATCCTTTAATTTAAATGTACATAGATTTTACATAACTTCTTTAATACAACAATATTTTTTAAGCATATTTTTATTATACTATTCCTTTTATCATTCATTAGCTCTTTTATAGCAGTCTGGTTATGTAACAGATTTGAGACTCATAAAGTAATGCAATCATTTATTGGTTGCTCTTGGAAAAAATACAGTCATACTGTGAGGCATTTTGCAAACCAAAAATAATCAATCTAATAACTACTGAAATATTTACACAATGTTTGTTTAAATTAAGACTATGTTGTGTAAGAACATTATGACTATAACAATTTCATTCATAAATTCTGAGCACTGCCTATTCTGGCAACAATACTTGTGTGATCTTTTTAAAAAGTCTTGATTGCCAAACATTCTACAGCTTATATGACTGATTAGTAATATTTGTACACATGGTTTCCATATTCTGGTCAATCCATTAGATACAAATCCCCACTGACTTCTAATATTCTGTATACACATTTCTTCTAAAAAAGCTATACTAATTTGTATCAGCTGATTACATTGCTGCCAATAGGAACCACATCATTTGCTCCAGCAGTCTCGGCTGTTAAGTTATAGCCGAGAACTGGATTTCCTGCGCTCTAGGCATCGCCCGCATAGGGAACCGGAGGGCGATCGGTGCTCCAGTTCCATATAAGGGCATGCCAGATCGTTACACACAGTGACACTGTCTGTGTCACTGTGTGTAGCGATTAGCTGCTGGTGCCGGCGGGAGGTGTGGGAGGAGGGATTGGGAGGGTCCTAAACTGCAGAAAATAAACAATAAAGGGAAAGAGAGGGAAGATGCGCTATGCTGCGGAAAAAAGGTGAGGTGGATGTGTGGGGGGTCCTTAACTGGCGATCATGTGAGGGGGAGGTGGTGGGACCCACTACACTACAGGAAAAAATAATAATAAAAAAAAATTGCATAAAAAAGGGGTTTTATAGGTACTGGCAGGCAGCTACCAGTAACTAAGATGGCAAAACTAGTTAGAGGGGAGAGAGTTAGAGAGCTGGTTGGGAGGGATCAGGGAGGTTGGAGGGTAAGGGGGTATCCTACCATGCAGATCGGGGTGACCAGTGGGGGTGAGGGAGGGAAGAGAGCTGTTTGGGAGGGATCAGGGGGTGGAAAGTGTCAGGTGGGAGGGTAATCTCTACAAAAAGCTAAAATTAACCTTACAAGCTACCTAAATAACCCCTTCACTGCCAGGAATAATAGAAGTGTTGTGTGCAGATGCATTTAGCGGCCTTCTAATTACCAAAAAGCAATGGCAAAGCCATATATGTCTGCCGACTTTCACTTACCGTTTCATCTCTGCACACCTGTGTTCATGCCGGCTTGAAAAACACCCGTTCAGTTTGTTGCAGAGACCAGTGAACTTGCTTCAAGGGACTGAACTCTAATAGGCGTCACGGCACATCACTCATCCATACCAGTAACACTGCTATGATCCAGAAAAACTTAAAAGCTTCCTTTGGCTTTGCAGTATATTAAGGCCAGAAATATGACTATATATGTGATGAGGTAGGTAGTTTGTGTTATAGCTTGCACATACCTCATATTGTTTGAGTTTGGAAAGCGTGCAATTGCATTTTAGAGACCACTGTACAATAAATTGTTGTGTTTTAATGTTTTAATAATTTTTTGATTTAAGTTTGTACCTGTACCAGCACCACCCTTTCCTTACCAGTGGTTACGAAGCAGCAGCAGAGTTTAACAAGATTTAAAGATACAGACACCTCAGTGGCACATAAGATATCCTTTTAGTTTTTTGTTTTTTTTAATAGTATATATATATATATATATATATATATATATATATATATATATATATACTAGCTGTTGCCCACGATTTCGCTCGCCTGGATTTTGTGATTTGTAAAAAATAGCGAAAAACCCGACCACTCGCAACGACATGTGCCCGTTCGGGTTGCACAATGGCTGACATGAACTTCTTGAGTTTTTGTTAATTCTCGGTGTTTCTTGTAATCTAAATACCAATTTTCATATCTGTAACATATTTGGTTTTTGAGATATAGGTATCCTCATAATTCCCCCCTCCCTTTTGACCCCCCCCCCCTTAGTGGATGTTTAGGAAATGGAAAACACATGTTTCTTTATTTTTCAAGAAGAATCTAAATACAATTTTTCACTTCTGTAACATCGTCTGTTTTTGAGATATAGGTATCCTCATAAATAAGCCCCCCTCTCATTTGACCCCCTTAAGTGGATTTTGGAGAAATTGTAAAACAAGTGTTTCTTTATTTTTCAAGGAGAATCTAAATACCAATTTTCACCTCTGTAACATTGTCGGTTTTGAGCTATAGGTATCCTCATAAATCAGCCCTTAAAGGGACAGGAAACCCCAGAATTTTCTTTCATGATTTGGATAGAACATACAATTTTAAAAAACTTTCACTACCATTATCAAATTTGCTTCAATCGCTTGTTATCCTTTGCTAAAGGTACAGCAATTCCCTACTGTCAGCAAGATGAACACATCTAGTTAGCCAATCAGAAAAGACAAATGTGTGCAGGCACCAATCAGCAGCAGCTCCCACTAGTGTAGGATATGTGCGTATTCTTTTTTAACAAGGGGTACCAAGAGAACAAGCACATTTGAAAATAGAAGTGAATTTAAAAGTTTCTTAAATTACATAATCTATCTAAATCATGCAAGTTTAATTCTGACTTTCCTATCCCTTCAAGTGAATTTTGGGGAAATGGTAAAACACGTGTTACTTCAAGGAGAATTTAATTACCAGTTTTCACGTCTGTAACATCGTAGGTTTTTGAAATATAGGTATCCTCAAAAATCAGCAGCAAAAATATATTTTTATGTATACTTTTGTATATATCCCATTAACATTGGATATTATACCTCCTAACATTTCAAAATCCAAGAGGGACCCCCCCTCCACTGAGCAAAAGTGTGATATGTAGTGGGCAGGAGCAGGAATGGGGTCTGGGGAGTGGGCTTAACAAGTGGCATAAAATAACATTAAAAAAATTATAAGCACTGATAACTAACTTTTGCTTTCTGGTAGCCTCCCTAGGTAACCACACTAAGCCTCCTTCTGCAACCGGTAATGTTTGCAGACTTACCATTTGGAGCAGTATATAAATCCCACAACAACTTTAGCCGTGTATACAACTTTCAAATAATTTACTTATGATACCGAATGGTTCAGAGATCACTACAGGTTACTCTGCAAAAAATTTAACTATTCCTCTGAGCAGACAGCAGACACATTGCCCTGGCTGCTGCATTGGCATCCTGTGATTAAAAAACAGGGTTATTCCACCAAATATTGATTTCGGAACTTTTACTAAGTTAAACCATTAGTATTGTGTTTTACTTCAAAATTAATATGAACTTGTTTTCTTCGCATTATTCGAGGTCTGAAAACGCTACTTCTTTTTGTTGTTTTGACCAGTTGTCATTTTCTGCAAATAAATGCTCTAAATGACAATATTTTTATTTGGAATTTTGGAGAAATTTTGTCAGTAGTTTATAGAATAAAACAAAAAATTTCATTTTACTCAAACACATACCTATAAATAGTAAAACCAGAGAAACTGATAATTATTCAGAGCTATAGTATAAATGTGCCAAAAAGAATATAGTCATGGGTTGAGGCTGTTATAAATAAGAAAATCTAGCTATATGTAGTTTAGTTATTTTATTAAGCTTTATTACATTTAGGAATAGTGACATATTAGTACACTGGTATCAAATATGTATAGTTTGGAATAGTGTAGATGGGAAGGTATCTGTCTAGCAACCAAGTATAATAAGCTACCCTAAATAATATAAAGCACTCATTCAAAGACTGTACCAATGCACGGTTGAGCATTATTTTAGTGATAATTCAGTAATGTTAAGAATAACAAAGACTGAGAGGGTCTGATTTTAAATCTGTACTCTTTCTTTCATACAGGTGGTGAGAGTCCGCGATCCATTACTCATGGGAATTACTCTTCCCTACCACTAGGAGTAGACAAAGATTCCCAAACACCAGGAACTCTATAAAACCCCTCCCACCTCACTGGCAACTCATTCTTGTCTTTTCCTCCGCTGGAAGTTGTGCATTTTATACTTCAGTGAGAGGGGTTCAAAGACCAATTTCCCCTCAGAGTACAATGCTTGTTGGAGGGATGTATTTGGAGTAGTGGTAGTGGCATATATTTCTCCTACTGGGATTTAGTCGCAAGCCTTTCCAGGGATATTGCAGGGACTTGTCCTTTGTCTCCTTCTCTTGGTTTGTCGATTATAATATTTTTCAGAGTCGTTCAGAGTTGGCCTCTGTTGGAAGGAGAGCCTTATCTCTGATTTCAGCGTGACTATGTTTCAGCAGTAGCATATATTAATCATCAAGGGGGAACTCTCAGTTCCCTGGCCATGAGGGAAGTATTGTGAATTATTTCCTGGGTAGAAGTCAATTGTTATTTAATTTCTGCTGTTCATATTCCTGGTGTGAACAAATGGGAAACAGTTTTTCTCAGTTGTTAGTCTTGGCATCCAGGAGAGTGGTCTCTTTATCTTGGATATCTTCTATCAGATAGTAGATCTTTGGGGTCTCCGAGAGATAGTTCTTATGATCTTTTGTTTCATTCTTTATCTTTCCTTGTACTGTGTGAGGTCCATGGATCCTCAAGCAGTGTTTGTGGATACTTATGTACAGTATCCCACAAAAGTGAGTACACCCCTCACATTTTTGTAAATATTTTATTAGCTTTTTTCATGTGACAATATTTTGTAAATAATTTATTATATCTTTTCTTGTGACAACACTGAAGAAATTACACTTTGCTACAATTTAAAGTAGTGAGTGTACAGCCTGTATAACAGTGTAAATTTGCTGTCCCCTCAAAATAACTAAACACACAGCCATTAATGTCTAAACCGTTGGCAACAAACGTGAGTACACCCCTAAGTGGAAATATCCAAATTGGGGCCAATTAGCCATTTTCCCTCCCTGGTGTCATAAGACTTGTTAGTGTTACAAGGTCTCAGGTGTGTATGGGGAGCAGGTGTGTAAAATTTGGTGTTAACACTCTCACATGGCACCTCATTGCAAAGAACTCTCTGAGGATCTTAAAAAAAGAATTGTTGCTCTACATAAAGATGGCCTAGGCTATAAGATGATTGCCAAGACCCTGAAACTGAGCTGCAGCACGGTGGACAAGACCATACAGCGGTTTCACAGGACAGGTTCCACTCAGAACAGGCCTCGCCATGGTCGACCAAAGAAGTTGAGTGCATGTGCTCATCGTCATATCCATTATTTGAGGTAAATAAATAAAATTATCATGGTTGTAGAAATATGATTTTCTATGCTAAAAATGTCATAAGAAGTATAATGTAAATGCTGAATATTCAAATCACAATATCATTGTTTGTGGCCACTATTTTATAATGTGCTACTCTATAAAGGAACAACACTACCTTCACAGATGTTAAGTCTTCATAGATAGGATAACATCATTGTTTTTCCACATACAAATGAAAGCCATTATACACTTTAGGCTGGATTACAAGTGGAGCGCTAATTAGCGCTTTCGCTAGAGCGCTAATGTTGCACTTCTGATAAATAAACTCCACAGTGCGATCGGGGTTGGGTGAAATTAGGGTGCTTTAATATGAACTGCAATAAAATGGAGGACACTCATCACAAAAGGGAACAAGTGTGTAACTGCACACAATAATACAGTATATAAAACATAACAACTGTGCAGGTACAGTACAGAATTATTGTGATTAACATCCAAATGCAATAAAGCATAACAACTGTGCAGGTACAGTACAGAATTATTGTGATTAACATCCAAATGCAATAAATCATAACAACTGTGCAGGTACAGTACAGAATTATTGTGATTAACATCCAAATGCAATAAAGCATAACAACTGTGCAGGTACAGTACAGAATTATTGTGATTAACATCCAAATGCAATGTCAACATGTGCTGTTTGCTGAGAACATCCTTCCCCAAAGCTGCACTAAGGAAGATGCCACATGTCCTATAATCACACTGCATTTACTTTCACTTGTCACTGGAACATTAGCTAGACCAGTTTAATCTATTATATTCCCAACTATGCTTATAAGAATCATCTCCCATACCTGCAATAAAATGGAGGACACTCATCACAAAAGGGAACAAGTGTGTAACTGAAAGAAGGTTCCCCTCAGAAACAAGTAACTAAGTTTCCCTTCCCACTTACAGTGCAGCAGGTGCTCTGGTAAATGTGTCCTCTCTCTACAAACAGGAGTTTAGCTTAGAGTGTCAATGTGTCATCACTAAGAGAACCTTAACATGTTATAAGAATATTATTTTGGGGGTGTCTATTTTTACATTCTTTACACTCTCCCCCACAAACTTTTACGTCGTCCTCGACATATGCCAACCCTGTATGGTAAAACAATATGTGCTTGTTGTCTGACAACACCGTTGGGTAATGTGACAGTTGCTCCCATATTCACAAAGTCACAATTTCTCACTAGGCCTATTGCGCGCTATAGTACCTGGTGAGGTATTCTTGCTCGTAGAGCAGGCTATTTGGTAAACCCCTTTCCTCACTTACTTGTGTAAGTTACTGTAGTCAGACTAAAGATGGTGGTAACCTAGAGTACACACTCTTACTCTGTCCCTTTACTTGACCCAACATGGTGGAAGACTAGATACACATTCACCATGTCAGTTTATAATTTCAACCAATACCTTTGGGTGAACTTTTCCCATCTTATCTAGTTCCATCATCTCAAAATTACTGCTTTTGCTTTACCATTTGTACATCTTTAACATTTGCTCTGTACATGAATAATTGCGGCATAAGTTTTATATGCAAACATTAGAACATTAAACCTGACAGATTTACCAATGTTTAGAATCTACATCAAAACAATCTGGATCTAGATACCAATCAGGGTAGACAGGTAAAACATTTCTACACTGTATGGCTTGTACTGTTGGATCTCTGGAAACTATGCTGGGTTGAATTAAAGTATCATAAGTCAAAGTCTTTGGTTGTCTCCTTTCTCTGCTGGATTTGAGTCTTTTTAGAGGAATGGTATCTGAATAGTCCTCATTCTCATTGCTCACACTTTCAACTATCTCTGTTGAGTTTTCAGGTGATGACATTTCCTCTTCCATATGTCCTGATGGATTTTCAGATCTCTCATCTTCAGAAGAATTTTCTTCTGTAACAATCTCTGTAAGATTTTCATTGGTCCCTAACTGATGTGGATAGAACTCATCAGCTTCTGAATTCAGATCTGTTGTGTTTCCATCTCTGTGATCACTTTGAGATATAGGAATGAAAGCTTTCCAATGTTCCTGTTCCGTCTCTGACTCACTTCCTGTCTCATCACTGAAGTTTTGTCCAGATTGTAATGCAGTATTCTTACCGTTTTCTTGGTTTCTTGCAGTAGGTCTGTCTTTTGTTTTGTGACCTGGATCTACAGGTAGATAATCACATGGCAACAACAAATTGTGATGCAGAACTTTGATTTTTCCTTTTCCAGTTTCTGGCTTAACTTCATAAACTGGGCTGTCTTTACATTTCCTTTTAAGAACAACATAGACAGTATCTTCCCAGTAGGATCTTAATTTTCCAGGACCTCCTCTTTCTGTGAGATTTCTTACAAGTACTCTACTACCGGGTATTAGTTCAGCTCCATAAATCTTCTTGTAATAGTGTGCTTTACCTCTTTCTGCACTTTTAGTAGCTGTTTCTGAAGCAACCTTGTAGGCCTCATTCATTCTGTTTGTCCAGGTGTTCACATATTCAGAAGAGGTATGATATTTTTCAGTTACTGGAGTGTCAAACATGCTATCAATGGGTAATCTTGGAGATCTTCCAAAAAGAAGGAAGAAAGGAGAATACCCTGTAGCTTCACCATGTGTACAATTATATGCATGTACTACCTTTGCAAGTGAATTTTTCCAATCTTTCTTTGATTCGGATGACAAAGTGCGAAGCATGGATAGAAGGGTGCGATTGAACCTTTCCACTTGTCCATTGCCTTCTGGGTGGTATGGAGTTGTATGAGAGTTTTGGATGTGGCAGTGCTTGCCTAATGCCAAAAACAGTTTGTTTTCAAATTCTCTACCCATATCATGGTGAATCTTGGTAGGAAATCCAAATTTCAGGACAAAATCATTAAATATTTTGTCTGCAACAGTTCTTGCTGACTTGTTCCTGGTTGCATATGCTTGAACAAATCTTGTAAAATGGTCTATTACCACTAAGATATATTCATATCCACCTTTACATGTCTCAAGATGAAGGAAATCAATGGAGACCATTTCGAAAGGATATGTTGTGGTAATATTTCTCAAAGGAGCTCTAGTAGGCTTGTTTGGACGTTTATCCTTTAAACAGGTACACTGTTGAGTAATGTAATGTTCGGTGTCCATGCATATGTGGCCAAAAGAATCTATCTCTGATTAGATTTACAGTCCTCTCAACTCCTAAGTGTCCCATCTCTTCATGTAATTTTTTAAACACTAATTGATAGTACTTCTTTGGCAACACTAACTGAGAACCTGATAGTGTTTTTCTTCTCATAATTTCTTCATTGTCAAGATAAAGTTTATGCCATTGTCTCAGGAGTATAGGAAAATCAGAAGACTCACCTTGGCGCTCATGTTTTGATGG
Source organism: Bombina bombina (assembly GCF_027579735.1). Lineage (NCBI taxonomy): Eukaryota > Metazoa > Chordata > Amphibia > Anura > Bombinatoridae > Bombina > Bombina bombina. Next base: position 947,021,381 of record NC_069501.1, read on the forward strand.
AAACTTGTTCTCTTGTTTATATTTCCATACTTTTCCAATCGCAGGGTCTTCCTTTTGTGCTGTTCTGATAGTACCTTTGGAAATTTCGGCTACACTTTTTAATTCACCATTGTCTGTCATTAGAGTTGTATTGGCTATTGTCAGTGGACACAGCCAAGGCATTCTTTCCTCTTGGTTTACTTGAATAGCCTGGGTGATGCTGCTGATGACTTTGGGATCTATTTCTTGAGAACATTTTTGCATGTACCGCTCAGGACTCAGTGGCATATGAGAAAGTACATCTGCATCCATATTTCTTTTTCCAGGATGATACTTAATGGTAAAGTTGAAATCTGCCAATTCAGCAACCCATCTGTGACCCGTGGCATTCAGCTTTGCTGTTGTAAGGACATAAGTTAGTGGGTTATTTTCAGTGTATACCTCAAAGGCTGGACAGTAATATAGGTAGTCTCGAAATCTGTCACAGATTGCCCATTTCATTGCTAGAAATTCTAACTTCCCTGAGTGCATGTGGTAGTTTTTCTCAGCAGGTGTTAGAGTTCTAGATCTGTAAGCAATTACCTTTAGTTTACTATCCTGTTCCTGGTATAACACAGCACCCAGTCCTTCCTGAGAGGCATCACAGTGTAGTATGAATGATGTCAAATAGTCTGGATAACCCATAACTGGAGGATGAGTTAAAACTTCAGTTAACTGGCTTAATACTTCCTGATGGTCATCGGTCCAACCGATTAAATGATGGGAGGGAAGCTGACCTTTCACCTTTGGTCTAGATTTCTGTTTCTTTCTTGTCTTGCTATCAGGCACGGAAGTCATAGCAGGTACCGAATCTACTGATAGCAGTTCATAAAGTGGCTTTGCAATTCTGGAGAAGTTTCGGATATAGGGACAGTAATAAGAGATAAATCCTAATAATTTCCTAAGTTCTCCCACAGTCTTTGGTCTTTTATCTCTCAATGCAAGTACAGGTGCGATTTCTGCTGGATCCATGTAGTGGCCGTCTTTTGACACAACTTTACCAAGAAATCTCACTTTGTCTTTAAAAAGTTCAAATTTTCTAGATGTTAGCTTAACTCCATGTTGTTGATAACGTTGAAGAACGACCCGTACATGTTCTACATGTTCAAGGAATGACTTGCTATGGACTAGATTGTCATCTAGGTAAGGTAGACAAATCTCGTCTCTTAATCCTAGTAAACATGATTCCATACTTCGCTGGAATTCTGCAGGTGCTGAGCTAAGACCAAATGGTATTCGGATCCATTCATATAGACCCCAAGGTGTAATAAAGGCAGTTAATGGTCGACTCGATTCTTCCACAAATCCTTGATGATATGCTTTACCTTGATCTAGCACGGAGAACCATGAACTTCCTCCTAAACTATCAAGCATGTCTTGAATCCTTGGAATTGGATGACGGTCAGGAATGGACTTCTGGTTTAAGTCTCTGTAGTCACAGCAGTGACTTAAACTACCATCCTTCTTTCTCACACATACAATAGGTGAAGAATATGAAGATTTCGACTTTGCAATCCAGCCCCGATTTAGCAGATCTTGCAGGTATTCTTTTACTTCTTGGTGCAGTGGTTTTGGTACAGACATATACGTTCTCTTGACAGGTATGTTGTCTTTTAGGCGAATCTGTAACTGTAAGGAAGGAATGTATCCAACATCAGAGTCGTCTTTTGCAAAAGCATTGCATTCGTCCCTTAACATATTTCTGATTATCTGCTGCTGTTCCTTTGTGAGATGTTTTACAGACACTTCTGGATCCCATAATTCTCTATTGGTGTGGCTCTCCAGAGAACTGACCTTGTTTAAATTGTCTATTTTATCCTCTGGTCCTGTCGTAGATACATGAATTTCTTTACTTACTGAGTGGATAGAGACATCTACCGACGGTTTCAGCTTCATCTGTGCAGGGTACAATGTCTTTATAGATTCAATGCATCCAAGCTTAGTTAGGCCAGGTAAAACAATGTCGTGCTTGGTTGTGTTCCAAACAGGAATTGTTAGTTTAGAGAACTGTCCCCTTCGAATGGTTACTAATGTCTCACATACATGTAGTCCACCAGGTAACTGGTGAATGTCACAAGGTGTAAACAGAACTGTCTGATTTTGCAGTGAAGGTCCTGTGTGGGCATTACACCTGATGCTGGTCACAGTATTTGCAGGAATTCTTTGGTTCTTTGTACCAGTCTTTATTTTGGCATCACAAGATTGTACACATCTTGCTTGTAGAAGTTTAACCATAATTTTGGCCTTACTTGTTGATACTGCCAGTGCTGTTCTTAGTACATCAACCAAACTAGGAATGGATTTTGTTCCCTCTGCACATGTAGCTTTGAATACTTCTTCAATGACATTATAACCAATAATTGGTTGTTCTGCTACTTTACAGTCATCTGATACTACCAGTGGCACTAAGAGTGGTTTTCTGTCATTGTTGCTTGATGTTAGCTGGAAAGTTACTTCAACCCAACCAGAAAAGGGAATTTCAGTCTCATTGGCTGCTTTTCCGCATAAAATCCTGGTCCAAGCAATTCTTCCAATGATCTGAGCACTGTATATGGCAAGAATCTTTGTCTCCAACTCTCATTGATTAGGCTAACTTGAGAGCAAGTATCCCATAAAGCCTGAACTGGAATGTTGTCCATTTCACAATTCACAAGACATCTTCCCAATGAGATTTAACAATTTACTATGGTGTTTTGTGGTAACACCGTTCATTTTTGGTGGCAGTCCATTAGTAGAATTGTATGGTTGCTGGGCATGCTGAGCAATGCAGTTTTGTATTCTTCGTGAAGTATTCAGCTTTAACCTTTCCTTTGCTGTGTTCCTTGCTATATGAGGACTCGTATCTGATACTTCTTTGATATAGGGCAGTGTATTACTCTGGGACACAGGTGTGCTGTAGGTTACTGTCTGTCCCTTGACAGCAACCCTCTCTCTTTTAGCAGTTTCTGTTTTCTCACTCTGCATCCTTTTGCAAAATGTCCCGATTGAAAACATTTGAAACAATGGTTATATGTGGTTCCCTGACCTGTGTTCTCACAACATTCACAAGCCCTTTTGCTTAGTCTCGGTGTGGCTGTTGGCCCTTTAAATACAAGCTCCTGCTGTGCTGCTGAACTTTGCAAAAGTGTTTTCATTTCTAGCATTTCTTTTTGAATTTGCAGTATTACCTTTTCAAAATCCAGTTTAGTATTCTGAATTTGCTGAGTATTTTGGTTACTTACTTGTGGCTGTATCAATGGCATGGTGTCAGCGGGTTTCTGAGAACAATGTAGATGACTGGACTTACACTCCATCATCATTGGTTTGCTGTTTTGAGATTTCTTCTGCTTTCTCTCTCTTTCAATCTCCATATTGGCAGCTTCATTAATTTTCTCTATGAGCAAATCATCTGAAGCAGAGGGGTCGTCTAAATATTGCTTTAGCTGAAACTTGATGTGATCACTTAACAGTCCAGTACCTACAGACCTTAAGAATTTCTTCTGTATTAATTCCATTCCAAAGTGTTCATCTGATTCTTCTCCTTGTGAAACAAACAAGAGACAATCTTTCAGTTCAATTGCTCTAAACAGAAAATTCTGAGGTGTTTCTTTGGTATTTTGTGAGACATTGATCAGTTGTTGGTACAAATCTGACGCATTCTCTTCCTTGTAGTGACTTTTCAGGATTCTTTTCAGTTGCACTAGAGTCAGCTTATTCTTCATTTCCAACATACATCTAAGACTTAAACCAGGACTTATGGCCTTGACTACAGATTCCACAATCTCTATTTCAGAGTATCCTCTTTGTAGTCCCATGTCAATCTGGTGCATGAGGTTAGTATAGGACAATTTGTCTGTCTGTCCCTTCTCACCTATCTGACCAGCAATTTTAAAGTCCTTTCTTATTGCAACTTCCGGTAAGTTACTATAATGAGGTGTCTTAGCCGTTAAAACAGGTTCTTTTCTTAAATGACTGTCCCTTGAATCTTGACTTTTAGTGCTGAGTTCTTTAATTTGATCCTCTATTATCTTAGTTGTTTCCCGAAATTTTTCCTGCATTATGCGGTACTGTTGCTTTAAATATTCCAACTGTTGTTGTTCCGGTTGGGGGTCTTTGTCACTATCACTTACTGCTTCAGCATCCTTTCTCTTCCCTAATTCAGAGATGAATTTCTTAGTTGTCTGTAGAAATTGCATAACAGCCTCTTCACTCTCACTCTCTACCAGTTCATCCATCATAACATTAATTATCCTCATGTAATGGCGGCGGTTTTTGCCTTTCGCCATACTCTCTTCTGACACTTTAATAACCTTGCAGGTTTTAATCAGTTCACTGACTGTCATCTGTGTTAACAAACTGCTGATTTCATCTTGTAACCTCTCCATATCCATTTTTGCAGATTTTGGCATCAACAGGGTTAATTTAGTATATATATCCTCCTTTGCCTAATTCCTTGTTTCTATTCCCCTCAGCAGACAGGTTGTTTCTTCACCATACACTATTACAGGGATTGCACCAACTTTCTTTCACTCACAGACTGCTATTTCTATATGCAGCATTCACTTCTGTGTCTTTTCTGTGACATATTCACCCTGCCCCACGTTGGGCGCCAATTTTGTTGAACTTCTGATAAATAAACTCCACAGTGCGATCGGGGTTGGGTAAAATTAGGGTGCTTTAATATGAACTGCAATAAAATGGAGGACACTCATCACAAAAGGGAACAAGTGTGTAACTGCACACAATAATACAGTACATAAAACATAACTGTGCAGGTACAGTACAGAATTATTGTGATTAACATCCAAATGCAATAAAGCATAACAACTGTGCAGGTAGAGTACAGAATTATTGTGATTAACATCCAAATGCAATAAAGCATAACAACTGTGCAGGTACAGTACAGAATTATTGTGCTTAACATCCAAATGCAATAAAGCATAACAACTGTGCAGGTACAGTACAGAATTATTGTGATTAACATCCAAATGCAATGTCAACATGTGCTGTTTGCTGAGAACATCCTTCCCCAAAGCTGCACTAAGGAAGATGCCACATGTCCTATAATCACCCTGCATTTACTTTCACTTGTCACTGGAACATTAGCTAGACCAGTTTAATCTATTATATTCCCAACTATGCTTATAAGAATCATCTCCCTTACCTGCAATAAAATGGAGGACACTCATCAGAAAAGGGAACAAGTGTGTAACTGAAAGAAGGTTCCCCTCAGAAACAAGTAACTAAGTTTCCCTTCCCACTTACAGTGCAGCAGGTGCTCTGGTAAATGTGTCCTCTCTCTACAAACAGGAGTTTAGCTTAGAGTGTCAATGTGTCATCACTAAGAGAACCTTAACATGTTCTAAGAATATTATTTTGGGGGTGTCTATTTTTACATTCTTTACACTAACTGCACTAGCGGTAAGCCTTTTTGCGATCGTCGGGTTGAGAAGGTATTACGAGTTGAAAGTAAAAAGTCATTGCTCCAGCACTAACCTGATGAGCAATAACCTATTCCCCCCTAAGAAGTCAATGGAAAATAAAAAAGAAGAAAAAAAGAAGTCAATGGAAAAAAAAAACCTACTCGCCAAACCCGATTGCCATAAGCCCCTACTCCAATAACCCCTTAACAACCACAAAGCCCACAACAAAGTCCCCACTTCACTATTAACCCCTAAACCACCAGGCCCCAACACAAAGTAAAAAAAACCTACACTATTAACCCCTAAACCGCCAGCCCACCCAAATGCAAAATAACTAACATCTAAACCCCCTAACCTAACGCCACCTAAATTAACCAAAAATAAACTAACCTTTAAAAAAACTAACTACCATAAAAAAATTAAAACTTACCTGTGAAAGTAAAAAAAACATTCTTACCTTTTAAAATAAAAAAACTTACCATTACTAATAAAAAACTAACATTGTCAGTCAACCATTGCAAAAAAAATAATTGCTTTAAAAAACAAACAAAGCCCTAACATTGCAAAAAATAACAAAGAAATTACAAAAAACAAAACATTAACATTAGCCCCATCCTCCCCCCCCCAAAAAAAATATCTAAAAAAAACTAATCTAAAAAGTGCACTGAAAAGGGCATTTAGCTCTTTCGCTGCCCAGAGAAATAAATTACTTTAAAAAAACAAAAAAACCTTACATTAGAAAAAACAAAAAAACTAACATTACAAAAAGTAACAAACATTAGCCTTACAACAACAAAAAGTTACAAAAAATAGAACATTAACCCCCATTCTCCCCCCCAAAAAACAACTATCTAAAAAAACTAATCTAAAAAGTGCCCTGAAAAGGGCATTTAGCTCTTTTGCTGCCCAGAGAAAAAACCTAATCTTAAAAAATAAAAATCCCTAACACTAAAGCACAAGATGGTACTCACCAAAGATGATGAAAAATGACTTCCGGCAGACTTCCATCTTCTTATCTTCACCCCGCTGGAGGCAGCAGCCGTGGTCTTCATCTTAAGATTTTGAATTTGAACATGAAAATCAGACAATAGGAATGTAAGGGTGACCCTATAAAAAAAAGGGGAACCTCCCATTCCAAAGTAAGTGTGCGGCTGGTGACTGCATAAAGAGGACCTCTGTGTTCAAGATCAGAAAGATGAAGACCACCGCTTCAGCCACCGATGCCACCGGAATGAAGAAGGATTACTACTGGGATAAAGATGGAGCACCATCATCATCTTTGGTGAGTACCATCTTGGGCTTTAGTGTTAGTTTTTTGTTTTTTTTGGATGTTTATTTTTAATATGAGTTTTTTTCCCCCTCTGGGCAGCAAAACAACTGAATGCCCAGCCAAATGCCCTTTTCAGGGTACTTTTTAGATTAGTTTTTATTCAATATTTTTTTTTTGGGGGGGGGGGGGGTAATGTTAGAGGTTTGTAGTATTTTTTTTTATTTATTTTTTTTAAGGAAAAGAGCTTGATCCGATTAGGGCAACCAATGTCATACAAAAGGCTCTTTTAAGGGCTATTTGCAGTTTAGTTTTAGAATATATTTTTTTGGAGGGGGGTGTTTAGAATAGGCATAATTATTTTTTTAATTTTGGTAATTTCTTTGTTATTTTCTTGTACTGTTAGGGTTTGTTATTTTTTTTAATGTTAGGTTTTTTTTCTTTGTTTTTGTAATGTTAGAGATTTTTAATTTTTTTTAAAAAGTAATGTATTTTTTTGTTAATGTGAGTTTTTTTATTTTAAAAGTAATGGTAAATTGTTTTTTTCATTTTAAAAGGTAAGATTAGTTTTTTTTTACTTTCATAGGTAAGTTTTAACTTTTTGAAAGGTAGTTTTTTTTTATAAAGTTTAGTTTATTTTGGGTTAACATAGGGGGTGTTAGGTTAGGGGTTTAGATGTTAGTGGGTTATTTTGCGTTGGGGTGGCTGGCAGTTTAGGGTTTAATAGTGCCGAGGTTTAGTTTGCGATGTGGTGGTTTAGGGGTTAATTGTGTACATAGGTAGTTTGCGATGTAGGGAGCTGGCGGTTTAGGGATTAACAGTGTAGAGGTTTAGTTTGTGATGTGATGGGCTGGGGGTTTAGAGGTTAACAGTATAAAAGCTTACTTTACGGTGGGGTGTGTGGCGGTTTAGGGGTTAATAGTGTAAAAAGGTAGTTTGCGATGTGGGGGGTGGCATTTATGGGTTTATAGTGAAGTTTAGTGCAACTGTTTCATCCGAACAAACTCTTCATGTAAAAAGTTTGAGCAATAAATGCAATTGAGTACACACAATCCCATTTACTTTCAACTTGTAATACTAACGCATATTACCACTCTACGCTACCCATGGAAAATATGGGGAGTGTAAATTACCGTCCGCGCAAACAAATTTGCTGTAATTTTAACAGCGCTCCACTTGCGCTATTGATTTGAGCATAAAAAACACTGCGATTTCGCAATCGCGTTTACGTTCCTCGAGCTAACGATAGTTTTCACTCATAATTTGGCCCTTTATTGAATATAGCATCTTTTTCTTTAATATCCAATTTTGGAAACTTATGTTATAAAGAATGTATTTGATTCAGAGAAGATAAATGATGCATGCCCCCTTCTGGTCTTAACCCAAACCCTTAATGGTATTTTTTGTTACATGAATATATTCCTAAAACAGTATTGTAAACGCATATCATAGAGATATATTTATCAGTTAATTACAGAAATATCAATTGCAACAAAATATTTAGTTACAAAAACATTACAGTAACTTTCTCCTGTTTTTCTTAAATGATATACTGTATAGGAATTTACAATTAATTCTAGATTGTACTCATTATATTTGGTTTTGTCAGAGGAAAAAGCAATAATGACTCATCCTGCACATATATGTGGGGAACTTATGTGGTTACTGTATATGTCAGTCTAGTTTGAAGAGTATTTGCATAACATTTCACTATAGTGAATACTTTCTCCCTTTTACTCAACACAGAAGGGTTGATTGGTCACAGGGTGGGAATACAAATGCAATAGGTTTTTAGATATTATCATTTAAGACTACAGACGATATAGGTTTTATGACCTAGATTTCAGAAAGTATCTTCAATGTTAAGCATCTCCAAAACAAGAAAAAATTATTAGCGTGGTCAGCCTTAAATAAATATATAGGTCAACATGCTGTAGTTACTTGTGTGGAGATAGTAGTTGCTTGGCACACTGTTATGGCTTTAGTACTAGTTAAAGGGACATTCCAGTCAAAATGTAATTGCACATATATTTATTGCATCTTTGAATAGAAACATATTTGCAATATAAATGTATTGGCAAAAATGCTTCTAGTAAAAGTTATCCCTGTTTTAGTGTTAACATTTTTCTCTGCACTTGCAGGTGAAGCATAGCTAGATATTGTCACTGCACCCACATTTTAAATATAGATAATCAGTGGGGCATGTATCATGTCAGCAATTAACAAATTGAGTCATTACCAGATGTTACAAGCACCTTAGGCTCTCTAAGTAAGTGCTGTGTTTAAAATGCTGGTGCACGGTGCATACTTAAATACACTTTTGAAACAGCTAAAGCTTTTATTAGAAGCATTTTTGCTAATGCATGTATATTACAAAATTGTTTCTGTTCCATACCCAAATGCACCCATGTGGTTTCCAATTTTGGCTGGAATATCCCTTAAAAAGGGAAGTAAAGACCCACACTTTTAATCATATAATCAATCATACATAAAACATATTTAAAGGGACATGAAACCCCAAAAAATCTTACATGATTCAGATAAAGAATACAATTTAAAAAAAGTTTCCAATTTGTGCTCTTGCTAATGTATGACATTGTTGCAAAACGGCTGCCATAGAGTGCTGCAGACATGTGCACTCTTCTGAGCTTATTTTCCTGCTTCTCAACAAAGGATAACGAGAAACAAAGAAAATTTAAAGATAGAAGTAAATTAGAGAGTTGTTTAAAATTGTATGTTCTATCTGAATCATGAAAGATAGATTATGGGTTTTGTGTCCCTTTAAAGAGCTTAGAGAAATGTAAAGAAAAATTAGTTAAAAATAAATAATACTTTTTTTAATTTCAAATGTTTTATTAGTTTTAACAAAAATAAAGAATACTACAAATTCCGAAAAAGTATAAGACATTGAGTTGGTTATTCCACTGGCTTTTCCAGAAATATCTTTTTTTGTTTGTTTTTGTTTCATCTTCATATGTTTAAGGAAGAAGGTTATATCCCAACTATGGCAAATATTTTATTTATGTTATATTAGAACCACAACTGGAATATTAAATATATTAAATGTTTCTGTTGTTGATGGATTGATGCTACACATTTTTAGAGTTATTTTCTCACTTGCATAGTCTGAAACACTCCGGGCCAGATTACGAGTAGAGCGCAAATGTTTGTCGGGTTTACCGCTCGTATTACGAGTTTAAAGTAAACACGATCGCTTGAGCACAGTCACGATTTATACTAGAACTATGACCTCATCCTCAGAGTTCTGGTTAACTGTTTTGCAAAACTAAGTTGCACAAAACATATAAAAAATACATTACAATGTACACTTACGCTCATAATATGGCAGTCAAAGGGCTTTAACATTGAGATACATACATATACATATACACATACATATTTAGACATGTCTATATATGTGTACATATGTATTTACAGACATATATACACATATAAACACATAAATACATATGTAAACACATAAGACATAGGAGCCCTTTGCAATCAATTAGATGAATACTTTAAAAAACAGATTTATGCAATATTCATTTTTAACTATGTATTTTCTGTATATATTTGTCATTCTTGTCATTCCAATGTTCTGCACATAGCAGAGTTTGTTTTATGTATTTTTAAATAAATATTCCTATATATATTTGTATATATCTATACCTATAGATAATCATGTACATATATATATATATATATATTGTACAAAATAAATTATCAGATATGTACAAATATGTATTTATGAATAAATAGAACATATTCTGCTATGTGTAGAACATTGGAATGTGATATATTCATATTTTTATGTCAGGTTAGCACGCATGAGAATATGTGATCAGCTTTGTGCGAGAGTGGGGTGTTAGGTTTTTTCTCTATTGACTTCTATAGGGGAATATGTGAAGGCACATGCAATATTCTAAGTTTGGCTATTTGTGCTCGTCGGGTTATTGCACAAGTGAAAACAGTTTAATTTTAACTCATAATATGAACGCAACCGAATGCGTGCAAAAATCTTACTACTAGCCCAGGTAACGCTCGAGCGGGAGTGTTAATTAGCACTCCACTTGTAATCTGACCCTCTGTGTTCAGCAAGGTAGAATCTCTCACTGAAATTTCAGAGAAGAGGATGAGAAAGAAGTCTACAAGCTACAAGAGGATTCCTCTAGAAGGTTATGAGGCTGTCTGGAATGTACCATCTTGCTGGTTTTACATGGTAGCATCCAACGCTGATAAAACTTCCCTCTGATGTTAAAAAAATATATGTGATGTTACTAGTGTAGTTTAACTTGTGTTAAAAAATACTACTGCCCATCCATTTATGTCTGCATTGTATACAGTATATGTAACAAAATAAGTCATTTGTATACTTACATATAATGCAATACACATCTTAATGTAATATAAATGTGATAGTGAACAAAACAAAGTTCATATATAAGGATATATCCGAGTTTTCTTGATAGAATATTCTGCTTGTTGGCAAATCTGCAACCAAATTCTCAGTGGAATTTCATGGAGAAACAGAAAATAGCAACATAGTGTGACACTGTATCAACTTGTGGATAGATAATTCTTTTTGTAACAAATGGTTACTCACATTCGTTGGAGCTTTCGACTAAGCTCAAGGATATGCGCACTCCCTCTTTATACTGGAGGGAAAACAGTATACTTGGCAAATCTCAGATATAAAATTTTATTAAAATATACATAAAACCGTCACAATAGCCTTTTAACCACCAATATTTTAGGGTCCAATAGCAAAGATGATATAACCAATGCTTGGAAGGGCTGCTCCAGTGTAGGGGTGAATGGTTCAGCAGATGTATGGCTGCCGAAACCACTACCACTCAAACACAAGATGCCAGCGCTATTACCCCATGTAAAAAGAATAGAAAGTAAGCAAAACTCACATTAAAGTGAAGGTCAACTTCATGCAACTGCCCCACGGCATTGGATAGACTTTGCAAAATGAGGGTGGGTTTGATTAATCAAATTTGTTATATTTCAGTATTTTTTTAAAATTTTTATCTTTTGAGCGCTCCCCACGAGCATTGAGCGCAGCATTCCCACCCGGCATTTTGTCAAATTGATTGACAGATGAAGACTCTTAAAAGAACGAATCCTTGTTTCCCCCCGGCCATATGCAAAGGGGCTGTACGTCCTGGGGGGGAAACAATGATCCGTTCTTTTAAGAAGCGTCATCTGTCAATCAATTTGACAAAATGCCGGACAGGAATGCTGCGCTTATCGTCGGAGCGCTCAAAAGGTAATTTTTTTTAAAAATAATGAAATTTAACCTATTTGATGAATTAAACCCACCCTCATTTTACAAAGTCTATCCAATGCCGTGGGGCAGTTGCTTGAAGTTGACCTTCACTTTAAATGATGTATTATGTTACTGGTATTTACTGCAAGATACACAGTAAGATGTTACTTGCTACACTTGTAGTTCCTTTGAATCTCACAGCTGTAGTCATAGCATGCACTCCCAGGAAGTTTTAGAAAATACAGGTCACTGAAATTAAATGCCCACTATAAGGAACATAAAACACTTTTTTGTAGTCTTTTAATAAATTAAAGAACCACTAAATATAATGGAATTGCATAATAAACAAGTGCATATTAAAAATACAATGCAATAGTACTTACTCTGAATCTTAAATGAGCCGTAGAATTTTTTTTTTACAAATTTCAAAATTCACTTAAATTCACTGGCCTCCTGTATCATGTGACAGCCATTAACCAATCATATAGGTATACACTGCAAACTCTTGTGCTTGCTCAGTAGTAGTTGGTGCCTCAGACAGAAAATGTGCATATAAACGCATTGTGATTAATTTGATAATGGAAGTAAAATGGAAAGTCTTTTAAAACGACATACTCTATCTGACTCATTTAAAGAGACAGTCAACACCAAAATTTTTGTTGTTTTAAAAGATAGATAATCCCTTAATTACCCATTGCCCAGTTTTGATTAACCAACATAGTTATATTAATATACATTTTACCTCTGTAATTACCTTGTATCTAAGCCTCTGCAGACTGCCCCCTTATTTCAGTTCTTTTGACATACTTGCATTTTAGCCAATCAGTGCTCACTCCTCTGTAAATTCACGTGCATGATCTCAATGTTATCTATATGAAACATATGAACTAACGCCCTCTAGTTGTGAAAAACTGTCAAAATGCATTTAGATTAGAGGCGGCCTTCAAGGTCTAAGAAATTAGCATATGAACCTCCTAGGTTTAGCTTTCAACTAAGAATACCAATAGAATAAAGCAAAATCAATGATAAAAGTAAATTGGAAAGTTGTTTAAAATTACATGCCCTATCTAAATCATGAAAGTTTTTTTTTTTTTTTTCCTTTCCCTTTAAGTTTTATTTTGACTTTAGTGTCTCTTTAACATAACAGCTGTATGTGAAAATGTTCTTAACATATTAACACCTTGTTGGCTGCAAATGTTTTTCAATGGCCAAACTTCCCACCACCACTAGACTTACTTGGTGGAATCAATCCAGATGTTTTAATGGAAAAGACATAGAAAAATGTACTTTAATTACTTTACCTGCAAATTTATACTGCATTGCCTCGCCATTAACCCTTTGTTTTAAGTTTCTGAATTGTACAGCTCTAACTCCCCCCACACAATTCCTTATATGGCTGTATCTATCTCCACCTTTGTTTTGGTAGAATGCAAGACTTTAACACTCATTATCTGTTGGAGCATGCATAGAAGCAAATAAGCTGCAGTGATCTCATTTGAAATACAATGCCTGTGTTTCTGATGCTAAACACTGATAAGGTGGGTGGATCAGACTACTCCAGACAGCATGGCTATGTAACTAATTTTGCTTATTTTTGAAAATTATTTTAAAATACTTGCCAGCAATTTTTAAACATTTTTTATGCAAACTATTTTTACCTTATTAGCTCTTTTAGGATATGAAAAGAAAAAAGAATTGTATACCTTCACAGCGGTAATCCAAAAGCATATATCTAATTGATGTGATATGCTACAATTACTATAGTTTTAGGGACAGATGAAGCTAGTATCTGAATTATATCTGTATTGCCAAATAGTAGTACCTGGTGAATATAATTAGTGGTAATTACAGATGTTATTAAGGGGCTTCAATGTATTACACTTAGGGTTTGAATAAATATGGAAATATGCACAGATTTCAACATGTTTTATGGCACTTAAACAGCATCAGTAAGAGAAGACTTTATTTTCTTATCTTCCACAGATAGACAAGCTGACACATACCTAAATTGCTGTGTTAATGATTTGGGAGCAGTAGTTTGGATGAATTGGGCCTTCAGCAGCGGCAACTGTCAAGGCTACAACTCCCCCCTCGAGAAACTGGGCTACTCATCCACCTCAGACCTGATATTTGGATAGTCCACACTCTCATTATAACAATTTTAATTTTTTTATTTACTAATACTTATTAAGAATGCCTAATATTACACTTATAGTCATGAAGGATCAAGACTTTCTCCAACGCATCGAGTAATGCTTCACAAACATTAAAGCAGGCTTCCAATCCCTTTTTGAGAGGCTGCTGCTTAACCAGTATACAGACGTGCCACAACAGGAATCCTCTGACATTTGTGGAAATGCCACTTTCTTGGATATTCCACCTGAAAATAGCATTACTGATGCTCGAATCACAAAATCACTGTATGCTGAACAACAGGAAACTCACATCCTCATTAGGAAATTCGCTGATGATGGGACACAGCTTTGTATTGTACAACCACATGGAAACTATAAAATTGCAGATCCACCAACTAAACAACATAGGGAGGACTTCGCAATGGGACCAATGTGAGGAACAAGCTCAACATTGGAGACAGAGATGGGAGAACGGCCTGTTGCCATGTTCATACCTCCAAACAAGCAGTATATCTCAAAAGCAGGGCCTAATAGCTTTGCACATACCCCTGATACTGGTGGAACTGAGAAACAAATACAGCAATCTCATGTTGGACTTGCAGTGACCTAAGCAGCTAATAACCTTTGGCCCTACAATGTCATAACCAAACGTTTTTCCTATAACACTTTCTCTAAGGCAAATGGAACCCATATGGACATCGCAGATATGTTACTAACTCTGCAGTGCGGAGCAGAATAGGTCTATATTATTTGTTTTTCTTAAAATATTGTCATAATTTAGAATTTGAGTTAAATTTATTAGGTTAAGCAGGTTGGAGTCCTTTTCATAGATGCTCTAAGGCACAATTTTAGTATTTTCACATTTATGTTGCATATATCTGTTCTATTATTAGGATCTTGGGAACTGATTAATAAGTTTATCAAATAGGGTAGTCACCTATATTAATAGCTGGTATTTTACAGACATTTATTTTATAACCTTTGGGGCAGCAGCTGAGGCCGCGAGCAAAAGCCTTAATTAATCTATTGTTTACCTGACATACGGCTAGATTACGAGTTTTGCGTTATGAGGGGTGCGGTACTAACTTGCACGTTATTGTCACCGCTCACTTTCCTACAGTGTTGGTATTACAGGTTTTTATAAACCCGGCGTTAAAAGGCAAGAAGTGAACGTAGAGCAAAATTGCTTGTGCACGATTTCCCCATAGACATCAATGGGGAGAGCCGGCTGAAAAAAAGCCTAACACCTGCAATAAAGCAGTGTAAAGCCCCGTAACGCAGCCCCATTGATTCCTATGGGGAAACTAAATTTATGTTTACACCTAACATGAACCCCGAGTCTAAACACCCCTAATCTTACACTTATTAACCCCTAATCTGCCACCCCTGACATCGCCGCCACCTACATTATATTATTAACCCCTAATTTGCCACCCCCAACGTCGCCGCCACTATAATAAACATATTAACCCCTAAACCACCGCACTCCTGCCTCGCAAACACTAGTTAAATATTATTAACCCCTAATCTGCCGTCCCCAATGTCGCCGCCAATATATTAAATTTATTAACCCCTAAACCTAAGTCTAACCTTAACCCTAACACCCCCTAACTTAAATATAATTAAAATAAATCTAAATAAAAACCTACAATTAATAACTAAATAATTCCTATTTAAAACTAAATACTTACCTGTAAAATAAGCCCTAAACTAGCTACAATATAACTAATAGTTATGTTGTATCTACCTTAGGGATTATTTTTATTTTACAGGCAAGTTTGTATTTATTTTAACTAGGTAGAATAGTTATTAAATAGTTATTAACTATTTAATAACTACCTACCTAAAATAAATACAAATTTACCTGTAAAATAAAACCTAACCTGTCTTACACTAACACCTAACACTACAATTAAATAAATTACCTAAATTAAATACAATTACCTAAATTACAAAAAAAAAAAAAAAACACTAAATTACACAAAATAAAAAACAAATTACAAGATATTTAAACTAATTACACCTAATCTAATAGCCCTATCAAAATAAAAAAAGCCCCCTCAAAATAAAAAAATACCCTAGCCTAAACTGAACTACCAATAGCCCTTAAAAGGGCCTTTGTGGGGCATTGCCCCAAAGAAATCAGCTCTTTTACCTGTAAAAAAAAATACAAACAACCCCCCCAACAGCAAAACCCAAAAAACCTAAGCTCCCCATTGCCCTGAAAAGGACATCTGGATGGGCATTGCCCTTAAAAGGGCATTTAGCTCTATTGCGGCCCAAACCCTAACCTAAAAGTAAAACCCACCCAATAAGCCCTTAAAGAAACCTAACACTAACCCCTGAAGATCCACTTACAGTTTTGAAGACCGGACATCCATCCTCAACGAAGCTAGGAGAAGTCCTGAACGAAGCCGTGAGAAGTCTTCATCCAAGCCGGGAGAAGTGGTCCTCCAGATGGGCAGAAGTCTTCATCCAGACGGCATCTTCTATCTTCATCCATCCGGCGCGGAGCAGGTCCATCTTCAAGACATCCGACGCGGAGCATCCTCTTCTTTCCGACGACTAACGATGAAGGTTCCTTTAAATGACGTCATCCAAGATGGCGTCCCTTAGATTCCGATTGGCTGATAGAATTCTATCAGCCAATCGGAATTAAGTTTGAAATAAATAGGATTTTTTCAACCTTAATTCCGATTCACTGATAGAATTCTATCAGCCAATCGGAATCTAAGGGACGCCATCTTGGATGACAACACTTAAAGGAACCTTCATTTGTCGGGAGTCGTCGGAAAGAAAAGGATGTCTTGAAGATGGACCCGCTCCGCGCTGGATGGATGAAGAAAGAAGATGCCGTCTGGATGAAGACTTCTGCCCGTCTGCAGGACCACTTATCCCGGCTTGGATGAAGACTTCTCCCGGCTTTGTTGAGGACTTCTTGCCGCTTTGTTGAGGACTTCTCCCGGCTTCGTTGAGGATGGATGTCCGATCTTCAAAACTGTAAGTGGATCGTTAGGGTTTTTTAAGGGTTTATTGGGTGGGTTTTATTTTTAGGTTAGGGTTTGGGACACAATAGTGTTAAATGCCCTTTTAAGGGCAATGCCCATACAAATGCCCTTTTCAGGGCAATGGGAAGCTTAGGTTTTTTTAGTTAGGGTTTTATTTGGGGGTTGGTTGTGTGGGTGGTGGGTTTGACTGTTTAGGGGGTTGTTTGTATTTTTTTTTTACAGGTAAAAGAGCTGATTTCTTTGGGGCAATGCCCCTCAAAAGGCCCTTTTAAGGGCTATTGGTAGTTTAGTTTAGGCTAGGTTTTTTTTTTTTTTTTTTTGGGGGGGGGGGGCTTTTTTATTTTGATTGGGCTATTAGATTAGGTGTAATTAGTTTAAATATCTTATAATTTGTTTTTTTATTTTGTGTTATTTAGTGGGGTTTTTTTGTTGTAATTTAGGTAATTGTATTTAATTTATTTATTTGTATTTAATTTAGGTAATTTATTTAATTGTAGTGTAGTGTTAGGTGTTAGTGTAACTTAGGTTAGGTTTTATTTTACTGGTAAATTTGTATTTTTTTTAGCTCGGTAGTTAGTAAATAGTTAATAACTATTTAGTAACTATTCTACCTAGTTAAAATAAATACAAACTTGCCTGTAAAATAAAAATAAACCCTAAACTAGCTACAATGTAACTATTAGTTATATTGTAGCTAGCTTAGGATTTATTTTACAGGAAAGTATTTAGTTTTAAATAGGAATTATTTAGGTAATGATAGTAGGTTTTCTTTAGATTTATTTTAATTATATTTAAGTTACTGGGTGTTAGGGTTAGGGTTAGACTTAGGTTTAGGGGTTAATAAATTTAGTATAGTGGCAGCGACGTTGGGGGCGTAGGGGTTAATAACAGTAATGAAGGTTGCGGCGATGTTAGGGATAGCAGATTAGGGGTTAATAATATTTAACTAGTGTTTGCAATGCGGGAGTGTGGCGGTTTAGGGGTTAATATGTTTATTATAGTGGTGGCAATGTCCGGAGCGGCAGATTAGGGGTTAATAATTTTATTTTAGTGTTTGCGATGCGGGAGGGCCTTGGTTTAGGGGTTAATAGGTAGTTTATGGGTGTTAGTGTACTTTTTAGCACTTTAGTTATGTTTTATGCTACAGCTCTGTAGTGTAAAACTCATAACTACTGACTTTAGAATGCGTTACGAATCTTGCAGGATAGGCTGTACCGCTCACTTTTTGGTCTCAAAAAAAAGCTTGTAATACCGGCGCAATGGAAGTCCCATTGAAAATAAACTATACGCAAATTGCGTAAGTTGATTTGCGGTAAGGCCAAAAAAGTGTGCGGGAGAGCTGTACATACAAGACTCGTAATAGCAGCGGTAGTAAAAAAGCAGCGTTATGAGGCTTAACGCTGCTTTTTTACTCATAACGCAAGACTCGTAATCTAGCCAATAATTTGCTAAAAAATAGATTTCCCTTACCCTATTAGATGTAATTTCCATTCAGCCCAGCCTCAAAAATATTGAAACTTGTTTAATTATATAGGCTCATTAATTTTAGTTTTATGCTGTTCAGCCCTTCTTTATTGTTACAAGATCTCTTAGTGCTGGAAATCCAGGTAAATAGTTCAGTTTTATACAGGTATAGAGGTGGCTTTTTCATTTTCTTGTCATGTATATTAATAGCTAACTGTTATATTTTAGTTTATTATTGCATAGTATAAAACAGAGTCCATAAGTGACTTCCCTTATTTTCATCCCTCTTGCTGTTTGAATCTATATAGATATTTAGAGGTTCACAAGTAACCTGCAGCAGTGTTCGAGGGAAAAAAGACAATTTTAAGTTCTGTATTCGATAACCTTACAGATATTTTGTGTAACAATGCTGTAAACCTCTCTTTTCTTTTTTTGTATGCTTTATATTTTTGTCCTCAATAAAATATTAATACAAGATAAATAAATAAATTAGCATCTAATGTTACCAAACTATAACTGGCTTATGAGGTTTTTTTATTACTCATAATCAAACATTATATGTTGCAATTTTAATATATTTCATGTCCTTATATGTGTAAAGATACAGAAAAAGACTCTTAACCCATGCACTGCGTATTAAAAAAGAATTTTGTCCCAGATTCATACAACATAGAGATGCGCTTTTTGAGCACTGACAACTCAATGCCCTTTGTGGTTTTGGTAATCATTTTGTGTCTCCAAGTGTTATTTTTATATGTTTATAATGCTGTCCAGCTGGATCCCTGACAGACTGGAACATAATATTTGTTGTCCCAAAAGCAGGTATTCTGCTCTTTACCCTATCATTATAAATAATAAAGATAAATTCAAATTCTTTTACAAAAATAATTATATGAAACCTGAGCAGAAGAAACATATCCCAATGTCAGGTTTGAGTTTAACATGCAAGAATTTTATTTTAGTTCTTTTTATGACCAATATTTCATCATTGGTAATTTTTCAAATAACCAATATTTTGCACCTGACTTACTATCTTAAAATGTTTTCAAAAGCACACATTGAGGTTTTAAAACATTTCTACAAACACCAAATTATTTTAAGCGGATGACTGAGCCTAACACTTTAATTTTAAAATGTTCCTATTCCCTTCAGAAATAAAAACAATTACCCAGGTATTTTTGACCTGATGTGGAAAAGCATAAGAAATAAAAATATATCGGCTAGATTACGAGTCTTGCGTTATGAGTAAAAAAGCAGCGTTAAGGCTCATAACGCTGCTTTGTTACTACCGCTGCTATTAAGAGTCTTGCAGATTTAAGGGCACTGCACACTTTTTTAGCCTTACCGCAAATCAACTTACGCAATTTGCGTATAGTCTATTTTCAATGGGACTTCCATTGCGCCGGTATTACAAGCTTGTCCTGGGAGGCCAAAAAGTGAGCGGTACACCCTATACCGTCAAGATTCGTAACGCATTCTAAAGTCAGTAGTTATGAGTTTTACACTACAACGCTGTAGCATAAAACTCATAACTAAAGTGCTAAAAAGTACACTAACACCCATAAACTACCTATTAACCCCTAAACTGAGGCCCTCCCGCATTGCAAACACTAAAATAAAATTATTAACCCCTAATCTGCCGCTTTGGACATCGCCGCCACTATAATAAACATATTAACCCCTAAACCGCCGCACTCCCGCATCACAAACACTAGTTAAATATTATTAAACCCTAATCTCCCGCCCCGAACATCGCCACCACCTACCTTCATTTATTAACCCCTAATCTGCCGCCCCCAACGTCGCCTCCACTATACTAAAGTTATTAACCCCTATCCCCCCTAACAAATATAATTAAAATAAATCTAAATAAAAATTACTATTATTACCTAAATAATTCCTATTTACAACTAAATACTTACCTGTAAAATAAACCCTAATCTAGCTACAATATAACTAATAGTTACATTGTAGCTAACTTAGGGTTTATTTTTATTTTACAGGCAAGTTTGTATTTATTTTAACTAGGTAGAATAGTTACTAAATAGTTATTAACTATTTAATAACTACCTAGCTAAAATAAATACAAATTAACCTGTAAAATAAAACCTAACCTGTCTTACACTAACACCTAACCTAACCCTACAATTAAATAAATTCCCTAAATTAAATACAATTCCCTAAATTAAATATAATTAGCTAAATTACAAAAAAAAAACACACTAAATTACAGAAAATAAAACACAAATTACAAGATCTTTAAACTAATTACAACTAATCTAATAGCCCTATCAAAATAAAAAGCCCACCCAAAATAAAAAAAACTCTAGCCTAAACTAAACTACCAATAGCCCTTAAAAGGGCCTTTTGCGGTGCATTGCCCCAAAGAAATCAGAAAATACAAACAACCACCCCAACAGTAAAACCCACCACCCACACAACCAACCCCCCAAATAAAACCCTAACTAACAAAACCTAAGCTCCCCATTGCCCTGAAAATGGCATTTGGATGGGCATTGCCCTTAAAAGGGCATTTAGCTCTATTGCAGCCCAAACCCCTAATCTAAAAATAAAACCCACCCAATACACCCTTAAAAAATCCTAACACTAACCCCCGAAGATCCACTTACAGTTTTGAAGATCGGACATCCATCCTCAACGAAGCCGGGAGAAGTTTTTATACAAGCGGCAAGAAGTCCTCAATGAAGATGGGAGAAGTCTTCATCCAAGCTGGCAGAAGTGGTCCTCCAGACGGGCAGAAGTCTTCACCCAGACGACATCTTCTATCTTCATCCTTCCGACGCGGAGCGGCTCCATCTTCAAGACATGGAGCATCCTCTTCAATCTGCGGCTTCTTCTACAATGACTGTTCCTTTAAATGACGTCATCCAAGATGGCGTCCCTTAGATTCTGATTGGCTGATAGAATACTATCAGCCAATCGGAATTAAGGTTGAAAAAATCCTTTTGGCTGATGCAATCAGTCAATAGGATTGAACTTTAATCCTATTGGCTGATCCAATCAGCCAATAGGATTGAGCTTGCATTCTATTGGCTGATTGGAACTGCCAATAGAATGCAAGCTCAATCCTATTGGCTGATTGGATCAGCCAATAGGATTGAAGTTCAATCCTATTGACATTGCATCAGCCAATAGGATTTATTAATTCTGATTGGCTGATAGTATTCCATCAGCCAATTCAGAATCTAAGGGACGCCATCTTGAATGACGTCATTTAAAGGAACATTCATTGTAGAAGAAGTTGTTGATTGAAGAGGATGCTCCACGCCGGATGTCTAGAAGATGGAGCCGCTCCGCGTCGGAAGGATGAAGATAGAAGATGCCGTCTGGGTGAAGACTTCTGCCCGTCAGGAGGACCACTTCTGCCGGCTTGGATGAAGACTTCTCCTGGCTTCGTTGAGGATGGATGTCCGATCTTCAAAACTGTAAGTGGATCTTCGGGGGTTAGTGTTAGGATTTTTTAAGGGTGCATTGGGTGGGTTTTATTTTTAGATTAGGGGTTTGGGCTGCAATAGAGCTAAATGCCCATTCAAATGCCCTTTTCAAGGCAATGGGGAGCTTAGTTTTTTTTAGTTAGGGTTTTATTTGGGGGGTTGGTTGTGTGGGTGGTGGGTTTTACTGTTGGGGGGGTTGTTTGTATTTTTTTTACAGGTAAAAGAGCTGATTTCTTTGGGGCAATGCCCCGCAAAAGGCCCTTTTAAGGGCTATTGGTAGTTTAGTTTAGGCTAGGTTTTTTTATTTTGGGTGGTCTTTTTTATTTTGATAGGGCTATTTGATTAGGTGTAATTAGTTTAAAGATCTTTAAAAAAGATAAATATTTAGTAACTATTATACCTAGTTAAAATAAATACAAACTTGCCTGTAAAATACAAATAAACCCTAAGCTAGCTACAATGTAACTATTAGTTATATTGTAGCTATCTTAGGGTTTATTTTACAGGTAAGTATTTAGTTTTAAATAGGAATTATTTAGGTAATAATAGTAATTTTTATTTAGATTTATTTTAATTATATTTAAGTTTAAGTAGGGGTTAATAACTTTAGTATAGTCGTGGCGACGTTGGGGGAGGCAGATTAGGGGTTAATAAAAGTAGGTAGGTTGCGCCGATGTTAGGGGCAGCAGATTAGGGGTTAATAATATTTAACTAGTGTTTGTGATGCGGGAGTGTGGCGGTTTAGGGGTTAATATGTTTATTATAGTGGCGCTGATGTCAAGAGCGGCAGATTAGAGGTTAATAAGTATAATGTAGATGTCGGGGCAGCAGATTAGGGGTTAATAAGTATAAGATTAGGGGTGTTTAGACTCGGGGTTCATGTTAGGATGTTAGGTGTAAACATAAAATGTGTTTCCCCCTAGGAATCAATGGGGCTGCCTTACTGAGCTTTACGCTGCTTTTTTGCAGGTGTTAGACTTTTTTTCAGCTGGCTCTCCCCATTGATGTCTATGGGGAAATTGTGCATGAGTACGTACAACCAGCTCACCGCTGACTTAAGCAGCGCTGGTATTGGAGTGCGGTATGGAGCACTCCAGCAATTTTGCTCTACGCTCGCTTCTTGCCTTTTAACGCTGGGTTTGTAAAAACCTGTAATACCAGCGCTGTAGGTAAGTGAGTGGTGACAATAACGTGCAAGTTAGTACCGCACCCCTCATAATGCAAAACTTGTAATCTAGCCGTATGACTTTTACTCAGACGGATTAGGAATTCAGGTATATGCTATAGAGTCTTTGAAAGGAGACTTTTGAGATGTGGATAGCTATTATCAGAATTATCTACAATAAAAAGACTAAGATTAAAAACACACACACACACAATGAATGCACTTGGGCCTAGATTTAGAGTTTGGCGTTAGCCGTGAAAACCAGCGTTAGAGGCTCCTAACGCTGGTTTTAGGCTACCTCCGGTATTTGGAGTCACTCAAAAAAGGGTCTAACGCTCACTTTTCAGCCGCGACTTTTCCATACCGCAGATCCCCTTACGTCAATTGCGTATCCTATCTTTTCAATGGGATTTTTCTAACTCCGGTATTTAGAGTCGTGTCTGAAGTGAGCGTTAGACATCTAACGACAAAACTCCAGCCGCAGGAAAAAAGTCAGTAGTTAAGAGCTTTCTGTGCTAGCGCCGGTTTATAAAGCTCTTAACTACTGTACTCTAAAGTACACTAACACCCATAAACTACCTATGTACCCCTAAACCGAGGTCTCCCCACATCGCCGCCACTCGATTACATTTTTTTAACCCCTAATCTGTCGACCGCCACCTACGTTATCCTTATGTACCCCTAATCTGCTGCCCCTAACACCGCCGACCCCTGTATTATATTTATTAACCCCTAACCTGCCCCCCACAACGTCGCCGCCAGCTACCTACACCTATTAACCCCTAATCTGCCGACCGCAAAGCGCCACCACCTACGTTATCCTTATGTACCCCTAATCTGCTGCCCCTAACACCGCAGACCCCTGTATTATATTTATTAACCCCTAACCTGCCCCCCCACAACGTCGCCGCCAGCTACCTACACCTATTAACCCCTAATCTGCCGACCGCAAAGCGCCGCCACCTACGTTATACTTATGTACCCCTAATCTGCTGCCCCTAACACCGCCGACCCCTGTATTATATTTATTAACCCCTAACCTGCCCCCCACAACGTCGCCGCCAGCTACCTACACCTATTAACCCCTAATCTGCCGACCGGACCACACCGCACCGCTATTGTTATAAAGTTATTAACCCCTAATCCGCCTCACTAACCCTATAATAAATAGTATTAACCCCTAATCTGCCCTCCCTAACATCGCCGACACCTAACTTCAAACATTAACCCCTAATCTGCCGACTGGAGCTCACCGCTATTCGAATAAATGTATTAACCCCTAAAGCTAAGTCTAACCCTAACACTAACACCCCCTAAATTAAATATAATTTAAATCTAACGAAATAAATTAACTCTTATTAAATAAATTATTCCTATTTAAAGCTAAATACTTACCTGTAAAATAAATCCTAATATAGCTACAATATAAATTATAATTATATTATAGCTATTTTAGGATTTATATTTATTTTACAGGTAACTTTGTATTTATTTTAACCAGGTACAATAGCTATTAAATAGTTAAGAACTATTTAATAGCTAAAATAGTTAAAATAATTACAAAATTACCTGTAAAATAAATCCTAACCTAAGTTACAATTAAACCTAACACTACACTATCAATAAATTAATTAAATAAACTACCTACAATTACCTACAATTAACCTAACACTACACTATCAATAAATTAATTAAATACAAATCCTACAAATAAATACAATTAAATAAACTAGCTAAGTTACAAAAAATAAAAAAATATTTACAAACATAAGAAAAATATTACAACAATTTTAAACTAATTACACCTACTCTAAGCCCCCTAATAAAATAACAAAGCCCCCCAAAATAAAAAAATGCCCTACCCTATTCTAAATTACTAAAGTTCAAAGCTCTTTTACCTTACCAGCCCTGAACAGGGCCCTTTGCGGGGCATGCCCCAAGAAGTTCAGCTCTTTTGCCTGTAAAAAAAAACATACAATACCCAAGCCCCCCAACATTACAACCCACCACCCACATACCCCTAATCTAACCCAAACCCCCCTTAAATAAACCTAACACTAAGCCCCTGAAGATCTTCCTACCTTGTCTTCACCTCACCGGGTTCACCGATCTGTTCAGAAGAGCTCCTCCGATGTCCTGATCCAAGCCCAACCGGGGGGCTGAAGAGGTCCATGATCCGGCTGAAGTCTTCATCCAAGCGGGGCAGAAGAGGTCTTCCATCTGATTGAAGTCTTCATCCAAGCGGCATCCATCCGGAGCGGAGCGGCAGCATCCTGAAGACCTCCGACGCGGAACATCCATCCTGGCCGACGACTGAACGACGAATGACGGTTCCTTTAAATGACGTCATCCAAGATGGCGTCCCTCGAATTCCGATTGGCTGATAGGATTCTATCAGCCAATCGGAATTAAGGTAGGAATATTCTGATTGGCTGATGGAGTCAGCCAATCAGAATCAAGTTCAATCCGATTGGCTGATCCGATCAGCCAATCAGATTGAGCTTGCATTCTATTGGCTGATCGGAACAGCCAATAGAATGCGAGCTCAATCTGATTGGCTGGTTTGGGTTAGATTAGGGGTATGTGGGTGGTGGGTTCTAATGTTGGGGGGCTTGGGTATTGTATGTTTTTTTTTTACAGGCAAAAGAGCTGAACTTCTTGGGGCATGCCCCGCAAAGGGCCCTGTTCAGGGCTGGTAAGGTAAAAGAGCTTTGAACTTTAGTAAATTAAAATAGGGTAGGGCATTTTTTTATTTTGGGGGGCTTTGTTATTTTATTAGGGGGCTTAGAGTAGGTGTAATTAGTTTAAAATTGTTGTAATATTTTTCTTATGTTTGCAAATATTTTTTTATTTTTTGTAACTTAGTTCTTTTTTATTTTTTGTACTTTAGTTTATTTAATTGTATTTATTTGTAGGAATTGTATTTAATTAATTTATTGATAGTGTAGTGTAAGGTTAATTGTAGGTAATTGTAGGTAGTTTATTTAATTAATTTATTGATAGTGTAGTGTTAGGTTTAATTGTAACTTAGGTTAGGATTTATTTTACAGGTAATTTTGTAATTATTTTAACTATTTTAGCTATTAAATAGTTCTTAACTATTTAATAGCTATTGTACCTGGTTAAAATAAATACAAAGTTACCTGTAAAATAAATATAAATCGTAAAATAGCTATAATATAATTATAATTTATATTGTAGCTATATTAGGAGTTATTTTACAGGTAAGTATTTAGCTTTAAATAGGAATAATTTATTTAATACGAGTTAATTTATTTCGTTAGATTTAAATTATATTTAACTTAGGGGGTGTTAGTGTTAGGGTTAGACTTAGCTTTAGGGGTTAATACATTTATTCGAATAGCGGTGAGCTCCAGTCGGCAGATTAGGGGTTAATGTTTGAAGTTAGGTGTCGGCGATGTTAGGGAGGGCAGATTAGGGGTTAATACTATTTATTATAGGGTTAGTGAGGCGGATTAGGGGTTAATAACTTTATAATAATAGCGGTGCGGTCCGGTCGGCAGATTAGGGGTTAATAAGTGTAGGCAGGTGGAGGCGACGTTGTGGGGGGCAGATTAGGGGTTAATAAATATAATATAGGGGTCGGCGATGTTAGGGCAGCAGATTAGGGGTACATAGGGATAATGTAAGTAGCGGCGGTTTACGGAGCGGCAGATTAGGGGTTAATAATAATATGCAGGGGTCAGCGATAGCGGGGGCGGCAGAATAGGGGTTAATAAGTGTAAGGTTAGGGGTGTTTAGACTCGGGGTACATGTTAGAGTGTTAGGTGCAGACGTAGGAAGTGTTTCCGCATAGCAAACAATGGGGCTGCGTTAGGAGCTGAACGCGGCTTTTTTGCAGGTGTTAGGTTTTTTTTCAGCTCAAACAGCTCCATTGTTTCCTATGGGGGAATCGTGCACGAGCATGTTTTTGAGGCTGGCCGCTTGCGTAAGCAACTCTGGTATCGAGAGTTGAAGCTGCGTTAAATATGCTGTAATACAGAATGTGTTATACCAGGATGTTAATGGTAA
Organism: Bombina bombina; assembly: GCF_027579735.1. Taxonomy (NCBI): domain Eukaryota; kingdom Metazoa; phylum Chordata; class Amphibia; order Anura; family Bombinatoridae; genus Bombina; species Bombina bombina. Next base: position 947,048,602 of record NC_069501.1, read on the forward strand.
AGACTGCTACGTGCCGCTAGTGAAATGAAACAGATTATCTGTTTATGGAATCATTTCAGATACAGTGAGGTGGAATCATTAATAACATTTCCCCCACTGTATGCTGAAAAGCATTTATTTTTTCCTATTTTTTTAAAAATGTAGATGAATAATATTTTGTGTCATAAAGTGTAGACACATATCTTGATATCTTTCTGTCGTTCATAGACCAAAATAAATTGTTCAAAATATGGTGGTTTTAAATCAATACCTATATATTGTGGTTAGGGGGCACTTAGGGAAAATATATTACTACTAATGGTTCTTGCTACTGATAAAGTTCAGAAACACCATTATTGAAGAGACTAGCTTCAGTCTTATTACAACTAATCCTTCATTTTTATCAGGTAATGTGTTGTTGTTATTGTTCTAAACAGTAAAATAAATTTAGAAATGAGTTTTAAATACTTTTCTCATCTATCTAGTTTGTCATTCAAAAACACCAATTGGATTATTTATATAACCGTTGTTCATCATTTTTACCACTATATGCACATAACTCAGATATATGCTGCTGTTGCAGGTATATAACATTTAATAAATTAGACCTCACCACATTAGTCATTTAACTTACAATGGGCTACAATTACTCACACAAAGCAAATACCAGCAATCCTCAATGTCATGGTTTTTTTTTTTGCAATGTCTGACTTTGATCATAAACCGAGACAACAGAAAGAAGATGAAAGAGGTTACTGGTAAGAATGAAATACAGAGTGAGTAATTGAGAAAGTGGCAGAAACCGAGAATGACAAATAGATATGAGTGTAATGAACATAAAAGGATTTTAGCTCTACAGGGCTGTAGAACCACAGCAGAGTGTTAATACTGGGACTTACCAAAAGTAGTTATTTGGTCATTAGACACTAAAATAACTACTTGATGCAAAATGGCTGAAAAATTCCAAGGGGCTCTTCTCACCTATATCATTTGACTTCAACTGACCTCTGTTATAAGGAGGCACAGGCAATGGCACAGTACACCTATAGATTATAAAACCTCCCTTTATAATGGACTATTTTAATATTTTTTTTATTTAAATAAAAGGAAATATGAACTTTTTTCTTTTGTTAACAGTACATTAAGAACAGTAGGCTGATATGATTATTTTTAGTTACCCCTTATGCACCCCTCCCCCACATCCGCCCATTCACATCCTACACAATTCGTGCAATGTAATATTTTGCTTAAAACACCAAATATATTACACAATCCTCTTCACCAAAAAACTTTCCAAACCGCAGGGAACTCCTCACACAATCTCTTAGGTAAACCCCCTGTAGTTTTATTACAAGTTCTACTTCATACTTTTTGTGGCCCTAGGAAAACTCACATCTAAAAATGTGTGCTTTGGGGTGACATCAAATCAGAAGAGTCCTCTGGAGGGAAAAAACAGCAGACAAAAATACCCTGCAACCTTCCCTAAATCTATTATATAATGATATCATTTTTTAATAGCCATAAATAGCCATACATTTATATGCAGCCCTTAAGGCTTATAAAATATTGATCTGAGGCCCTCATGTGCTAGTTAGTTGGCCATTACTGCCATATATCATTCACACTAATCTCAAATATTTATTCAGAATAAATCTGAGATGCTTTAATTGTTATTTAAGATTAGCATAAATACTTAATCTTTTGTCAGTTTTGTTTGATATACTCTAAACTAAAATAGTTAAAGGGGCAGTCTACCCCAGAATGTTTATTGTTTAAAAAGATAGATAATCCCTTTATTACCCATTCCCCAGATTTACATAACCAAAATGGTTATATTAATATACCTCTGTGATTACCTTGTATCTAAGCCTCTGCAGACTTCTCCCTTATTTCAGCCCTTTTGACAGACTTGCATTTTAGCCAATCAGTGCTGACTCATAAGTAACTCCATGGGAGTGTGCACAATGTTATCTATATGGCACACATGAACTAGCGCTGTCTATCTGGGAAAAACTGACAGAAAGGCTCTGAGAAAAGAGGCGGCCTGCAAGGGCTTATCATTTTGCAAATAAGTCTACCTAGGTTTAGCTTTCAACTAAGAATACCAAGAGAACAAAGCAAATTTGATGATAAAAGTAAATTGGAAAGTTCTTTAAAATTGCATTCCCTATCTGAATCATAAAAGTTTACTTTTAACTAGACAGTCCCTTTAACCCCTTAACGACCAAGGACGTGTCAGGCACGTCCTACAAAAAAATACAGTTAGTGACCAAGGACGTGCCTGACATGTCCTCTGGGGTTTGAAGCTCTTGAATCGATCGTTTCCAGCCACTTCAAGGGTATTGCAGTGATGCCTCGATATTGAGGTATCCTGCAATACCCTTTTGTTAGCAATAGCAACCGATGCAGAGAGAGCCACTCTGCAGGGGGAGGAGGGAAGAGAGCTGTTTGAGGGGGGTCAGGGGGTGGGATGTGTCAGGTGGGAGGCTGATCTCTACACTAAAGCTAAAATGAACCCTACAAGCTACCTAATTAACCCCTTCACTGCTGGGCATAATACAAGTATGGTGCGCAGCGGCATTTAGTAATGCCAAAGCAATAAATGTCTGCTAATTCTGGGGATCCCAGAGAAGCATTTACAACCATTTGTGCCATAATTGAATAAGCTGTTTGTAAATAATTTCAGTGCGAAACCTAACGTTTTCTCACTGAAAACCTAAAGTTTGTGAAAAAGTTAACGATTTATTTTAATTGATCGCATTTGGCGTCAAAATGGTGGCATGAAATATACCAAAATGGGCCAGATCAATACTTTGGGTTGTCTACTAAAAAAATATATATACATGTGAAGGGTTATTCAGGGATTCCTGAAAGATATCAGTGTTACAATGTAACTCGCTAATTTTGAAAAAGAAAAATGGTTTGGAAATAGCAAAGTGCTACTTGTACTTATTGCCCTATTAAGCAAAAAAAAGGTAAACATTGGGTAATTCTATACTCAGGATAAAATTTAGAAACTATTTAGCATGGGTGTTTTTTTGGTGGTTGTAGATGTGTAACAGATTTTGGGGGTCAAAGTTAGAAAAAGTGTGTTTTTTCCCCATTTTTCCATCATATTTTATAAAAACTTTTATAGTAAATTCTAAGATATGATGAAAATCTTTAGAAAGTCCATTTAATGGCAAGAAAAATGGTTTATAATATGTGTCGGTACAGTAAATAAGAGGAAAATTACAGCTAAACACAAACACAGCAGAAATGTAAAAATAGCCCTGGTCCCAAACGGTCATAAAATTGAAAAGTGCTCCGGTCACTAAGGGGTTAAGTATCAACATCAGGAAAGACCTAAATGTGTTTTTTTTTATTATTATTTATTTACTGACAATTTATGCACTGATTTGTTAAATATGCTGTAATAACCTTTCTTTCACAATTGGACAGTTAGAGCCTAAATAAAAATGTAAGGATTTCATAACGCAAAATAAATAAACGTTATTAGAAAAATCAATTACAATTATGTACATCAGTAGACTGTCCAACTATTCAAAACTAGTCCTAAAGCCCATGTACACGAGGCATTTTTTGCAGTACAGCGGTCCCACTCCTTGCTCTCTCTGCCCCCCTCTTTTTGTGTGCTCTTTCTCTCTCTGTCCCCCTCTCTTTTGTGCTCTCTCTCTGTCCCCCTCTCTTTGGTGCTTTCTCTCTCTCTGTCCCCCTCACTTTTGTGCTCTCTCTCTCTCCCCCCTCTCTTTTGTGCTCTCTCCCCCTCTCTTTTGTGCTCTCTCTCTGCCTCTTTTTTTGCTCTCTCTCTCCTCTCTTTTGTGCTCCCTCTCTATCCCCTCTCTTTTGTGCTCTCTCTTCCCCTCTCTATTGTGCTCTCTCTCTCTCCCCCTCTCTTTTGTACTCCCTCTCTTCCCCTCTCTTTTGTGCTCTCTCTCACCCCCTCTCTTTTGTGCTCTCCCCCCCATTCTTTTGTGCTCGCTCTCTCCCCCTCTCTTTTGTGCTCTTTCTCCCCCCTCTCTTTGGTGCTTTTTCTGCTCCTTCTCTCTTTGGTGCTCTTTCTGCCCCCTCTCTCTTTTGTGCTCTTTCTCCCCCTCTCTTTTGTGCTCTTTCTCTCCCCTCTCTTTGGTGCTCTTTCTGCCGCCTCTCTCTTTTGTGCTCTTTCTCCCCCATCTCTTTTGTGCTTTTTCTCCTCCCTCTCTTTTGTGCTCTTTCTGCCCCCTCTCTTTTGTGCTCTTTCTGCCCCTCTCTTTTGTGCTCTTTCTCTCCCTCTCTTATGTGCTCTTTCTGCCCATCTCTTTTGTGCTCTTTCTGCCTCCCTCTCTTTTGTGCTCTTTCTGTCCCCCTCTCTTTTGTGCTCTTTCTGCCCCCTCTCTTTTGTGCTCTTTCTGCCCCCCTCTCTTTTGTGCTCTTTCTGCCCATCTCTTTTGTGCTCTTTCTGCCTCCCTCTCTTTTGTGCTCTTTCTGTCCCCCTCTCTTTTGTGCTCTTTCTGCCCCCTCTCTTTTGTGCTCTTTCTGCCCCCCTCTCTTTTGTGCTCTTTGTGCCCCCTCTCTTTTGTGCTTTTCCTCCCCACTCCTTTGCTCTCTTTCGCCACTCTCTTTTGCTCTGTCTCCCGCATTTATTGCCCACTCTCTCTACAGACCATGCCCGACATGCCCGCTCCACCCGGTCAAACCCCACCACGCCCACGTCACACCCAGCCCGTCCTAGCCCCGTCCACTATGCCTGGCCCTGCCCACTACCTCCGGACAGCAGATTAGGTAAGTTTGTGCAAGGCCAAGTCTCTACTGCGCATGGCAACTTCGGACAAACACACTTGGCCTTTTATATAATAGGATGTTACCAGGGCTGGATTGGGCTGCCGAGACATTTCCCGGTGGGCCACAGTAGATAGGGCCAAATAGACTCACTCATGTGGCATAGTGGCTGAGTTTGAGGGAATCCCCTGAAGCAGAATGAAACAGAGCGCAGGGTTGCCAGATTACATCACATGGTCTTCCTGAACAGCCCCTGCGCACTGTGTAAAAGAACTGCAGCTCTCTTTAAAACTGTTTAAGCTGTAACGTGAGACAAGAGCCTGATTGATTTGTGTTGCTGCGCTGTAAACAGCCTGACCTCTTCTTCAAGTGCGGTCACCCCCTCCTCCTCTCTGCCCGAGTGCGGCACTGAAAGCCTCTCAGTTTAGGGAGAACACTGCATAACCTTACACAGGCAGAAAGCCAGTCATTTATGGTAAGACCGACAGGATGGGTTAAAGGGTGGCTCAGCTGCTTCTTTAATGTCTGCTGTTGTCTAAATGCTCGGCCTGGGTAAAGTGCTCCCAGCTTCCTCCCTTCACACCTGGTGCAGATAGAAAAACATAATTTTCTTTATATATATATATATATATATATATATATATATATATATATATATATATATATATATATATATATGTATTTAAAATGTGTGTGTAATAATATTTATATATGTTTTATATATATATATATATATATATATTTATATATATATATATATATATATATATATATATATATATATATATATATATATATATATATATATAAAAAAAAATAAAAGCACATACATACACAAACATATAAAAGTATCACACACATTTTATATATATATATATATATATATATATATATATATATATACAGGGAGTGCAGAATTATTAGGCAAGTTGTATTTTTGAGGATTCATTTTATTATTGAACAACAACCATGTTCTCAATGAACCCAAAAAACTAATTAATATCAAAGCTGAATAGTTTTGGAAGTAGTTTTTAGTTTGTTTTTAGTTATAGCTATTTTAGGGGGATATCTGTGTGTGTAGGTGACTATTACTGTGCATAATTATTAGGCAACTTAACAAAAAACAAATATATACCCATTTCAATTATTTATTTTTACCAGTGAAACCAATATAACATCTCAACATTCACAAATATACATTTCTGACATTCAAAAACAAAACAAAAACAAATCAGTGACCAATATAGTCACCTTTCTTTGCAAGGACACTCAAAAGCCTGCCATCCATGGATTCTGTCAGTGTTTTGATCTGTTCATCATCAACATTGCGTGCAGCAGCAACCACAGCCTCCCAGACACTGTTCAGAGAGGTGTACTGTTTTCCCTCCTTGTAAATCTCACATTTGATGATGGACCACAGGTTCTCAATGGGGTTCAGATCAGGTGAACAAGGAGGCCATGTCATTAGATTTTCTTCTTTTATACCCTTTCTTGCCAGCCACGCTGTGGAGTACTTGGACGCGTGTGATGGAGCATTGTCCTGCATGAAAATCATGTTTTTCTTGAAGGATGCAGACTTCTTCCTGTACCACTGCTTGAAGAAGGTGTCTTCCAGAAACTGGCAGTAGGACTGGGAGTTGAGCTTGACTCCATCCTCAACCCGAAAAGGCCCCACAAGCTCATCTTTGATGATACCAGCCCAAACCAGTACTCCACCTCCACCTTGCTGGCGTCTGAGTCGGACTGGAGCTCTCTGCCCTTTACCAATCCAGCCACGGGCCCATCCATCTGGTCCATCAAGACTCACTCTCATTTCATCAGTCCATAAAACCTTAGAAAAATCAGTCTTGAGATATTTATTGGCCCAGTCTTGACGTTTCAGCTTGTGTGTCTTGTTCAGTGGTGGTCGTCTTTCAGCCTTTCTTACCTTGGCCATGTCTCTGAGGATTGCACACCTTGTGCTTTTGGGCACTCCAGTGATGTTGCAGCTCTGAAATATGGCCAAACTGGTGGCAAGTGGCATCTTGGCAACTGCACGGTTGACTTTTCACAGTTCATGGGCAGTTATTTTGCGCCTTGGTTTTTCCACACGCTTCTTGCGACCCTGTTGACTATTTTGAATGAAACGCTTGATTGTTCAATGATCACGCTTCAGAAGCTTTGCAATTTTAAGAGTGCTGCATCCCTCTGCAAGATATCTCACTATTTTTGACTTTTCTGAGCCTGTCAAGTCCTTCTTTTGACCCATTTTGCCAAAGGAAAGGAAGTTGCCTAATAATTATGCACACCTGATATAGGGTGTTGATGTCATTAGACCACACCCCTTCTCATTACAGAGATGCACATCACCTAATATGCTTAATTGGTAGTAGGCTTTCGAGCCTATACAGCTTGGAGTAAGACAACATGCATAAAGAGGATGATGTGGTCAAAATACTCATTTGCCTAATAATTCTGCACTCCCTGTATATATATATATATATATATATATATATATATATATATATATATATATATATATATATATATATATATATATATATATATATATACTGTATAGATATATATATTGTGTGTAATAATATTTATACAGTATATGGTTTATATATATATATATATATATATATATATATATTTATACACAAACATATATTACACACACACAAAATGTGTGTGTAATAATATTCATATATGTGTGTTTTATATGTATATACACATATCATAAAAGTATTACACATATATATATATATACTGTATATAATATGTGTGTAATATTTATATATGTTTGTGTATATACTGTGTATATATATATATATATATATATATATATAGTTATATATATATATACTCACAAACATATATTAGTATTACACACACTATATCTATCTATCTATCTATCTATCTATCTATCTATATATCTATATATATATATATATATATATATATATATATATATATATATATATATATATATAACTGATAAAGGACGGCACTCACTGGTCTTTCCAAAGTGTACTTTAATAGAAAAAAAGTGATGTCAGTCTGAGGAAGGGGAGTGTGTCCCCAAAACGTCACTTTTTTTCTATTAAAGTACACTTTGGAAAGACCATTGAGTGCCGTCCTTTATCAGTTATATTCAACCGCTGGCACCCTGGCAGCTGTTACTGTGGTGAGAGTGCTCATTTTTTTAACTTTATATATATATATAGCTTTGACGTTGGGCTGGTCTACAATTTTTCCAGGGCTGCTTTTTATTCCTAGTCCGGCCCTGGATGTTACATTGCTTGCAAAACGGCTTTATAAATCTGGCTCAAAAGTGCAAAGTGATTGTAAAATGTGTGTTAAATATGACCCACCAGCAAATGACTGCATCCTGTTTCCACTTAAGTATCCAAGAAGACTAAATAAGCTCAGCAGTACCTGACTAGACTGAAGATTAGACTAAGTGTAATACTGAGAATATCATTAAAGGGAAATGAAACCCTATATTTTTCTTTCATGATTCATTTTTAAACAACTTTTCATTTTACTTATATTATCAATTTTGCTTCATTATCTTGGTATCCTTTGTTTAATTTCAGCAGCTCTCATCCTATTGGCTGATTTGAATTTCAAAAATCAAATCAGCCAATAGGAATGCAAGGGACGCCATTTTGAAAAGGTTCCCTTGCATTTAAAATTCAGTGTACGGCGGTGACCGTATGAAGAGGACACGCTGCGCTGGATGTCTTCAAGGATGGCCCTGCTCCACGCCGCCGGGATGAAGATAGAAGACCCGCCTGGATGAAGACTTCTCGCTGCCTGGATGTCCAGACTTCAGAAACTGTAAATGGATCGTCGTGGGTTAGTGTTAGTTTTTTAACTTTATTATAGTGGCGGTAATGTTGGGGCGTGGCGGAATAAGGGTTAATAACTTTTATTAGTGGCAGCGATGACGGGAGCGGTGGAATAGGGGTTAATAACTTTATTTCGGTGTCGGCAATGTCAGGGGCGGCGGATGTTAGGGTGTTAGGTTTAAACATAACTTTTTCCCCCCATAGACATCATAGGTTGCGTTACGGCAATTGCCATTCTGCACTTCAGGTGTTAGTTTTTTTTCTAACACTCTCTCTCCATTGATGTCTATGGGGAAAGAATGCACGAGCACGTGTTCTCAACCCTTGGTTTTTGTGCAGTATGGAGCTTATTGCCACCATATCACACGCACAAGGCGACTTTTCAAAAACCTGTAATGGCAGCGCTATGGAGGGTGAAATAACGCAACTTTTGTTGCGTTCGTTTTGCACCCTCTATAGTGCAAAACTCGTAATCTAGGGGATAGAAAATAATGTACTTTTTATTATGAAATATGTATTTCTATATATATATCTGATACTGTTCACATAAAATACATATCTGTACCAATATATCTATAGGAATAGATAAGCGGGTATAGGTATATACACATATACATATCCAGATACAAACTAGATGAGAGGCTTGATAACAAGGATAGGCAAGGTGTCCGTACACGGACACTGGTGTCATGACTGGCTCTTGCAGTGTCTGCCGGCCATTTTGAATTGGGGAGGAAGGAGTAGGGCAGGTAAATGCAGGTCCTGATTCCTCCTTGATGCCGCTCAGTTGTGGGAAAGTAACTCTGAGTGAGACTGAGAGAGAGGGAAGATTCAAGAAGCAAGCTTGCACAGTTTATTTTTAAGTACTACATATTTTTCCTTTACTATTATTTAATTAAAAAGAAAAGATATAAGATATACTAAAGTTGTGATTCACAACCTTAGTATATCCTTTCTTTCTGATTGAATAGGAAAGGGAAAATATGTAGTGTGAATAAAGTTAGTGGCTTGTCAAGAGACTACTAGCGATAGTGGATGATATTGAATAAATAAAGCCTGAGTGAAATACTGGATGTGTATCTGCATCTGTATAATAACACCCAGCATTATACAAATACACAGTAGTGACACTGGCACATGGGTATAGCCGGAGGAGGGCTGGATATAGGATCAGTGGTATCTGTATAATAACACCCATCACTATATAATGATGTTTTTAATTTGAAATATAGCTTGGTGTCTTTCACTAAGGTCTGTACTTTTGAAAATGTCCGCCACAGCCTTGGTCCATGCCTATCCCTGCTTGATAATAAAGGGAAAGACTGGGGATTCCAAAGCAACCTTTATCTTTTGGTTTCTAGGATATATATTTGGGTATTTAAGGACTTTGATTGTTCCAGATAAACTTATTCAAGATAGATTGTGCTTCTTTAAAAAAGGTATTGGGAAGAAATATTGGCATAGTTTGAAACCAATATAAATGTTTGGGAAGTATAGTCATTTTTACTGCTGCTATCTGGCACAGCCAGGATAAAGACTTGGTTTGCTAGGTTGTTAAATCTTTTTTTAATATTAACAAGTAAATTAACATAGCTATTGTTGTAAATGTCTTCCATGTATTGGGATAGTTGTGTTCCTAAATATTTAAGAGTGTAATCTAAGATTGATAAACAAAATGTTTTTTTGATATGATGTAGAGTTGCAGGAGGCATATTGACATCAGAAAATTCTAATTTAGTCATATTTATCAAAAAGTTAGAAATAGACCAATTACTAAATTCTGAAATTTTGATCTCTAGATATTTAAGCAAGATGGTAGGACAGGGTCAAAAGAACATCCTCTGCATAGAGATCTTATATTCTGATGAGCCAATTGTTACGCCATGAGGCCTTTATGAAAGGTCTTGCGGACCTGATCTGACAGTGCGGATCAGGTCCGCAAGACCTCGCTGACTGCGGAGAGAAATACGCTCTCCGTATTCAGCATTGCACCAGCAGCTCACAAGAGCTGCTGGTGCAATGCCGCCCCCTGCTGACTCGCGGCCAATCAGCCGCCATCAGGGAGGTGTCAATCAACCCGATCGTATTCGATCTGGTTGAATTGCGGCGATTCCTGTCCGCCTCATCAGAGCAGGTGGACAGGGTTATTTAGACCGCTGCTTCATAACTGGTGTTTCTGACAAGTCTGAAGACTCGCCAGAAACACTGCCCTTCAAGCTCCATACGGAGCTTGATAAATGGGCCTCCATGTATCTGCATGTTTTCCCCAATCCTAGTCCCCAGAATTTCTATAGTGAGTATAAACAGTATAAGTGACAGGGGGCAACCCTGCTTCATACCTTTCCCTACTGTGAAGTGGTCTGATACTTCTCTGTTGATTTGTGCTATTGTATGATTGTAAAGGGCAAATATGCGGTCAATCAATTTGGAACTAAAGCCAAACCTAGACAGAGAAGAGGAGATAAAAGTCCAGCTAACCCTGTCAAAGGCTTTCTCTGTGTCCATAATCCATAAAATAAATTATTTAGATATACTGTATAGGGGCTGATTTACTAAGACACCCCCTGCTAGCGGCCGTGAATCTGCAGGAAGCAGCATTCACTAGAAATGCTTTTTACATTGATAAATGCCAACAGTGTATGCTGCCAGCATTTAGCGATGTCGGGCGGACATGATCCTATACAGCGGATCATGTCGGTCTGACATTTAATAAATTGGCCCTATAGTCTGTTCTGTGAACCAGTTGCATAATTGTTATAGTATTGTCCCTGTTCTCTCTTCCAGGGACTAAACCTGCTTTCTATTTATTAATTAACTTTGGAGAAGGGTGTTGAGTCTTGTCATAAATATTGCATATATATATTTTATTTTTTTTTATTTCAAAAAAGCTTTCTTGAAACAAAAAGTGTCATACAGGATTAACTTCAGTTATATTTCAATGTTACATTATGTGAACAAATCTTATAAACGGTTGAGATCTATGAAAGAATGTTAGATTGAGTCCTCTTGTTAAAGTTCTTCTTCATTAGTTGCTTTCAAAAAAAGTGTCTTGTAGTGTCCGTTTTAAAGGATAATAAATTGATTAATTTCGTAGTTGCAAAGAAATTATACAAATTATCTTCAGCATTGTAGAACTTTATACACATTAATTTACTTTATCTAGAAAAACAAGGATTTAAACAACTATTATTCATGTAATTACCTTGCACTTTGTCTACATCACACAAGTCCAGGTTGACATACTGTATGTTGTAATTTTTGAGGCCGGTTTATGAGACAACAGGCCTGGTGGTGTGTCTACCTGCCTCTGCGTATGGTGTCAATATAGGTATTAGTCTGTAGATGAATGTTGCTTCCAAAGGTGTGTCATCAGCTCATGTGTTTCTATAGTGCCCGATTATAGGTGGTGATATCTCTCAAGCTGGAGAAAGTTTTCTACTTGAGCTTTCCACTCTTCTATTGTAGGGGGTATGTTCGATTTCCAGTGTTTGGGTATTAATGTTTTGGCACTGTTAATCATTAGGATGAGTAGTCTCTTTGCTATGTTATTATTTGTTTTAGGGAGGGACATGTACAAGAGTATCAAAGGGTCATTAGGTATATGTTGTCCTATTACTTCTGACATAAAGCTCAGTGTCTCCAGCCAAAATGCGTCAAGTCTGTCGCAGCTCCACCAGATGTGAGTCAAGTGACCTTCCTCCCCACAGCCTCGCCAGCATTTATTGCTCGCGGTTCTATATATTTTGCGGAGTCTACTGGGAGTAAGATACCAGCGTGTAAGAAGTTTAAAGTTGGTTTCTAGTACCCTGACTGAAATGGACGATCTCTTAGTTTCTGAGAAAGCCCTCTGCCAATCTTTGTCTGGTATAGTCAATCCCAGTTCCTTTTCCCATGCTTTGGTATAACTGGGTAGTTCTTGTGAGTCCCCTTTCACTAGTTGCTTATATATTAACGATATTAGATGTCTGGGAGTGTTAGTAGAGAGGCAGATGGTCTCGAATGGGGTCAGTTTTCTATTTAAGCTCTGCCTCTTGGGGTGATGTTGGATAAAATGACATGTTTGTGTATATGAGTACCAGTTAACTCCAATGTCTGGGTGCGATTCCTGTATTGAGTCGAGTGTAGTAGTTGTCCCTTCTTGTTGAAATATAGCGATGACTCTGTTCTTGATGTGTGTACCTGGAGCTCTTTGTGTGTCTTTGTGAAACCAAGGGAGGGTGATATTGTGGCTTATTGGTACCATGGGAGAAATAAGGTTGGACATGTGTGTTTTAGTGTTTAATAATCTGTCCCACATCTGAAAAAATTCCTCCAATATTTGGTAGTGTTGGAGGATTGGTGGTCTTTGTTTGGTCGGCAGCCATGCTGCTATTCCTGCATTATACAATCCCAAGATGTGTCTATCAATCTGAACCCACTGCTTATGTGCATTGTTAGTGCACCACTCCACTAAATTTTGCAAAGTTATTGATGTTTTATATGTATGGAGATTTGGGACTCCCAGCCCCCCGTTTTCTCTAGCCATGTACATTGTTTTCTTAGCTATCCTGGGTCTTATGTCCTGCCAAATAAATTGTTCTAATAAGGATTGCACCCTAGTAAGATATTGTTGCGGTAGATGTATGGGGATAGTTTGCAATAGATATAATAGTCTGGGGAGGGCATTCATTTTTATCACATTTACTCTACCTATCCAAGATATTGATTTACTTTTCCAGCTGGAAAGGCCCGCCACTAGTGTGATTTCTAATACTTTATAATTTGATTAGAATAGTTCTTTGGGGTCTGTGGTTAAGTAAATGCCCAAGTATTTGATCTTTGATTTTTGTATTTTAAGTGGGCAGGATTGTGATAGGCGCTGGAACTCACTATCGTCATATGTTAGGTTTAGCATCTCCGATTTTGTAGTGTTTATTAGGAAGTTGGACACCTTCCCAAATTCCTGAAGCAATCTCAATGCTTCTGGTAGAGAATTCTCCAAATCTGTAAGTGTAAATAAAACATCATCGGCGTATAAGGCCAACTTATGCTCTGTGCCTCCCACCTCTATGCCTTTAATGTGTGGATTATTTCTTATCTTTTGGGCAAGTGCCTCTATGGAAATTGCAAAAAGTACCGGGGAGAGTGGGCACCCTTGTCTGGTGCCATTTCTGATGTATAGTTTATCAGATAGTGTACCATTTACTCTAATTCTAGCCCAAGGGTCTGTATAAAGGGAAAAGACATAGTGTATGAATTTATCGCCGAATTTCATATTGTGCATTACTGCTTTTAGAAATTGCCAATTAACCCTGTCAAAAGCTTTCTCAGCATCTGTTGATATCAGGGCAGCAGGGATATTTTTCTGTTTGACATAGGACATAAGTTGGAGGGCTTTTAAAGTGTTATCCTTTGTCTCTCTACCTGGGATAAAGCCTGTTTGATCGGTGTGTATTAAATTGGGGAGATATTTATTAAGTCTTTGAGCTAATACTTTGGCGAAAATCTTAACGTCCGAGTTTAAAAGCGATATTGGGCGGAAATTTTCAGGTCTGTTAGGTTCCCGTCCCGGTTTTGGTAACACGGTTATATGGGCTTCCAGCATGGTGTCTGGGAATCCTTGCAGAAGTGAATTGAACATATTTGCTAGTGGGATCAATAAGTGGTGGGAAAAGGTTTTATAGTATTTCACGCTAAAGCCATCTGGGCCTGGACATTTGCCGCTTGGCATAGATTTTATGGCTTTTTTAATTTCGTCTATTATTATGGGGGATTCTAATTCTTTAGCTTCGTCTGACTCTAGTGTAGGAAGGTTGAGGTCCGATAAGTAATCTGCTATATTCTGTGGCGTGATGTCTTCCTTTATGTTGTAAAGTGAGGTATAATACTGTCTGAAAGTTTCTGCTATGTTTTTGCTGTCTTTTTGTATCGTCCCCTGTTTATCCTTGAGGTTGTGTATGTGTGAGTTTAGTTGGCGGCGTTTGAGAGCCTTTGCTAATGAGGTGCCTGTTTTGTCTCTTACGTCAAAGAATTTTTGTTTAAGATAGGCGGCTTTCCTCTGATATTCTTTTGTAAGATAGCTTCTTAGTGATTGTCTGACCTTTTGTAGTGACGCTAAAATGTCTTTGGATTGTGGGTTTGCTTTCTGTTCTTTCTCCCAATACCCTATCTGAGCCATCGTGGAAGCCAAAAATTGCCTATTCTCTTTTTTCTCTCTTGCCTTTCTGTTTATGAATTCGCCCCGCAATACACATTTGTGTGCTTCCCATACAATTCTGTCTGACATGTTGTCTGTCACATTTTCTTTGAAGTATTCAGTCAGCGTGTTGTCTATCGCCTGCCTGTGTATGGGGTTTTCCAGCATGTGTTCGTCTAGTCTTCATGTATATGTCGTTATCTGAATATCAGGCCAGTCTATTTTGCATTGTACTGGGGCGTGATCTGCCCATTTGGTGGTTAGGATATGTGAGTCAGAAATCAGAGATAACCCTACTTGGTCTGAGAATATATAATCTATTCTGGTGAATGTTTTATGGGGGTTGGAGTAGAATGTATAGTCCCTTGTGTGTGCGTTCAATGTTTTCCATATGTCATGCAACTTTAATTGGGTCAATTGTCCCTTAATTCATTTAATCACTCTTTTAGGGGTGCTGGTGGTGCCGGAGGATGTATCCACCTGTGGATCCATCGGGAAATTAAAATCTCCCCCTAGAAATAGTACCCCTTTAGCGTATACTAATATCGAGTGGAACACTGTTTTAAAGATGTGTTGTTGGTCTTTGTTTGGGAGGTAAACATTTACCATGGTGATTGGTCTGTTGAATAAGAGGCCCACTAATATTATGTATCTGCCATTTTTATCTCTCTCTATATAAGTGGGTTTAAATTGCATAGAGTTCTTGAGCAGTATGCCCACTCCTCCCTTTATGGTTGGTCCTGATGCTAAATACGTGTTTCTGTACCTGTGTGATAGTATTTTTGGCTCCCTGCCCTTCTTAAAATGCGTTTCTTGTATAAGGAGTAGATCACCTGTGTTTTTGTATAGATCCCTAAATACCATTGATCTTTTTTCTGGGCTATTCAGGCCATTTACATTCACTGTTGTAAGTGTGATAGAGTGCATGTTTGTGTTTGTTGATAAGTGCTAGGAATATAGAGTGTTGTTTAGGTAGTTACTGTGCTTGACCTGAGCTTTGTTTGGGAGTTCGCAATGTGCTTCTCTGCTACTGTGTTACCTGTTAAACTAAGTTAATTGTTTATGTTTTGTGTATGAATTTATGCTTCCTTATGTGGACTGTGCTACAAAACAATTAGTAATGTGCAATACTTTAATGTGGTTGGAAAAACTATAAGTTCTCAAACTGTACTTGAACACAGCTTAAACAGCAATCAACAATACAAATGCGTTGAAATAAATACCAACCGAGGGTAGTATCCCCACCCCCAGGCAATTAACAAAACATTTTGAATAAGAAATAAGACATACGACCTTAAGCTGCTACTGCTACTTCAGATAGATAGTTCATATGTAAATTAGTTCATGTACAGAGTTCTCTGTGCTCTCTGAGTGCACCCCTGATGGGGAGCACGACAGAGAGTGCTCCTTTTGTGTTGTTTTAGTGCCATTCTCGGCCAATTGTTCTCGTCTTCTTTGTTGTAATCCATCTTCTTCTTCTGGGTGCTTGATACTAAGCTGTAGGATCTTATTGAAGCGTGGGAGGTCATCCAAGGTTTTGTAGATAGCTGTGTTGTTATCCTTAGAGGCAATAATGCACACAGGGAAACCCCAACAATATGGGATGTTGTGTGCCCTTAGTGTGGAAGTTATGAAATTGAGGTCCCTTCTTTTCTGTAAGGTCGCTGGGCAAAGATCTGCAAAAATTTGTATATGGTTCCCTGCGTGGGTAAACTTCTGTTTTAATCTGGCATGTCGCAGTAGCTCCTCTCGATCTTTGTGATTCAGTAATTTTATGATTATGTCTCTTGGAGGGGCTTTAGGGGGTGGTTTCGCCCTCAGAGCTCTATGAGCTCTTTCTATACAGATGTCAGGAGATTCACTCGTGCCCTTTAGGGTTCGGAACAGATCTTGAAGGCAGCCCTCTATTGCATTTTGGTGTATGGTTTCAGGTACTCCTCTAATGCGTAGGTTGTTACGCATGCCCCTGTTATCCAAATCCTCTACCCTTTCTAATAAATGATGGATAGTGTCCTCCTGCTCATAAGCTATTCTCGAAATATGTTGTATGTCTTTGTCTGTGGTATTATGGTTTTCCTCTAGCACAGAGACTCTGTTTGTAATTTTAGTTAAATCTCTTTTAAGCTCGCCAAACCAACCCTTGACTTCACCCATGATTTCCTTTATGTCCTCTTTTGTACACAAGGTTTTAAGGTCGTCTTTGGTTAATAAGTTGGTATTAGTGTCTGGGGGTGGTTTATGCAGTAATACATTCTCTTGTGTTGGTGTTGCTTCCATCTCTGCAGGGGAGGATATTGTTGCTTGGGCTTTCAGATATTGGTGTATTGGTTTAGTCTTATTATTTTTTTCTGGCTTGTGCTGTTTACGGACGGGCATATCCGCTAGCCTTGTGATGTGAATGGTATAGGACTGCTATATGCAGATGTCTGTTTTATCCATAAAGGTTTAAAGGGATATGAATGAGAGTCTATCTGTTAGTTGTTCGCTCCCAAGTGGAGCCAGCGGCAGTATAAATGTGCCTCGCACCTGCAGGCTAATGGCTTTCAAACACTTTTTGAGGGCTGTGTTAATAATGACCTTTCAGGTGGTTTGCTGCTGTATAACTTATCTTCGGGGCAGAGGGCATGTAAGAAGATTGCAGAATACTTATAGAGGGCTCTGATTGTGGCCGGTGTTAGTTTTATATATAAAGATTTACAGTTAAACAGGCTCTCTTCCTTTTCACCCACTGCTGCTTGCCTCTTGTATCCTTTCTTTGCCTCCCCCTTCTAATGTTATGTCTCTGGCCCTGAATGCCCTAATGAGGGATCCCACCTCGTAGCTGTCTTTTATAGTCAAGACCCTTGATCTCTGTTAGTTGTGGGCCTGTTGCGGCTTAGTATGTTAACAGTTATATTTGTACAGGTACCTTGTGGTTTTTCTCTGTCCGTCCGCGGCTTTTAAGCGGGTCTCATTTCTGTTATGGGGTAACCTCTTCCCTCTTGCTCTGCGGGTGGACCATCAGGTCTCCCGTTCCGGTGCCTCTGTGGATGATACGGAGCGCCACGTGGGCGCCGTGGTCTATGTTGAATACAGAGCGTGCACAGAACCGGCTGCTTTTAACACGCTACAGGTCTTCCTCTGGTTGTACTGATGTTTTGTGGATGGACCGGGGTACTTTTAGGTGCAGTCATGCAGCTTTTTTTATGTTGCCTGGAGAGTGGGGCCTAGGAGCTAATATGCTATGCGGCCATCTTCCCGTGCGGCCAAGCTCCGCCCCCCGCATATATTTTTATATCATTGTTTAGTAGTGATATTGGTCTAAAATTTTTGGGTGATTCAGGCATTTCCCCAGGTTTATGGAGGACCGTGATGAGGGCTTCTAGCATCTCACTAGGTAGGGGTGGTCCTTTTTTATATAATTAAAGACTTCTAATAAATGGGGTGCGAGGATATCTTTGAATACAGAATAAAACTTTGTGTTTTATCCATCAGGACCTGGAGCCTTGCCTTATGGTTGATTGGAAATTGTGTTGAAGACTTATTTAAGGTTATAGTGGAGTCTAAAAATTGTTTATCTTCCGCTGTTATTTTAGGTACTATTGTATCCTGCAGATATGAATGATGTGAAAGGGATGGGCTTATCAAGAGAGTTTCATGCCCTTCTCATTTTTTAGAAAGTTGACATATGTCCCTAATTTTCTTTTGTTGCGGGTCCAAGCTAGTTCTCTCCCTGCTTTGTTGTTCTCCACATATAATTTAGAGTTAGTACATACATATCTGTGTAATGTCTGTGTTTGCAGATAGTTGTTTAAGTTTTCCCTAGCTTTTAATAAATTCTCTAAGATTGTTTGGTCTGCCGGGTGTTGTTTGTGTTGCAGTTCTATATCGGATATTTCTTTAAGTAATGATCGGTAAACCATTTGGTACTGAGCTTTAATCTTGGACTTCAGTTTTATGCATTCCCCTTGGACGTAGCATTTATAAGCCATCCAGTTTGTGAAAGAGGTGGTGACTTCTGTGTTATTGAACTGAAAAAAATATTTAATGCTCTTTTGCAGTGAATTAAGGGTTAAAACATCTGTGAAGATGGATAATTTATAATTTGGCATGTTGGGACAGTTCAATTTACAAACTACTGCAGCGCAATTTGACCAAGTGATTTGTGTAATGTGCGTAGAGGGCACATAATTTAATCCCTGATTGGTGAAAATATAGTGTAGTCGACAATATTTTTAAAAGGGGTGGGAAAAAAGCAATAATCTCTAATTGGAGGGTGTTTTAAGTGCCCTAAATCTAGCATATGTAAATAGTGTAATGATTTGCCCACTGACTGAATCACTACTTTGGGTGTGTTTGAGTGACCTGTAGAAGTTTAAGTCCTCACCCAAGAATATGAGGCCTTTGACTACCTCTAACAATTTGTTTGTGCTATATTGAAAAAGTTTGGAATGTCCTTTATTTGGGGCATATATATTGGTGATTTTAATTGGGTTACCATAAAAGTAAGCCAAGAATCATTAATAATCTGCCTTCTTCATCCTTATGTTGGAATAGCAGAGTAAATGGTATATTTTTTTCTGATTAGGATTGCCACCTCATTATGTTTACTCATGTTACAACTAAAGTAATGAAATGGGTAGTAAAATAGATATTTTGGGTTCTTGGGTCAATGTAAAATAAGTTTCCTGAATTAAAACTATTGAGGCACCCCTTTTATAAAATTCATGTAAAGCCATGGATCACTTTTTTGGGAAAGGAAGCCCTTAACATTTTGTGTTAGAATCTATATGTGTTGGTGAGTTTGTTTGGGTACCCTAAAACTAATTTTTGCGGTAAGTAAAATGAGCTAGGGGATCCAATATCATTAGGATGTTTGCAATTATATCTTATGATGCCGGCTTTGAGTACAGAATGTGTAAGGAAACCCCAACTGCATGCAATGTTATTATCTCTTACTAATTTTGCTAGAGGTAGAAAAATGTTTCTTTTTTGAAGAGTGTGGGTAGAAAGATCTGCAAATATTTGGATAGTTCTACTTTGGAATTGGAACTGAGGTTTCATGTGGCGTATTGCAATACCTGTCCTTTGATCTGGAGTTGTAGAATCCTGATTATAACATCACTCGTGGTTGTGAAGTACTGGGGTTTGGTCTCAAAGTATGGTTATCTGCACCTGCAGGGCTTCCAGCTCCAGGGGCCTATTTACACAGCGGTCATCCGAGTGCACTGCCAAACTTTGCCCCCAAGGTTATAGTCTTTTTAATGACATCCAGCAAGCTATTGCATACTCTCGCACTGGTGAATGGGAATAATGCATTTAAAGGTTTTAGAGAAACATGATGCTCTTTACAAGATTTTAGTCTAATTAAGCATAAGTTCCAAACTTAAGTGACATCCACAATGCTGTGAGATTCTTTCCATTGGTATAAATAGATAATGTGTGTAAAGGTCCTAGTGCAACATGCCATTCTCTGCAAGGTCATCTAATTTGGGAATGAGGCTGTGTATGGCTGCTGAAAGGTCTTAGACACCGCACATGTATGCAACCTTCTTGTTTTAAGTATAGGTGAGCTATTCTACACTGACTCATATTTCAGTAGCAAGCATCAGCCCACACACAACATTCAAGAGGAAACCGTAAAACCATTTACCCCAAAAAATGTAAATTCACAATATATTCTCATTTGTGTTTTCATGACAAATGAAAAACATAGCAGGGAAAGTGATTTAATCACACATATCAGTAATTAAACTGTGCATTAATGCATAATTTCATTTTCAAATCCTACGTGTGTGTATAATGCTTTATAATGCTTTCAAAAATAAACTTTTACAGTAAATACTTGATGCTTAAAAACAAAACAATTCTAGTTTCAAATAGGAAATTTGAAACTGAAAAATAAAATTTATCATAAATATAGTATGGAAACTGTAAATTGAGTGATCCAATAAAAATGCTTTTGATTAGTAAGCACATTTGCAAATGCTGACATTTTTACAGTAAACAAAAACTCATTATTTATAAACATATTTGTGTTCATACTAAAGTTGTTGTTTTTTTGTTTTATTTAAAGAAAAATTGTCTAAAAGTATAAAGTTACTGTATAATATCTTATAGTACAATTCGTAGAGTCTATTTATACATATGTTTAAATGCTTTGTTCATGGAAAAGAAAATTCAAGTTAAAGTTGTTTACTATGATATTGAAGCTAAAAGGAAATGACTATGAAAATGAAGGCCCATCTGCTCACTGGTTTATAAGCAGAACGATCACTGTTGTAGTGGTGGATGTAGTCATTCCTATTAAGCTTATTTACTTATATGTGGCTAGACATTACATTCTTTAATAGAAAAAAAGGGTCAACAAAATATAAGAATTGGACAGGAGTTCTCATGCTTTTAGATATGGAGAGACCTTTTATTTACTATTACCACGCATGATGATATTAGTGAACCTTTTGTATTTTTAAATGATAAATGATACTAAGGAAGTAACAATGATAAAGACAAAGGGATCTCCCAGTTATGTTAATCACCGGTTTTGATAATTACACAAGGCCTAGGACTGATTGGAGTGAAAGTATAGTGCAGACTTCACAAGGGCAGAACTTGGATGGAAATCTTTATCTCATATGAGAGCATCTCCCAGAGAAAGTAATGAGGCTCTCTGGGATACAGAATCTCACAGGGGAAAGTGCACTAAGAAAGGAGCAACTAGCACGGATATCAATTCTCAGTTTTCAGTAAATACAAATTAAACTGAAATGTATTTGCTTCTAGTTTAGTATTCATTACTTTTCTGAAGTTAAATAAGTGTATTGTGCCTTTATAGAAACTTATGAGGGATCTTTCAGTGCTGGAGGATAAATTTAGATAATCTCACTTGAACAGAGAGCTCTAGAGAATGGAGCCCTTAGTCATAATAATGGCAGTTTTGTGAGTTTATTAGGTAATGGTTCTGATGGGTAATGGAGCAGCTTGCAACATGAATATTTTTGCACACATAGGGCTCATTTCCATTGAGCCGCAATTAGGTTTACGTGCGCTCACAAACTGTTAAATATGTTGTCATAAGCAATATCGTTCACCGACTGCTTCCAAAGGTCCGTCATAACTCAATTTTGGCAACCGGACTTCGGCTGCCGAAACATTTTCGTGTCCCATAGAAAGTATCAGAAGCCACTAATCTTGAAATAATACCAGGTTTCCAATGCCCGCGCAAACCGTTAATACACTGTCGGAGGCAGCCGCTACATTCACAAAAATTACACCTAGCTCAACTAGGTGTAAAATTGGAAAAAGGTGCTTTTTGAGACCTTTAACCCATTGAAATCCATCCCGCCTCCCAAAATTAAACCCGACACGTCAAAACCCCTCTAACCGCCATCCCTCCCACATCGCAACTAATAATAAATGAATTAACTACTAAACCGCCAACCCCCCACATCGCAACTAACAATAAAAGTTATTAACCTCTAAACCGCCATTCCCCCACATCGCAACTAACAATAAAAGTTATTAATCTCTAAACTGCGATTCCCCCACATCACAACTAACAATAAAATGTATTAACCTCTAAACCGCCACTCTCCCACATCACAAAGTACCTATTTAAACTATTAACCCCTAATCCATCATTCTCCCACATCACAATCTACCTATTTAAACTATTAACTCCTAATCTGCTATC
This sequence comes from Bombina bombina, assembly GCF_027579735.1. Taxonomy (NCBI): domain Eukaryota; kingdom Metazoa; phylum Chordata; class Amphibia; order Anura; family Bombinatoridae; genus Bombina; species Bombina bombina. The sequence goes on from NC_069501.1 coordinate 947,071,022, forward strand.
TCCCCCCAAAACTCAATCTACCAATTAAAACTATTAATACCTAATTCGCCATTCCCCCACAATACAAATAACTAATCTAATCACTAAGCCCCCTAACCTAACACCCCCTTAATTAACCCCCATTACATAAAATAAAAAATACTAAATTATAATTAAAATAAAAAATACTAACATTACAAAAATAAAACCTAAGATTAAATTTAAAAAAAATCTAAAATTACAAAAAAATAAAAAAGTCTAAAATTACAGAAAAAAATAAACTAAATTATCAAAACTATTTTTTTTAAAACCGAATCTAATACCCCTATAAAAATAAAAAAGTCCCCCAAAATAAAAACACTGGCTAATCTAAGACTAAAATACGAATAGCACTTAAAAGGGCCTTTTGTAGGGCATTGCCCTAAAGCGATCAGCTCTTTTACTTAAAAGTACAAATTAACCCCTAGAAGTAACCGCGGAACAGGACCGGTGACCCGCTGAGCCATTCAGAGTGGAGAATCCTCTTCGTTTGATCGTCGCTGCACACTGAAGCTTGAATGCAAGGTACCCATTTTGTATTTGGGGTACCTTGCATTCCTATTGGCTGAAATTTTCAAATCAGCCAATAGGATGAGAGCTACTGAAATCCTATTGACTGTTCAAATCTGTAATTTTAGACTTTTTTATTTTTTGTAATTTTAGATTTATTTATTTTAATTGGTATTTTTTTATTTTATGTAATGGGGATTAATTTAGGGGGTGTTATGTTAGGGGGCTTAGTTATTAGATTAGCTATTTGCGTTGTGGGGGGATGGCGGATTAGGGGTTAATAGTTTAAATAGGTAGATTTCGTTGTGGGGGGATGGCAGATTAGGGGTTAATACATTTATTAGTTATTGCGGTGGGTGGGATGGCGGTTGAGAGGTAGATATTGCGCATGCATTAGGTGTTTGCTTTTATTATAACAGCGAGTGACAGGTAAAATATACGCGCCGTACTTGTATGCAGCGCCGTATATGCGATCGAGTGTAAGTGTAGTGTAAGGTCGGGTTACCATAGTAACCTATTAATTTTCAAGAAATCCAGCATTGGGTGGAAGCGTTAAAACAACTCTAACTTACACCTACACGAAAAGGGCGACTGCACGCAATGCGCTATCCTTTTCAATAGAAACCTGGTACTAAAATGGAATTTACTTTTAGCTGCCGGCAGCTTTGGTAGCTTACAGTTTCATTTTTAACAGCTCAATGGAAATGAGCCCATAGTTGGTCATATTGGTCAAGGTAACTATTGATGACTATGGATATTCAGTCATCTAGTATGCATAATTAAATATTTTACGTAACTGAATGTGACTTTAAATAGCAAGTTTGTGCTAACATGATTTATTCAGATTGATCAAACAGCCTTGTACTGTTGAGAATTTCTTTACTGCAATGATGTGCTGTGTATTAACATTTGACCCAGATTGTCTATTTTATTAATAATTTACACCCACTGTGTGAGTATATGTTCAGATGTAATCTGTGATGTTGTTGGGGATTCATTAATTAGATGTATGAGTCCTGGGATACTGCTGTTTCTATCCAACTATAAGCACACACATTAACATTTTTAAAGTAATGTACATCTCACAAGTCTAACAAACACTTCTCTCCTGCTGGTCATATTGCCCCTGATATAATTATGTTTAGGCTATTTAATATTTTTTGGTTCCCCTAAGAACAAAATTATGTAAATGTATATGTAAATTTATTGCAAGACTACAGAAATATCTATAATTACAATGCATTTACATCGCTATAAGCTGTAAATCTAGGTTTCTCCAAATCTCCGATTCTACATCTAACTGCACTGCATATAATGTTTATATCACATACAGACACACCTGGAATATTTGCAGATTTAAATACAAACAGCATTAATACGTAACCTGTGGTTTACTATATATTTATATATGTGGATAGTTGGAAATTGTGAATCCATATTATTTCCTAATGGGTGAATTAAAACCTCAGACTTACGTTACAAATGTGAACAAATTAGTCATGGCAAGCAGCAGGATATGAACAACTTGTGGTCTATTAAATGAATAACAAATTCAAAACATTTATTTTTCTTTTATTTAAATGTTTTTTTTAAATACAGACAGACAAGGCATACAGATCGATAAATGATAGATAGATAGATAGATGATAGGTAAATAGATGATATATAGATAGAGGAACCTTAAAAATGATATATTTGTTCAGCATCAAGGAGATGAGAAGGACGACTGTGTGGTGGCAATTTGTAATAGCATAATGTGTACAGAGCCTGGGACCAGTGGCTATAAAGAGTGTGCTGGTAAACTCAATTAATTATAATAAAAATAATTAATTAGTTATGGTAGAACCCTTAAAGGAACAGTGTACTGTTTGCTTTAATGTGTTACCATTGGTACATTTTACCTGCTGGATAATATTACATTACACAGTAAAATAGGTTTTCCGTTAATTGTGTTTCCAATGGCTTGTTATTCCAGCAGCAAAGTATGAAATGTATTAGAAATTACTTGATTCGTACATTTAATTACATATCTCTCTTTTCTATAGCCAATACTCAAAGGGACACTAAACCCAATTTTTTTCTTTCATGATTCAAATAGAGCTTGCAATTTTAAGCAACTTTCTAATTTACTTCTATTATTAATTGTTCTTCGTTCTATTGCTCTCTTTATTTTAAAAGCAGGAATGTAAAGCTAAGGAGCCGGACCATTTTTGGTCGAGAACCTGGGTTATGCTTACTTATTGGTGGCTAAATGTAGCTACCAATAAGCAAGCACTATCCAGGGTGCTGAACCTTAAATGGGCTGCTTTTTAAATAAAGCTAGCAAGAGAACAAAGAAAAATTGTCAATAGGGGTCAATTAGAAAGCTGCTTAACCCCTTAATGACCACAATGTACCCTGTATGTCACTGGTCGTTAAGGGTTTTTTCAGGACATAATAGCACAAGTCTAGCAAGAACGCGCTATTAATGCTCTCCCTCCAGAAGGCTTTGTGGAATAGAGCAGTCTCAACGCTGGTGGCAAGACCGCGCTATAAAACAATCAAGTCCCAAAAAAAGAACCATTAAAGAAAAAGAAAATTGGGTTTAGTGTCCCTTTAAATTAACAGTCTTTACCAGATCTTTTTTTTTTTAAAGATAGATAATCCCTTTATTACACATTCCTCAGTTTTGCATAACCAACACTTTTATATTAATACATTTTTACCTCTGTGATTACCTCATATCTATGCCTCTGCAGACTGCCCCCTTATCTCAGTCCTTTTGGCAGACTTGCATTTTAGCCAATCAGTGCAGACTCTAAATAACTGCACGGGAGTAAGCACAATGTTATCTATATGACACACATGAAGCACTGTCTAACTGTGAGAAACTGTCAAAATGCATAAAAGATAAGAGGCGGTTTTCAATGGTTTAGAAATCAGTTTGAGCCTATTTCGGTTTTGCTTTCAAAAAAGAATATCAAGAGAACAAAGCATATTAAAAGTAAATTGGAAAGATGTTTAAATTGTCATGCCCTATGTTTATCATGAAAGTTTAATTTTGACTTGACTGTCCCTTTAAGAATTGGCCATTATAGGAGAGGATTTCACAGACAAAATCAGCTATTTCAATTTCCAAAATAAAGGTAGGATATTTGTAAACAATGTAATACACTCCAGGAGATAAAATGATCATTGTGAACAAAGGGGATAAACATTTCCAGCATACTTTCTCTTTAAATTATTTATGAATAGCTTCTGTGCCTTTATTTTGGCTTTTGAAATAGATGCTTTTCCTGTTGATACCGTCCTCTATACTAGTAATTTCAGAACTAGGGAAAAGCTATGTAAACAAGAGGCATCAGAAAATTCAATTTTCTTCCCTGTTTAAAGGATGTTTTTGCATCAGCTTTAAATAGAATGAACCTCTATGTGCTGCATGCCCGAATACACTGTCCCTTTATGTCTCAAAGTGCCAGTTTCCTAAATTCCTTTTTATTATATGTTCAGAGTTATATGCAGAACAAAAGAGAGGTTAACGAATGAGAAGGGAGATGAGTAAAATAAGTGTCAATAGGAAGTAAAAGAACACCCTGATATTGTGGTAAACCTTTTGCCTAGGATTATCTCTAATTGTGAGCTCTTTGTTCTAGACTAAGCATAATGGGCCTAAATGCTCTCAAAAGTGGTTTGGCAAATGCTTGCCCATCTAACACATTAGCCTAGATTACAAGTGGTGCTCTAATGATAGCGCAGGTTGTGATACAAATTATCACTGGACCGTGCTATCATTTGTGTGCAACTTGATATTACAAGTCCATGGTGAATCCCATTTACCAGAGATGGGCTAGCGGCCAACATCGCTCTAGTGCAACCTATACTTCCAATGAATAGGCCAACATCGCTCTAGCGCAACCTATACTTCCAATGAATATTGCGACCCCACTAAATAGAGTTTACATTGCAAGTTGAAGTTACAGTTTGCACTCATGCCAAAGCCAAAACTGCACTACAATATTCACCCCTTAACGACCGACGACGTACAGGGTACGTCCTCTAAAAAAATACAGTTAACGACGAGGACGTACCCTGTACGTCGTCGGTCTGGGAAAGCGGTGGAAGCGATCCTGATCACTTCCAGACGCTTTCTGGTTATTGCAGTGATGCTTCGAGGCATCCTGCAATAACACCCTAGGCCATCCAATGCAGAGAGAGCCACTCTGTGGAGGTTGGGGGCTAAGGGGGAATCCTACACAGCAGCATATGCCAATATGCTGGAAAAAAAAAGATTTTTATTTTTATTTTAGTACTGGCAGACTTTCTCCCAGTACTTAAGATGGCGGGGACAATTGTGGGGTGGGGAGGGAAGAGAGCTGTTTGGGAGGGATCAGGGGGTCTGATGTGTCAGGTGGGAGGCTGATCTCTACACTAAAGCTAAAATTAACCCTGCAAGCTCCCTACAAGCTACCTAATTAACCCCTTCTCTGCTGGGCATAATACACGTGTGGTGCGCAGCGGTATTTAGCAGCCTTCTAATTACCAAAAACAACGCCAAAGCCATATATGTCTGCTATTTCTGAAGGAAGGGGATTCCAGAGAAGCATTTACAACCATTTGTGCCATAATTGCACAAGTTGTTTGTAAATAATTTCAGTGAGAAACCAAAAATTGTGAAAAATGTAACTTTTTTTTAATTTGATCACATTTGGCGGTGAAATGGTGGCATGAAATATACAGAGATGGGCCTAGATCAATACTTGTGGTTGTCTACTACACTACACTAAAGCTAAAATTAACCCTACATGCTCCCTAATTAACCCCTTCACTGCTGGCCAAAATACACATACGGTGCACAGTGGCATTTAGAGGCCTTCTAATTACCAAAAAACAACGCCAACGCCATATATGTCTGCTATTTCTGAACAAAGGGAATCCCAGAGAAGCATTTACAACCATTTATGCCATAATTGCACAAGTTGAAAAAGTGAACAATTGTTTTAATTTGATCGCATTTGGCGGTGAAATGATGGCATGAAATATACCAAAATGGGCCTAGATCAATACTTTGGGATGTTTTCTAAAAATAAATATATACATGTCAAGGGATATTTAGGGATTCCTGAAAGATATCAGTGTCCCAATGTAACTAGCACTAATTTTGAAACAAAAGTGGTTTGGAAATAGCAAAGTGATACTTGTATTTATTGCCGTATAACTTTCAAAAAAAGGAAAGAACATTTCTTTCATGTAATTGGCAAGAGTCCATGAGCTAGTGATGTATGGTATATACAATCCTACCAGGAGGGGCAAAGTTTCCCAAACCTCAAAATGCCTATAAATACATCCCTCACCACACCCACAATTCAGTTTTACAAACTTTGCCTACTATGGAGGTGGTGAAGTAAGTTTGTGCCAAGATTTCTACGTTGATATGCGCTTCTCAGCATTTTGAAGCCTGATTCCTCTTAGAGTTCAGTAAATGTCAGAGGGATGTGAAGGGAGTATCACCTATTGAATGCAATGATTTCCTCACTGGAGATCTATTTCAAAGGTTCTCTGTTATCAGTCATAGAGATTCATCTCCTACCTCCCTTTTCAGATCAACGATATACTCTCATATTCTATTACCTCTACTGATAACCGTTTCAGTACTGGTTTGGCTATCTGCTATATGTGGATGGGTGTCTTTTGGTAAGTATGCTTTCATTACTTAAGACACTCTCAGCTATGGTTTGGGACTTTATGTATTTATATAAAGTTCTAAATATATGTATTGTACTTATATTTGCCATGATTCAGGTTTTCAGTATATTTCTTTTTGCAGACTGTCAGTTTCATATCTGGGAAATGCATTTTTTAGAAAAAATATATTTCTTACCTGGGATATAGTCTTTTTTTCAATTGACTGTCATTTTAAATTCGTGGGCAGATTTAGGCTTGTGAGGGCGCAAATTGCCAAAGTATATTGCGTGATTTTTGGCGCAAGATTTTTTGGCGCAAAGTTATGTTCGATGACGCAAATTTGTCACTTCCGGCGTCTTAGTTGACGCCGAGTCCTTTCACAAGGTGGCGTCTTCAATGACGCAAGTGTGTCATTTCCGGATGTTATTAGCGTAATTTTGTTTCTGTTTGTGTTGTGCGTCATACTTGGCGCCAAATATTTTCATTATTTAAAACCCCATTCTTATATGCCTCTTGCTTTTTTTACTCAGAGGGCTATGCTGTTTGCATTTTTTTCCCATTCCTGAAACTGCCATATAAGGAAATTGATAATTTTGCTTTATATGTTGTTTTTTTCTCTTACATTTGTAAGATGTCTCAATCTGATCCTGTCTCAGAAATCACTGTTGGAACCCTGCTGCCTGATAACAGTTCTACCAAAGTTAAGTGCATTTGTTGTAAACTTGTGGAGATTATATCTCCAGCTGTGGTTTGTAATAGTTGTCATGATAAACTTTTACGTGCAAATAATGGCCTCTATGTATGAAGCCGTCTACTTTCCTGCATTTGCCGCTCCAATACGCTCGCCTAAGCTCGCCTACCATCGCTGCCGTGGACCTGAATACGTTTGCCAAAGTTATCAAGAAAGCTGTCAAGAAGCCACACACCAAGTACGGAGCAATGAGCAGCGGGCTGTTGTTAACTGACAGTCATCGATCTCGCTGCTCATCAGCTTCTACCCTGTCACTAAGCACCCACACTAAACTACACCGGACCCTGCCGCAACTAAATTAAATGTTTAAACCCTAAACTGCCGCTCCCGGACCCCGCCGCCACCTATATTAAACTTATTAACCCCTATCCTGCCCCTCCCGCTGCCACCTATATTAAACTTATTAACCCCTAAACCTAAGTCTAACACTAACACTAACACCCCCCTAACTTTAATATTATTTAAATAAATCTAAATAAAACTTACTATTATTAACTAAATTATTCCTATTTAAACATAAATACTTACCTGTAAAATGAACCATAAGATAGCTACAATATAATTACTAATTATATTGTAGCTATTTTAGGATTTAATTTTATTTTACAGGCAACTTTGTATTTATTTTAACCAGGTACAATAGTTATTAAATAGTTATTAACTATTTAATAGCTACATAGCTAAAATACTTGCAAAATTACCTGTAAAATAAATCCTAACCTAAGTTACAATTAAACCTAACACTACACTATCATTAAATAAATTAAATAAATTAACTACAATCACCTAAAATTAAATTCAATTAAATAAACTAAACTATTGTACAAAAAAAACAAACACTAAATTACAGAAAATAAAAAAGAATTACAAGAAGTTTAAACTAATTACACCTAATTTAAGCCCCCTAATAAAATAATAAAGCCCCTCAAAATAAAAAATATGCCCTACCCTATTCTAAATTACAAAGTAATCAGCTCTTTTACTGGCTTTTTGCAGGGCATTGCCCCAACGTAATCAGCTCTTTTACCTGTAAAAAAAAACATACAATACCCCCCCCCAACATTAAAACCCACCACCCACATACCCCTACTCTAAGCCACCCAAACCCCCCTTTAAAAAAACCTAACACTAACCCCCGGAAGATCTCCCTACCTTGAGTTGTCTTCACCCAGCCGAGCCGAATGCTTCATCCAAGCGGAGCAAGAAGAGGTCCTCCATCCGGTAGAAGTCTTCATCCAAGCGGGGCAGAAGAGGTCCTCCATCCAGTAAAAGTCTTCATCCAAGCGGTGTCTTCTATCTTCATCCAACCGCGGCTCCATCTTCCAGACCTCCGACGCGCAACATCCTTCTGGCCCGACGGACTAACAACGAATGAAGGTTCCTTTAAGGGACGTCATCCAAGATGGTGTCCCTCAAATTCCTATTGGCTGATTCTATCAGCCAATCGGAATTAAGGTAGGAAAAATCCGATTGGCTGATTCAATCAGCCAATCGGATTGAAGCTCAATCCGATTGGCTGATCCAATCAGCCAATCGGATTGACCTTGCATTCTATTGGCTGACATGGAATGCTGACATGACTTCTAAGTCCAGATTGCTATCTCTTTCTTTCCAAGGTAATAAGTTATTTGGTTCTCAGTTGGATTCGATTATTTCAACTGTCACTGGAGGGAAGGGAGTTTTTTTGCCTCAGGATAAAAGACCTAAGGTTAAATCTAAAGCTTCTAAACGTTTTCATTCCTTTCGACAAAATAATGAACAGAAACCTATTCCTTCCCCCAAGAAATCTGTTTCCAATTGGAAACCTTCTTCAAATTGGAATAAATCCAAGCCATTTAAGAAACCAAAGCCATCCCCCAAGTCCGTATGAAGGTGCGGCCCTCATTCCAGCTCAGCTGGTAGGGGGCATATTAAGATTTTTCAAGGATGTTTGGACAAATTCTGTTCAAAATCAATGGATTCCGAGTATTGTCTCTCAGGGGTACCGAATAGGATTCAGAATAAGACCTCCTGTGAGAAGATATTTTCTCTCACACATCCCAGCAAATCAAGTAATGGCTCAGGCTTTCCTGAAGTGTGTTTCAGACCTGGAATTTTCAGGGGTAACAATGCCAGTTCCATTTCAGGAACAGGGTCTGGGGTTTTATTCAAATCTATTCATTGTCCCAAAGAAAGAAAATTCATTCAGACCAGTTCTTGATCTGAAAATTTTGAATTGTTATGTAAGAGTACCAACTTTCAAAATGATGACTATAAGGACTATTCTGCTTTTTGTTCAGCAAGGACATTATATGTCCACAATAGACTTACAGGATGCATATCTTCATATTCTGATTCATCCAGATCATTATCAGTTTCTGAGATTCTCTTTTCTAGACAAGCATTACCAATTTGTCGATCTTCCTTTTGGCCTAGCGACAGCTCCAAGACTCTTTTCAAAGGTTCTCGGTGCCCTACTCTCTGTAATCAGAGAGCGGGGTATTGCCGTGTTTCCTTATTTGGACAATATCTTGGTACTAGCTCAGTCTTTACGTTCTGCAGAATCTCACATGAATCAACTAGTGTTGTTTCTTCGAACACATGGTTTGAGGATCAATTTAGCAAAAAGTTATTTGATTCCTCAGACAAGGGTCACCTTTTTAGGTTTCCAGATAGATTCAGTGTCCATGACTCTGTCTCTAACAGACAAGAGACATTTAAAATTGGTTGTAGACTGTGGGAGCCTTCAGTCTCAGTCATTCCCTTCAGTAGTTATGTGCATGGAAGTTTTAGGTCTCATGACTGCAGAATTGGATGCGATCCCCTTTGCTCGTTTACACATGAAACCTCTTCAGCTTTGTATGCTGAACCAATGGTGCACGGATTACACATGAAACCTCTTCAGCTTTGTATGCTGAACCAATGGTGCACGGATTATACAAGGATATCACAATTAATATCCTTAAATCCCAATCTTCGACTATCTCTGACTTGGTGGTTAGATCACCATCGTATAGTTCAAGGGGCCTCTTTTGTTCATCCAACCTGGACTGTGATCACAACTGTGAGTCTTTCAGGTTGGGGAGCTGTTTGAGGATCTCTGACAGCACAAGGGGTTTGGAAATCTCAAGAGGTGAGATTACCAATTAATATTTTGGAACTCCGTGCAATGTTTAGGGCTCTTCAGATTTGGCCGATCATTTGTTTTCAGACAGACAATATCACAACTGTGGCATATGTCAATCATCAGGGTGGGATTCACAGTCTCCAAGCTATGAAAGAAGTATCTTGGATACTTGCTTGGGCAGAATACAGCTCCTGTCTAATTTCTGTGATTCATATCCCAGGTATAGACAATTGGGAGGCGGATTATCTCAGCCGTCAGACTTTACATCCGGGGGAGTGGTCCCTCCATCCAGATGAGTTTTCTCAGGTTGTTCAGATGTGGGGTCTTCCAGAAATAGATCTGATGGCTTCTCATCTAAACAAGAAACTTCCCAGGTACCTGTCCAAGTCCAGGGATCCTCAGGCGGAAGCAGTGGATGCCTTGACACTTCCTTGGTGTTATCAGCCTGCTTATATTTTCCCGCCTCTTGTTCTTCTTCCAAGAGTGATCTCCAAAATCATCATGGAGCAATCGTTTGTGTTGCTGGTGGCTCCAGCATGGCCTCACAGGTTTTGGTATGCGGATCTTGTTTGGATGTCCAGTTGCCAACCTTGGCCACTTCGATTAAGGCCGGACCTTCTGTCTCAAGGTCCGTTTTTCCATCAGGATCTCAAATCATTAAATTTGAAGGTATGGAAATTGAACGCCTAGTGCTTAGTCATAGAGGTTTCTCTGACTCAGTGATTAATACATACTATCTTACGGGCTCGTAAATCTGTTTCTAGAAAGATTCATTATCAAGTTTGGAAGACCTATAGTTCATTGTGTTCTTCTCATAATTTCAGAATTCCTAGAATTTTACAGTTTCTTCAGGATGGTTTGGATAAGGGTTTGTCTGCAAGTTCCTTGAAGGGACAAATCTCTGCTCTTTCTGTTTTATTTCACAGAAAGATTGCTAAACTTCCTGATATTCACTGTTTTGTACAGGCTTTGGTTTGTATCAAGCCTGTCATTAAATCAATCTCTCCTCCTTGGAGTCTTAATTTGGTTTTGAAGGCCTTGCAGGCTCCTTTAGAGCCTATGCATTCTTTGGACATTAAACTACTTTCTTGGAAAGTGTTGTTCCTTTTGGCCATCTCATCTGCTAGAAGAGTTTTTGAATTATCTGCTCTTTCTCCTTTTCTGTTTTTTCATCAGGATAAGGTGGTTTTGCGGACTTCATTTAAATTCTTACCTAAGGTTGTGAATTCTAACAACATTAATAGAGAAATTGTTGTCCCTTCCTTGTGTCCCAATCCTAAGAATTCTTTGGAGAGATCCTTACATTCTTTGGATGTGGTAAGAGCTTTGAAATATTATGTTGAAGCTACTAAAGATTTCAGGAAGACTTCTAGTCTATTTGTTATCTTTTCTGGTTCTAGGAAAGGTCAGAAGGCTTCTGCTGTTTCCTTGGCTTCGTGGTTAAAGCTTTTGATTCATCTAGCTTATTTGGAGTCTGGTCAAGCCCCGCCTCAGAGAATTACAGCTGATTCTACTAGATCAGTCTCCACTTTGTGGGCTTTTAGGAATTAAGCTTCAGTTGATCAGATTTGCAAAGCAGCAACGTGGTCTTCTTTGCATACATTTACTAAATTTTACCGTTTTGATGTATTTGCTTCTTCGAAAGCAGTTTTTGGTAGAAAAGTTCTTCAGGCAGCTGATTCTTCTGCTTATGTTTTAAGTTTTTCTTTTCATCTATGAGAATAAACTTATATTTTGGGTTGTGGATTAATTTTTTTCAGCGAAAAAATGCTGTATTTATTTTATCCCTCTCTCTCTAGTGACTCTTGCGTGGAGTTCCACATCTTGGGTATTGCTATCCCATATGTCACTAGCTCATGAACTCTTGCCAATTACATGAAAGAAAACATAATTTATGTAAGAACTTACCTGATAAATTCATTTCTTTCATGTTGGCAAGAGTCCATGAGGCCCCACCCCCTTCTTTGAGTGGATATGATTTTTTTGTAAAAAGCACAATTATTTCCAAATTCCTTTGTTGATGCTTTTTACTCATTTCTTTATCACCCCACTTCTTGGCTATTCGTTAAATTGAATTGTGGGTGTGGTGAGGGGTGTATTTATAGGCATTTTGAGGTTTGGTAAACTTTGCCCCTCCTGGTAGGAATGTATATCCCATACGTCACTAGCTTATGGACTCTTGCCAATATGAAAGAAATTAATTTATCAGGTAAGTTCTTATATAAATTATGTTGTAAACATTGGGTATTTCTAAATTCAAGACAAAATTTAGAAACTATTTAGCATGGGTGTTTTTTGGTGGTTGTAGATGTGTAACAGATTTTGGGGGTCAAAGTTAGAAAAAGTGTGTTTATTTTTTCCTCATATTTTATAATTTTTTTATAGTAAATTATAAGATACGATGATACCTTTAGAAAGTCCATTTAATGGCAAGAAAAACGGTATATAATATGTGTGGGTACAGTAAAGGAGTAAGAGGAAAATTACAGCTTAACACAAACACTGCAAAAATGTAAAAATAGCCGGACAGAAAATGGAAAAGTGCTGTGGTCATTAAGGGGTTAAGCAGAGCTAGAGACCAGAAGTAAAGTGTAAGGGTTAAAAATATGTTTTCACAAAACACAGAAAAAACGCATATATACACTGTTTAATAAAAAATATAATTTTAATATTAAAAATGTCTTATAAAGGTTAAAAGGGATATGTGGTACAGTATATGGCAGTGTGTTTGACTGGAAAGGGCTCCAATATATATATATATATATATATATATATATATTCTATCTAACCTTCAGCTTTAGTGCAGTTGATCTAGCGCAGTGATGGGTTATAGCACGAGCCTTAACTGATGTGTTTTTTTGTAGTGCGGCCCAAAGAAGTCTACGGGCAGAAGATGTCAGCCTGGTTGCAATTATTTATATTTAAAAGGTGATAAAGGCATTTGTACTTAAAAATTGTTAAACGAAGTCCCATCTTGAGATGAAATTTAAATTAAAAAAACTAACATTTCCAGACACTTTTTACTGAAAACCTGTGAATCATGCAAAATAATGAAAGCCAGAGATACAGGAATTATTGTGTCTCATTATGCTATTTTTGTAAACAAACCATTAGTGGTTAAAACAAATAAGCATTTAGCAAATGCATAACTGTGGAAATATCAAATGACAATAAGTACATTGACAAATTCAATCCGAAAATCAATACCAATATACTATAGCCAAGGCCATAAAAAAAATAATCAAACAGCATGTTAGATCTGTGTTTTAGTATAGCATAATGCAGACTAATGACATTTGGAGAAACATCCATTAACAGATTTCTAGTAAATCTATTAATCTAGCAGATATCTTTGTCCTCTTGGCTGATAAGGTATGCTCTTGAACCAGAAGCTAATTTAGGCCTAGATTTGGAGTTTGGCGTTAGCCGTGAAAACCAGCGTTAGAGGCTCCTAACGCTGGTTTTAGGCTACCGCCGGTATTTGGAGTCAGTGATTAAAGGGTCTAACGCTCACTTTTCAGCCGCGACTTTTCCATACCGCAGATCCCCTTACGTCAATTGCGTATCCTATCTTTTCAATGGGATCTTTCTAACGCTGGTATTTAGAGTCGTTTCTGAAGTGAGCGTTAGAGCTCTAACGACAAAACTCCAGCCGCCGGAAAATAGCAGGAGTTAAGAGCTTTCTGGGCTAACGCCGGTTCATAAAGCTCTTAACTACTGTACCCTAAAGTACACTAACACCCATAAACTACCTATGTACCCCTAAACCGAGGTCCCCCCACATCGCCGCCACTCGATTTAAATTTTTTAACCCCTAATCTGCCGACCGCCACCTACGTTATACTTATGTACCCCTAATCTGCTGCCCCTAACCCCGCCGACCCCTGTATTACATTTATTAACCCCTAACCTGCCCCCCACAACGTCGCTGCCAGCTACTTACAATAATTAACCCCTAATCTCCCGACCGCAAAGCGCCGCCACCTACGTTATCCTTATGTACCCCTAATCTGCTGCCCCTAACACCGCCGACCCTATATTATATTTATTAACCCCTAATCTGCCCCCCTCAACGTCGCCGACACCTGCCTACACTTATTAACCCCTAATCTGCCGAGCGGACCTGAGCGCTACTATAATAAAGTTATTAACCCCTAATCCGCCTCACTAACCCTATCATAAATAGTATTAACCCCTAATCTGCCCTCCCTAACATCGCCGACACCTACCTTCAATTATTAACCCCTAATCTGACGACCGGAGCTCATCGCTACTATAATAAATGGATTAACCCCTAAAGCTAAGTCTAACCCTAACACTAACACCCCCCTAACTTAAATATAATTTACATCTAACGAAATTAATTAACTCTTATTAAATAACTTATTCCTATTTAAAGCTAAATACTTACCTGTAAAATAAATCCTAATATAGCTACAATATAAATTATAATTATATTATAGCTATTTTAGGATTAATATTTATTTTACAGGCAACTTTGTAATTATTTTAACCAGGTACAATAGCTATTAAATAGTTAAGAACTATTTAATAGTTACCTAGTTAAAATAATAACAAATTTACCTGTAAAATAAATCCTAACCTAAGATATAATTAAACCTAACACTACCCTATCAATAAATTAATTAAATAAACTACCTACAATTACCTACAATTAACCTAACACTACACTATCAATAAATTAATTAAACACAATTCCTACAAATAAATACAATTAAATAAACTAGCTAAAGTACAAAAAATAAAAAAGAACTAAGTTACAAAAAATAAAAAAATATTTACAAACATCAGAAAATTATTACAACAATTTTAAACTAATTACACCTACTCTAAGCCCCCTAATAAAATAACAAAGACCCCCAAAATAAAAAATTCCCTACCCTATTCTAAATTAAAAAAGTTAAAAGCTCTTTTACCTTACCAGCCCTGAACAGGGCCCTTTGCGGGGCATGCCCCAAGAATTTCAGCTCTTTTGCCTGTAAAAAAAACACATACAATACCCCCCCCCCAACATTACAACCCACCACCCACATACCCCTAATCTAACCCAAACCCCCCTTAAATAAACCTAACACTAAGCCCCTGAAGATCTTCCTACCTTGTCTTCACCATCCAGGTATCACCGATCCGTCCTGGCTCCAACATCTTCATCCAACCCAAGCAGGGGTTGGCGATCCATCATCCGGTGGCTGAAGAGGTCCAGAAGAGGCTCCAAAGTCTTCCTCCTATCCGGCAAGAAGAGGACATCCGGACCGGCAAACATCTTCTCCAAGCGGCATCTTCGATCTTCTTGCATCCGGTGCGGAGCGGGTCCATCTTGAAGCAGGCAACGCGGATCCATCCTCTTCTTCCGTTGTCTCCCGATGAATGACGGTTCCTTTAAGGGACGTCATCCAAGATGGCGTCCCTTGAATTCCGATTGGCTGATAGGATTCTATCAGCCAATCGGAATTAAGGTAGGAATCCAATCAGCCAATCGGATTGAGCTCGCATTCTATTGGCTGATCGGAACAGCCAATAGAATGCGAGCTCAATCTGATTGGCTGATTGGATCAGCCAATCGGATTGAACTTGATTCTGATTGGCTGATTCCATCAGCCAATCAGAATATTCCTACCTTAATTCCGATTGGCTGATAGAATCCTATCAGCCAATCGGAATTCAAGGGACGCCATCTTGGATGACGTCCCTTAAAGGAACCGTCATTCGTCGGGAGACAACGGAAGAAGAGGATGGATCCGCGTCACCTGCTTCAAGATGGACCCGCTCCGCACCGGATGCAAGAAGATCGAAGATGCCGCTTGGAGAAGATGTTTGCCGGTCCGGATGTCCTCTTCTTGCCGGATAGGAGGAAGACTTTGGAGCCTCTTCTGGACCTCTTCAGCCACCGGATGATGGATCGCCAACCCCCGCTTGGGTTGGATGAAGATGTTGGAGCCAGGACGGATCGGTGATACCTGGATGGTGAAGACAAGGTAGGAAGATCTTCAGGGGCTTAGTGTTAGGTTTATTTAAGGGGGGTTTGGGTTAGATTAGGGGTATGTGGGTGGTGGGTTGTAATGTTGGGGGGGGGTATTGTATGTTTTTTTTACAGGCAAAAGAGCTGAAATTATTGGGGCATGCCCCGCAAAGGGCCCTGTTCAGGGCTGGTAAGGTAAAAGAGCTTTTAACTTTTTTAATTTAGAATAGGGTAGGGAATTTTTTATTTTGGGGGTCTTTGTTATTTTATTAGGGGGCTTAGAGTAGGTGTAATTAGTTTAAAATTGTTGTAATAATTTTCTGATGTTTGTAAATATTTTTTTATTTTTTGTAACTTAGTTCTTTTTTATTTTTTGTACTTTAGCTAGTTTATTTAATTGTATTTATTTGTAGGAATTGTGTTTAATTAATTTATTGATAGTGTAGTGTTAGGTTAATTGTAGGTAATTGTAGGTAGTTTATTTAATTAATTTATTGATAGGGTAGTGTTAGGTTTAATTATATCTTAGGTTAGGATTTATTTTACAGGTAAATTTGTTATTATTTTAACTAGGTAACTATTAAATAGTTCTTAACTATTTAATAGCTATTGTACCTGGTTAAAATAATTACAAAGTTGCCTGTAAAATTAATATAAATCTTAAAATAGCTACAATATAATTATAATTTATATTGTAGCTATATTAGGATTTATTTTACAGGTAAGTATTTAGCTTTAAATAGGAATAAGTTATTTAATAAGAGTTAATTAATTTCGTTAGATGTAAATTATATTTAAGTTAGGGGGGTGTTAGTTTTAGGGTTAGACTTAGCTTTAGGGGTTAATCCATTTATTATAGTAGCGATGAGCTCCGGTCGTCAGATTAGGGGTTAATAATTGAAGTTAGGTGTCGGCGATGTTAGGGAGGGCAGATTAGGGGTTAATACTATTTATGATAGGGTTAGTGAGGCGGATTAGGGGTTAATAACTTTATTATAGTAGCGCTCAGGTCCGCTCGGCAGATTAGGGGTTAATAAGTGTAGGCAGGTGTCGGCGACGTTGTGGGGGGCAGATTAGGGGTTAATAAATATAATATAGGGGTCGGCGATGTTAGGGCAGCAGATTAGGGGTACATAGGGATAACGTAGGTTGCGGCGGTTTACGGAGCGGCAGATTAGGGGTTAAAAAAAATATGCAGGGGTCAGCGATAGCGGGAGCGGCAGATTAGGGGTTAATAAGTGTAAGGTTAGGGGTGTTTAGACTCGGGGTACATGTTAGAGTGTTAGGTGCAGACGTAGGAAGTGTTTCCCCATAGGAAACAATGGGGCTGCGTTAGGAGCTGAACGCTGCTTTTTTGCAGGTGTTAGGTTTTTTTTCAGCTCAAACAGCCCCATTGTTTCCTATGGGGATATCGTGCACGAGCACGTTTTTGAGGCTGGCCGCGTCCGTAAGCAACTCTGGTATTGAGAGTTGCATTTGCGGTAAAAATGCTCTACGCTCCTTTTTTGGAGCCTAACGCAGCATTTGTTTGAACTCTCGATACCAGAGTTAAATTCATGGTGCGGCCAGAAAAAAGCCCGCGGAGCGTTAACAGCCCTTCTACCGCCAAACTCCAAATCTAGGCCTAAGAGAGTATATGTGAACATTGTTTTCATTGATTAAAGTCAAGGTCAATTTGGATGAATTAGTGCCCGGTTTTTAATAAACCTATTAAAAACAAGGGCACTTTATTTCATCAAAATTGACATTTCACTTTTCAAAAACTTACCTTTGAATCCTGAATGCCACTCCAGCGATTCCCCCGGCCGTCAAAAGCCTCTTCTTACGTCAGAAATTACGAATCCGGCTTCCTCCAATCACGGCTTTCCCCCCGGGGGATCATGGCCTGATACAACGCTGTGATTGGAGGAAGCCGAATTCCTCATTTTGGACCCGCGAAGAGGACTTGCAACGGGCGGAGGAAGCGCTGCAGCGGCTGACAGGATTAAAAGGTAAGTTTTTGAAGAAAAGGAGTGAAATGTTAATTTTGATGAATTAAAGTGCCCTTGTTTTTAATAGGATTATTAAAAACAGGGCACTAATTCATCCAAATTGACCTTCACTTTAAAAAAAAGGACTTTCAGTCTCTTTACAATAAGTGTTGGAAAGGAAACATTTGAAAATGTGTTTAACATAAGCCCATATGGAATGTTGAGTAATGTAGCCGGATATTTCAAAAGTCCGGCCTGTGAATCATTCTATGTCTGATCTGTTGTAAGATATTGCAAGTGTTAATAACCAGTAACCAGCAATTCAGACTAATTTGTATCCAGGATTTCTACATATTGCTTCTCTCTGCCTGAGTCTCAGTGTAATTAAGAACTGTTACAATTTTACAGACTGCTTTTTCTGCTGCAAACCTTAGCAGGTATGCTAAGTGTATATTAAAGAACTTACCTTTTCACCTAATAACCTGCTGTTGCTTTATTAATAATACCAGCAAAACAAATCTGCACTGAACAACCCCTCCTGAGATGCATTGCTAGGCCTTAAAGGGACAGCTACTATATTTACTCCTCATCTCCCTTACTCCAGGTAACAAAAATAAGTGACTGTTTAATGTATTATATTCAGCTATAGACTTTTCTCTCTCTGCAGTTGAGGTCAATTCATGCTCAGTCATTGAAAATATATAAGCATATAACACTATGCTTGCTCTCTTCCTTCCGTATGAAGTTTCTTCATGAAATTCCTTACCAGATACCTGCTTCCTATCATTAACTATCTGACTATTTTAGCAAGCTGAGCTTTAAACATTAGGCTCGGATAGCGAATCACTTTCTGCTGAGACCTATTTTTCTTGTCTATTGATTTTTCTTTTGATTCTGGATTAAAATGGTCTGTTGCATGAAAAATTAGAATGACAATTTAACTTAATACATGGCATGATTAAGGGTGGATAACCTGGAATATTGCTGTGTCATGTATTAGATCGAATTCCTTGATAATAGTTTTTTTATAATGCAAGTGCTGTGGACCAAGAATGATTGGGAAGTGGGATAGGGGGCTGGCAGTAAGCCCCTGTCTTTACATGCACTACTATATGCCTAAAGGGACACGGTTGATTCCAACGTTCTTTAAACTTTTCCTTTATACACACATGCATAAATGATTTTTCCCCCTATAGGATCATTGTGACTTTTAATTTAATTTTCGATTGAGAATGAATTAACTTCAAACTTTATTTGAATCTTATGGTGATTTAGGAAGTAAGATGATTTGTAATATATAATTTGATTTAACATCAACTACTATTTGCAGACTTTTTTTTTCTCCTAACACCCGAGACCTCATATCTTTGAGCCCTTATAAAATTTTAATTGACATTTTTTTACAAATATTTATTAGACAGTTATTATGAGTGTAAATGTACTTCTAAATGTATTTTTGATGTATTTTGTTAAACATTTTTGTCTTGCATAACAGTTAACCAGCGCTCTGAAGTCGTGTGATTCCAACTCATGTTAAATTCAATTGCGCTCAAGCAAACGCATTTACTTTCAACTCGTAATATGCGCACTACTTCTGATGCGTGCAAAGAGTCACGATAAACCCCTTTTCGGTTGCACTTAACTGTTAGCTCACCACTCGTAATCTAGCACTATATTAGAGTGCTGTAACATTCCCAAAGTCTTATTTTTATACTTGGACATTTTAGGCTAGCTGTGGATGCCCAATAAACAATTTGAGGCTGAGGGAATGTGGTTTTCAACAAATTTGAATTATTGATAAAAAATGTAAGTTTGGCTGTAAACACTTTTGTTTTGGTTAGACTGAAATAGGGGTAGTGACACCGATCTTAATGTGCTGAAAATCTAAATTAAAATAAGACATTTATGGTGATAGATTTTACTATTATAAGAAAAAAATTGATAAGCAAGGTTGGAAACATTGGATGATTTCAGATAGAAATTCTGAACTGATTAAAGTTAATTCTTACAATGTTAAAATAATCTTTTAAACACTCCATAATGCTAAAATTGCTGTGTCAGAGTCGTTGGCATTTTGCGGTTTACTATGTTTACAATTTGTTTTTGTGGAGGGCATTTTTAGTTTAACTACAACTCATGATAGAGTTGGCCCTAATCCTGCTGCTAAAAAACTATTACAACATTATCACAACTACATTTTTTTTAACAATGTGTTACACTTATTCATACTAGTGTTGAAATAACTATTTTGCAACTTGAAAAAAAATATATATTAACTTGAAAGGTTTACCAAAACCCATAAAGGAAATCAATAAACACAATTAAAGAAAGTTTTAAATACAATAATGTGCAGCTGAAAGCAGTTGCTGAGTCTGACAAACAATCTGTCTAGTAAATTATTGACTGTAGACATTTTTGGTTTAATGCAAGACATTAGTATTGCATTCTGAACCGATATGATGACCCATTCTAGTGAGTTTTAATTTGGGGGGGAAAAGTATAGAAACAAACAGTTCAAATTTTACCAGGAGATTTTCAGATAGTTACTTTGTAAAGAACAGAAACAGTTTAACCCCTTCAGTGGCAAGCACATAATTGACCTGCTAACCCTTTGTTTGACAGTTCTAAAATTCTAAACTTGTCACACTGTCATACTAGTGTGTTTCTGCTGCTGACAGCTAGAGTTCACCTGCTTATGTCTGTCTGTAAATCATGAATGGTCACATTTCCAGAGCAGTTTTTGTTTCTAGGTCAACCTATTCTGTTTATGCTTCTGCTAATAAGGTAATTTTCTGAAATGTTTTGTCTAGCAATGTGTTCTTGTTGGAACCTGATCTTGTTAATTTTCATTTTATGTAAAACAATATTTATGGTTTCTTCCCCATATAAAAAATAAATAATATATAACTGTCCTATGGAGAATCATCATTTCCATTGCAGTGCATTGCAGAGTTACAGGATTATGAGGGAGAGATTACTCTTGGGGCCGAATTATCAAGCTCCGAATGTAGCTTGATGCCCCTGTTTCTGTGCAAGCCTTCAGGCTCGCCGGAAACAGAAGTTATGAAGCAGTGGTCTAAAGCCCGCTTCTCCATAACTTGTCCGCCTGCTCTGAGGCAGCGGACAGAAATCAACCCGATCAAATACGATCGGGTTGATTGACACCCCCTGCTAGTGGCCGATTGGCCACGAATCTGCAGGGGGCAGGTTTGCACAAGAAATTCACAAGCACTGCTTGTGCAATTATAAATGCCGACAGCGTATGCTGACGGCATTTATCGATATGCGGCGGACATGATACGCTACATTGTATCATGTCCGCTCGCACTATGATAAATTGGCCCCTTGGAGTGTGTCATATGTAGGTTTGTCATAAGGAGGCACCAGTCACGCCACACCGCTCTAGCCGTTGCTGGGGGTGCAGCGTCTCCTCACCTGCTCATTGCCAGGGGCTGTGTTGGCTCCGGATGCGTGTGGCACTGACGTCAACGCTGCACGCTCCTCTCTCTCTCAGATGCCGGTCTGGATTCCTGTGGCGCGAATCCTGCGCCTATGTAAGTCCCTCAATGACGATCTATCACTGCCCAAGTATAGGTGTTACTTTGTGTGCTCCTGGGTGTGATAGATCGTTACTACAGTATTGCCTTAAAGTCTTTGAACCCTGCCTGTCTGAATACTCTACCTGTTATAACCCTGAACTGCTGGATTGATATACTGCTGCTGAACTCTGCCTATCTGACTACTCTGCCTGTTTAACCCCTAATTTGCTGGATTGATATACTGCTGCTGAACCCTTCCTGCCTGAATACTCTGCTAATTAACCCCTGTTGTTCTGGATTGCCTCTTTGTTGCTGAACCCTGCCTGCCTGACCATTCTAGTGGTGTGCCCTTGGACTGCTTTGCTGTTGCCAAACCCTGCCTGACCATTCTAGTGGTTTGTCCTTGGACTGCTCTGCCGTTGCCACTGGGGACTGTCCTGCCTGTGGTGAGTGCCGCCTTCCTCATCTTACTAACTTTCTCTGCTCTGGGATATTCCTTATCATTTCGGCTCTACCCCGGGTTAACAAGACTACTAGCCAAGTTCGGTCTGATAGAGGAGTATCCCACAAGTATTACATTATACTTGGGCCATGAAGTCAGCGGAGGTGGTACAAGCTGTTTATCTTCAGGGACAGATGTTGGTAACCCATACCACACAGTTGCAGAATATGGATTCCAAGCTAGAGGCTATTACCGCTCAATTCTCCTTACTAGTTACAGCGATGAATACCGCTCCCTTTGTTTCACCACCAGTCCCTACTCCTGGTACTGCGACTTCTTCCACTGCTTCTGGAATTATACCCCAGATACCTTTGCCTGACAAGTGTGAAGGTACTACTGATTGCAGGGGCTTTCTTAACCAATGCAGGCTGCACTTCTGCACTTTCAGTCTCACCAGTCAAGGGTCACCTTTATCATTTCCTTACTGAAAGACAAGGCCCTAGCCTGGGTCTCTCCCCTTTTGGAACACGACGCTCCACTCCTACATGATGCTGATGATTTAATTTCTGCTTTATTTTCTGTGTTTGGGACTTCTGGCCGTACCTCTGCGGCAGAATATTCTCTCCTAGATCTCCACCAGGGCAATAGAACTGTGGCACAATTCACCATCGAGTTTCTCACCTTGGCACTTAAAACCACTTGGGATGGCAGTGCTCTCAAGTCAGCCTTTAGGAGGGGCCTGCATGAACATATCAAAGATGAACTCAATTATCGTGATATTCCTTCTTCTTTTGATGACTTTATAACACTTTGTATCAGTCTGGACTCTCGCTTTCAGGAGAGACAAGCCGAGAGAGACAGAACAAGGAGGGTCCTTCCCTCCCGTCCTTCTGTTCATCCGGTTTTGGCAGTATCCTTTACCCCTTCAGCAGCTCCAGTTACCTAAGTGGAGGAACCTATGGATCTCTCCTCCTTCAAACCTTCAGAGTCTGAAAGAACGAGAAGAAGGAGACTGAGATTATGCTTTTATTGTGGATTTAACTCCCACCAACTAAAGCACTGTGACATTCAGCCGGGAAAAGCCAATGCTTAGGGGATAACACAGGGGTACCTCTAAGCATGATCTCTACTAAATCCCCTCACTCCTCTCGGATCCTGCTACCTGTTACCCTTACCTTCCTTCAGAATACTGTCCACACTCAAGCCTTCATAGATTCAGGATGGCTTGCCTCTTTTGCAGAAGAGACATCATCTCAAAATAACTACTCTGGATGGCACCCCCCTTGGTTCAGGCTTGATCCATTTTGAGTCAGCACCCCTGACCCTGACTGTGGGATTCCTTCATACCGAACAGCTGCAGTTCGAGGTCATTCATTCCCCAGCACAGCCTGTCATCCTTGGTCTTCCTTGGCTTCGGGTACACAACCCACAGTTTGACTGGGCTGAGGGACAACTGGCCTCCTGGGGTGCCTCCTGTTTCCACTCCTGCCTTTCTAAAGTTACTCCTCTGCTCCACATTCCCATAGCCAGCATACAGACTCCATCAAACCTTCCTTCAGTATACGTGGACTTTGCGGATCTATTTGAGAAAAAAGCAGCCGACGTGCTGCCACCCCACCGTCCTTATGACTGCAAGATCGACCTCTTTCCCAGAGCCCCACTTCTTAAAGGGAGGACTTATCCACTCTCCAAGGCTGAAACCAAATCCATGGAGGAGTACATTCAAGAGAACCTAGCTAAAGGTTTCATTCGTCCTTCCTCTTCTCCTGCTGGGACAGGCTTCTTTTTTGTCAGTAAAAAGGATGGTGGGCTCAGACCCTGCATTGACTACAGGGCCTTGAACAACATAACCATCAAGAATCGCTATCCCATACGATTGATCACCAAACTGTATGACTCACTCCAGGAAGCTTGCTTTTTCACCAAATTGGACTTACGTGGGGTATACAATCTGATTTGCATCTTTCCAGGCCACGAATGGAAGACCTTCAACACAAGATCTGGGCATTACGAATACCTTGTAATGCCCTTTGGGCTGTGTAACACCCCTGCAGTCTTCCAGGCATTTGTCAACGATCTCTTCCGTGACCTCCTCAACCGCACTGTCATGGTCTATCTGGATGATATCCTTGTTTTCTCTTCCACTTTAGAGGAGCATCATAGACACGTGAGACAGGTGCTTCTACATCTCAGAGACAATTCTTTAGTAGCCAAGCTAGAAAAGTGTGAGTTTGATCAAGTTCAAATCCAATTCCTTGGTTATGTCATCTCGAAGGAGGGTTTTGCCATGGATCCTGCTAAACTCACCGCAGGTCTAGAATGGCCTCAACCTACTTCTTTGAAGGAATTACAAAGGTTCTTGGGGTTCTCCAAATATTGCCGCAAGTTTATAAAGAACTTTTCTCAAACAGTCGCTCCTCTCACTGAATTGACAAAACGGAACAGAGACTGTAAACATTGGCCTCCCGAAGCCATAAAGGCCTTCTCTTGTCTGAAAAAGGCTTTCTGTTTAGCTCCTGTGCTCCACCATCCTGATCCTGACCTACAGTTCACTTTAGAGGTTGATGCCTCAGAGAAGGGGCTGGAGCAGTTCTTACCCAAAGGGATCCTTTGAATTCCAAGTCACACCATGTCGCATTTTTCTCTAGACGCTTTACTCCTGCTGAGAGGAACTACAATGTGGGTAATCGTGAACTCTTAGCCATTTAGATGGCTTTTACTGAATTGCATCATTAGTTAGAGGGCACCGCCAATCCCATTCAGATTCTCACCTACCACAAGAATCTGACTTACCTAGAGACTGCTTATCGACTCAATCCTTGACAGGCCAGGTGGGCCTTGTTCTTTTCCTGTTTTAACTTTGTGGTCTCTTATCTTCCTGGGACTAAGAACAAGAAGGCGGACGCCCTTTCCCATCAGTTCCCTCACTCAAGTGACTCCTCTGAAGCTCCTATGGAACACATCATACCTCCCTCCTGTGGTTGCTCAACTAAATACCACCCTTCTGCAAAGATTGCAACGTGCCCAGTCTAGTAAACCTTCTGGAGCACCAGTGGCCTCCGATATCCTCTTTGTACCTCTGAATCTACACACCTCTGTGCTATCCTGGGATCATGATAGTAAACGCTCAGGACATCCTGGTTTGACTAGGACTTTTAAGCGTCTTTCCCAACACGTATGGTGGCCTACTATGATGTCTGATGCGCAGGATTATGTGAAAGCCTGCAACTTTTGCTGCCAACAAAATTCCCAGATCCTTGCCTCCTGGCTTGCTCCAACCATTGTCCATTCCCAAACAACCATGGACACATATAACAATGGACTTCATTGTGGACCTTCCTCCTTCTGACCACCATACAGTTATCTGGGTTTTGTACCCCTAACCAAAATGCCTTGCACACAATCTTGCATGTGGTACGACTTCATAGCTTTCCTGTGAATATTGTTTACGAGAGAGGTCCACAGTTCATCTCTACATTTTGAAGAGCCTTTTGTAACTTGATTGGGACCACTGTTTCCTTGTCTTATGGCTACTATCCTCAGACCAATGGACTAACAGAGAGCAAACTAGGATCTTGAACCCTATCTTAGAGCCTTTATCAACGCTCGTCATACCAACTGGTCTGAGTTGTTACCCCTTTCTGAGCTGGCAAGAAACACTCATTGGCACTCTTCTCTTAAATGTTTTCCATTTCAAGCCGCAGCAGGGTATCAACCTTGTGTCTTCCCTCTCTCTGCTCAGTCCACTGGGGTTCCTGCTGCAGACCGACACGTCACTGGACTCACCACTCATTGGCAACGTATTCGCTCTCAGCTAAGTTCAGCTGTCTCTAGATATAAAAAGTTTGCTGATTGTCATAGAGCTTTTGTACGTGCCATCCCAGTGGGTGAGCATGTTTGGGTCTCTACTTGACATATTCATCTATGTCAACCCTGTCACAAATTGGGGCCTAGGTTTATTATCCCTTACAAGGTCCTGAAAAGATTGTCTCCGGTTGCCTACAAAGTGGCCTTACCCAAAACCCTACGCATACACCCAGTCTTCCACATCTCATTACTCAAGCCTTACATCAAGAATAGATATACCCGGCTCCGAGCTCCTCCTCCTCCACTCCTAGTCTGTGGTGACCCTGAATATGAGCTAGCTAAGATCCTAGACTCCAGATACAGATGCAGAAAACTGCAGTATCTGATACACTGGAAGGGTTACTCTGTGGCAGATCGTTCCTGGGTTTCTGCCCGTGATGTCCATGCTCCATCTTTGGTCTCCAGATTCCATGCTGCTCATCCTTTGAGGTTGGCTCTGGTTCCCGGAGGGAACCCTTGAGAAGGGGGCTATGTCAAGCCATGCCGCTCTAGCCATTTCTAGGGGCACAGCGTCTCCTTCCCTGCTCGTTGCCAGGGACTGTGGGGGATCTGGATGTGTGCGGCGCTGACGTCATTGTCACACGTTCCTCTTTCTCAGATGCCGGTCTGGATTCCTGTGGCGCGAACCCTGCGCCTATGTAAGTCCCTCAATAACGATCTATCACTGCCCAAGTATAGGTGTTACTTTGTGTGCTCCTGGATGTGATAGATCATTACTACAGTATTGCCTTAAAGTGTTTGAACCCTGTCTGTCTGACTACTCTACCTGTTATACCCCTGAATTGCTGGATTGGTATACTGCTGCTGAACTCTGCCTGTCTGACTACTCTGCCTGTTTAACCCCTAAATTGCTGGACTGATATACTGCTGCTGCTGAACCCTGCCTGTCTGACTACTCTGCCTGTTTAACCCCTAATTTGCTGGATTGATATACTGCTGCTGAACCCTGCCTGGCTGACTACTCTGCTTATTAACCCCTGTTGCTCTGGATTGCCTCTTTGTTGCTGAACCCTGCCTGCCTGACCATTCTAGTGGTGTGCCCTTGGACTGATTTGCTGTTGCCAAACCCTGCTTGCCTGGCCCTTCTAGTGGTTTGTCTTTGGACTGCTCTGCTGTTGGGGACTCCTGCCTGTGGTGAGTGCTGCCTTCCTCATCTTACTAACTTTCTCTGCTCTGGGATATTCCCTATCATTCTGGCTCGATGTCAGGATAACAAGAATACTGTCCGAGTTCGGTCTGATAGAGGAGTATCCCACGAGCATTACAGCACCATTACATTGTAATAAATGTTACTACTGAAATCCTTCTGGTCGATAATAGCCAGTTCTGCATAGGTCATGTGATATCTAGGAGCTCATGTGAATCTTCTCTTTTCCATAAAAAAAATGAATGTGTTTATTAGTTTTGGGAGGTAGAAAGCAACATAACTATTTCCCCATAGTGCTGCTTAAGGCAAGATTCTAGATATTTAAGTTTTTTTTTATTTACCCAGACGTAATATTTAGTGCTTCATGTGACTCATTTGAAAAAGGAGATTTACCACTATTTGAGATGATGGTTTCATAGGTGTGTTGGCTTATTTTTGGCAGAGAAAAAGCTAAGTTATGGAATGTTTTACTGCCCATCCACTGGATCAAACTACTGTAGTTACATGTCTAGTATTCTGCCTTCTCTTGTTCTTTCTTTCTGGAAGACCATGGCAGTAACCACCAAGATTTGTTTTCTTTAAATAAAAATGTTTAAGGTAAAAACTTGGTCACAGTTGGTTTCATACACATTTAATGAATCTTTCATCTATTCTTTCTAAGAGGGTTTTGCTATGGTAAAAACTATTTTAATTTCTGCACTTGTGAGTCTGCTGTGCTCATTTGTCTGGAGGGGGCCTGGATGAGCCATGCTTGGAATGTTAGTGATCAGTTTATCACTTGTTCTCTCTCTATTGTATTATTATAATTATCTTATTTCTAAACACCAAGTTTTATGCAGCATAGTGGTACATTAGATACGCAAGACTATATTATTTACCTTTACAAACTGAAACAGAAAGGATACATAATACAAGGACACTTTATAAGTAGTGATGTCGCGAACCTAAAATTTTCGGTTCGCGAACGGCGGACTCGAACTTCCGCTATTGTTCGCGAACACGCGAACCGCCATTGAATTCAATAGGCAGGCGAACTTTAAAACCTACAAGGACTCTTTCTGGCCACAATAGTGATGGAAAAGTTGTTTCAAGGGTACTAACACCTGGACTGTCGCATGCTGGAGGGTGATCCCTGGCAAAACTCCCATGGAAAATTACATAGTTTATGCAGAGTCTGCTTTTAAGCCATAATGGGTCTAAATCAACTAACATTCCCAAAGTGGCTGTCTCAAAACATCCCGGACAGAAGATAGATTGATAGATAGGATAGATAGATATACATAGATTGATAGTTAGATAGAATCGATAGAAGAGAAATAGATAGATTTGTTAGATATATAATTACCCTAATAAATTCTAATAATCAAACATGCGTTCTTGGACCCAACTAGCTTGTGTTAATTAGTACTTTTCTTAGCACTTTAATCCCTGTCCCCCCCCCCCCTATCGGGGGTGTTCTATATGGCTTGCCAGATTACCCTGAAAAATTATAATAATAAGACATGTGGTCTGCTACCTATTTTAACTAGGTTGTGTTTTAAGTACTACCATTCTTAGCACTTTAATCTCTGTAACTCCCCCTATTTGGTGAGGTCTATACGGCCTGGATGATTACCCATACAAAATATAATAATAAGACATCTGCTCTTGGTCTGCGACCCATGGTAACTATGTTGTGTTAATTAGTAATGTCCTTCGCATTTTAATAGCTGTTACTCATACTCACCCTATTGGTGGAGGTCTATATGGCCTGCATGATTACCCTTACAAAATATAACAACCAAACATATGCTCTGGGACCCATGGTAAGTAGGTTGTGTTAAGTAGTACTGTTCTTTGCAGTTTCATACCTGTTACAACACCAAATGGTGGCAGGTCTATCTGGCCTTCATGATTAGCTGCACCCAAACCCAAAAAAAAGCCGAGTGGTCTTAGACACCCATGGCTAACTCGGTTGTTTCAATTAGTACTATTCTTAGCACTTTCATCCCTGTTACGGGTGGTCTACATGGCCATCATGATTACCCGAACAAAATACTACAATCCAACCTTTGCTCAGTCTTCATAGGCCCTTCATTGTCTGTATTTTGATAGTACAGTTCTTATTATTTTTATAGCTGATACAACACAGAATGGTGGCAGCTCTATATGGCCTGCATGATTAGCCGCACCCAATACAAAAATAAATCCAAGCAGTCTTGGATTAACACCCATGGCTAACTCTGTTGTTTCAAGTTCTACTATTCTTAGCTCTTTCATCTCATCCCTGTTACTTCCAGGACTCTCGGTGGTGGTGGTCTACATGGCCATCATGATTAGCCTAACCAAATACTACAATCCAACCTTGGCTCAGTCTTCCTAAGGCCCTTCATTGGCTGTATTTTGGTAGTACTGTTCTTATTAGTTTAATAGCTGATACGACACCGAATGTTGGCAGCTCTATATGGCCTGCATGAATAGCCGCACACAAAGCCAAAAAAAAGCCAAGCGGTTTTGCACTAACACCCATGGCTAACTCTGTTGTTTCAAGTTCTACTATTCTTAGCTCTTTCATCTCATCCCTGTTACTTCCAGGACTCTCGGTGGTGGTGGTCTACATGGCCATCATGATTAGCCTAACCAAATACTACAATCCAACCTTGGCTCAGTCTTCCTAAGGCCCTTCATTGGCTGTATTTTGGTAGTACTGTTCTTATTAGTTTAATAGCTGATACGACACCGAATGTTGGCAGCTCTATATGGCCTGCATGAATAGCCGCACACAAAGCCAAAAAAAAGCCAAGCGGTTTTGCACTAACACCCATGGCTAACTCTGTTGTTTCAAGTTCTACTATTCTTAGCTCTTTCATCTCATCCCTGTTACTTCCATGACTCTTGGTGGTGGTGGTCTACATG
This sequence comes from Bombina bombina, assembly GCF_027579735.1. NCBI lineage: Eukaryota > Metazoa > Chordata > Amphibia > Anura > Bombinatoridae > Bombina > Bombina bombina. The sequence goes on from NC_069501.1 coordinate 947,100,908, forward strand.
GCCATCATGATTAGCCTAACCAAATACTACAATCCAACCTTGGCTCAGTCTTCCTAAGGCCCTTCATTGGCTGTATTTTGGTAGTACTGTCATCCTTTTGAATAATAGATTACAGGAAAGGCATTGATTTTAGAATCCCAGAGATCATTTATATGACCCGGGAAATCGAAAAAAACATTCATTAGATACCCGTTACACTTATTTATCCTCAGGCCTTTTTAATACGAGGGTCCCGGAGCCTCAAACGAAACAACAGCATGAAAGAGGAGATATGTCATCCTTTTGAATAATAGATTACAGGAAAGGCATTGATTTTATAAACCCACAGATCATTATTTGCAACTGTGAAATTAGAAAAAAACATTGATTAGATGCCCGTTACACTTATTTATGCTCAGGCCTTTTTAATACGAGGGTCCCGGAGCCTGAACCGAAACAACAGCTTGAAAGAGGAGATATGTCATCCTTTTGAATAAAAGATTACAGTAAAGGCATTGATTTTAGAAACACACAGATCATTATTTGCAACCGTGAAATAGAAAAAAACATTGATTAGACACCCGTTACACTTATTTATCCTCAGGCCTTTTTAATACGAGGGTCCCGGAGCCTCAACCGAAACAACAGCATGAAAGAGGAGATATGTCATCCTTTTGAATAATAGATTACAGGAAAGGCATTAATTTTAGAAACCCACAGATCATTATTTGCAACCGTGAAATAGAAAAAAACATTGATTAGACACCCGTTACACTTATTTATCCTCAGGCCTTTTTAATACGAGGGTCCCGGAGCCTCAACCGAAACAACAGCATGAAAGAGGAGATATGTCATCCTTTTGAATAATAGATTACAGGAAAGGCATTAATTTTAGAAACCCACAGATCATTATTTGCAACCGTGAAATAGAAAAAACATTGATTAGACACCCGTTACACTTATTTATACTCAGGCCTTTTTAATAAGAGGGTCCCGGAGCCTCAACCAAAACAACTGCATGAAAGAGGAGATATGTCATCCTTTTGAATAATAGATTACAGGAAAGGCATTGATTTTAGAATCCCAGAGATCATTTATATGACCCTTGAAATAGAAAAAAACATTCATTAGACACCCGTTACACTTATTTATCCTCAGGCATTTTTAATAAGAGGGTCCCGGAGCCTCAACCGAAACAACAGCATGAAAGAGGAGATATGTCATCCTTTTGAATAATAGATTACAGGAAAGGCATTGATTTTAGAATCCCAGAGATCATTTATATGACCCGGGAAATAGAAAAAAACATTCATTAGACACCCGTTACACTTATTTATCCTCAGGCATTTTTAATAAGAGGGTCCCGGAGCCTCAACCGAAACAACAGCATGAAAGAGGAGATATGTCATCCTTTTGAATAAAAGATTACAGTAAAGGCATTGCTTTTAGAAACCCACAGATCATTATTTGCAACCGTGAAATAGAAAAAAACATTGATTACACACCTGTTACACTTATTTATCCTCAGGCCTTTTTAATACAAGGGTCCCGGAGCCTCAACCGAAACAACAGCATGAAAGAGGAGATATGTCATCCTTTTGAATAAAAGATTACAGGAAAGGCATTGATTTTAGAAACCCACAGATCATTATTTGCAACCGTGAAATAGAAAAAAACATTGATTACACACCCGTTACACTTATTTATCCTCAGGCCTTTTTAATACGAAGGTCCCGGAGCCTCAACCGAAACAACAGCATGAAAGAGGACATATGTCATCCTTTTGAATAATAGATTACAGGAAAGGCATTGATTTTAGAATCCCAGAGATCATTTATATGACCTGGGAAATAGAAAAAAACATTCATTAGACACCCGTTACACTTATTTATCCTCAGGCATTTTTAATATGAGGGTCCCGGAGCCTCAACCGAAACAACAGCATGAAAGGGGAGATATGTCATCCTTTTGAATAAAAGATTACAGTAAAGGCATTGCTTTTAGAAACCCACAGATCATTATTTGCAACCGTGAAATAGAAAAAAACATTGATTACACACCTGTTACACTTATTTATCCTCAGGCCTTTTTAATACGAGGGTCCCGGAGCCTCAACCGAAACAACAGCATGAAAGAGGAGATATGTCATCCTTTTGAATAAAAGATTACAGGAAAGGCATTGATTTTAGAAACCCACAGATCATTATTTGCAACCGTGAAATAGAAAAAAACATTGATTACACACCCGTTACACTTATTTATCCTCAGGCCTTTTTAATACGAGGGTCCCGGAGCCTCAACCGAAACAACAGCATGAAAGAGGAGATATGTCATCCTTTTGAATAATAGATTACAGGAAAGGCATTAATTTTAGAAACCCACAGATCATTATTTGCAACCGTGAAATAGAAAAAAACATTGATTAGACACCCGTTACACTTATTTATACTCAGGCCTTTTTAATAAGAGGGTCCCGGAGCCTCAACCAAAACAACAGCATGAAAGAGGAGATATGTCATCCTTTTGAATAATAGATTACAGGAAAGGCATTGATTTTAGAATCCCAGAGATCATTTATATGACCCTTGAAATAGAAAAAAACATTCATTAGACACCCGTTACACTTATTTATCCTCAGGCATTTTTAATAAGAGGGTCCCGGAGCCTCAACCGAAACAACAGCATGAAAGAGGAGATATGTCATCCTTTTGAATAATAGATTACAGGAAAGGCATTGATTTTAGAATCCCAGAGATCATTTATATGACCCGGGAAATAGAAAAAAACATTCATTAGACACCCGTTACACTTATTTATCCTCAGGCATTTTTAATAAGAGGGTCCCGGAGCCTCAACCGAAACAACAGCATGAAAGAGGAGATATGTCATCCTTTTGAATAAAAGATTACAGTAAAGGCATTGCTTTTAGAAACCCACAGATCATTGTTTGCAACCGTGAAATAGAAAAAAACATTGATTACACACCCGTTACACTTATTTATCCTCAGGCCTTTTTAATAGGAGGGTCCCGGAGCCTCAACCGAAACAACAGCATGAAAGAGGAGATATGTCATCTTTTTGAATAAAAGATTACAGGAAAGGCATTGATTTTAGAAACCCACAGATCATTATTTGCAACCGTGAAATAGAAAAAAACATTGATTACACACCCGTTACACTTATTTATCCTCAGGCCTTTTTAATACGAGGGTCCCGGAACCTCAACCGAAACAACAGCATGAAAGAGGACATATGTCATCCTTTTCAATAATAGATTACAGGAAAGGCATTGATTTTAGAATCCCAGAGATCATTTATATGACCCGTGAAATAGAAAAAAACATTCATTAGACACCCGCTACACTTATTTATCCTCAGGCATTTTTAATAAGAGGGTCCCGGAGCCTCAACCGAAACAACAGCATGAAAGAGGAGATATGTCATCCTTTTGAATAAAAGATTACAGTAAAGGCATTGCTTTTAGAAACCCACAGATCATTATTTGCAACCGTGAAATAGAAAAAAACATTGATTACACACCCGTTACACTTATTTATCCTCAGGCCTTTTTAATACGAGGGTCCCGGAGCCTCAACCGAAACAACAGCATGAAAGAGGAGATATGTCATCCTTTTGAATAAAAGATTACAGTAAAGGCATTGATTTTAGAAACCCACAGATCATTATTTGCAACCGTGAAATAGAAAAAAACATTGATTAGACACCCGTTACACTTATTTATCCTCAGGCCTTTTTAATACGAGGGTCCCGGAGCCTCAACCGAAACAACAGCATGAAAGAGGAGATATGTCATCCTTTTGAATAATAGATTACAGGAAAGGCATTAATTTTAGAAACCCACAGATCATTATTTGCAACCGTGAAATAGAAAAAACATTGATTAGACACCCGTTACACTTATTTATACTCAGGCCTTTTTAATAAGAGGGTCCCGGAGCCTCAACCAAAACAACTGCATGAAAGAGGAGATATGTCATCCTTTTGAATAATAGATTACAGGAAAGGCATTGATTTTAGAATCCCAGAGATCATTTATATGACCCTTGAAATAGAAAAAAACATTCATTAGACACCCGTTACACTTATTTATCCTCAGGCATTTTTAATAAGAGGGTCCCGGAGCCTCAACCGAAACAACAGCATGAAAGAGGAGATATGTCATCCTTTTGAATAATAGATTACAGGAAAGGCATTGATTTTAGAATCCCAGAGATCATTTATATGACCCGGGAAATAGAAAAAAACATTCATTAGACACCCGTTACACTTATTTATCCTCAGGCATTTTTAATAAGAGGGTCCCGGAGCCTCAACCGAAACAACAGCATGAAAGAGGAGATATGTCATCCTTTTGAATAAAAGATTACAGTAAAGGCATTGCTTTTAGAAACCCACAGATCATTATTTGCAACCGTGAAATAGAAAAAAACATTGATTACACACCTGTTACACTTATTTATCCTCAGGCCTTTTTAATACAAGGGTCCCGGAGCCTCAACCGAAACAACAGCATGAAAGAGGACATATGTCATCCTTTTGAATAATAGATTACAGGAAAGGCATTGATTTTAGAATCCCAGAGATCATTTATATGACCTGGGAAATAGAAAAAAACATTCATTAGACACCCGTTACACTTATTTATCCTCAGGCATTTTTAATATGAGGGTCCCGGAGCCTCAACCGAAACAACAGCATGAAAGAGGAGATATGTCATCCTTTTGAATAAAAGATTACAGTAAAGGCATTGCTTTTAGAAACCCACAGATCATTATTTGCAACCGTGAAATAGAAAAAAACATTGATTACACACCTGTTACACTTATTTATCCTCAGGCCTTTTTAATACGAGGGTCCCGGAGCCTCAACCGAAACAACAGCATGAAAGAGGAGATATGTCATCCTTTTGAATAAAAGATTACAGGAAAGGCATTGATTTTAGAAACCCACAGATCATTATTTGCAACCGTGAAATAGAAAAAAACATTGATTACACACCCGTTACACTTATTTATCCTCAGGCCTTTTTAATACGAGGGTCCCGGAGCCTCAACCGAAACAACAGCATGAAAAAAGAGATATGTCATCCTTTTGAATAATAGATTACAGGAAAGGCATTAATTTTAGAAACCCACAGATCATTATTTGCAACCGTGAAATAGAAAAAAACATTGATTAGACACCCGTTACACTTATTTATACTCAGGCCTTTTTAATAAGAGGGTCCCGGAGCCTCAACCAAAACAACAGCATGAAAGAGGAGATATGTCATCCTTTTGAATAATAGATTACAGGAAAGGCATTGATTTTAGAATCCCAGAGATCATTTATATGACCCTTGAAATAGAAAAAAACATTCATTAGACACCCGTTACACTTATTTATCCTCAGGCATTTTTAATAAGAGGGTCCCGGAGCCTCAACCGAAACAACAGCATGAAAGAGGAGATATGTCATCCTTTTGAATAATAGATTACAGGAAAGGCATTGATTTTAGAATCCCAGAGATCATTTATATGACCCGGGAAATAGAAAAAAACATTCATTAGACACCCGTTACACTTATTTATCCTCAGGCATTTTTAATAAGAGGGTCCCGGAGCCTCAACCGAAACAACAGCATGAAAGAGGAGATATGTCATCCTTTTGAATAAAAGATTACAGTAAAGGCATTGCTTTTAGAAACCCACAGATCATTGTTTGCAACCGTGAAATAGAAAAAAACATTGATTACACACCCGTTACACTTATTTATCCTCAGGCCTTTTTAATAGGAGGGTCCCGGAGCCTCAACCGAAACAACAGCATGAAAGAGGAGATATGTCATCTTTTTGAATAAAAGATTACAGGAAAGGCATTGATTTTAGAAACCCACAGATCATTATTTGCAACCGTGAAATAGAAAAAAACATTGATTACACACCCGTTACACTTATTTATCCTCAGGCCTTTTTAATACGAGGGTCCCGGAACCTCAACCGAAACAACAGCATGAAAGAGGACATATGTCATCCTTTTCAATAATAGATTACAGGAAAGGCATTGATTTTAGAATCCCAGAGATCATTTATATGACCCGTGAAATAGAAAAAAACATTCATTAGACACCCGCTACACTTATTTATCCTCAGGCATTTTTAATAAGAGGGTCCCGGAGCCTCAACCGAAACAACAGCATGAAAGAGGAGATATGTCATCCTTTTGAATAAAAGATTACAGTAAAGGCATTGCTTTTAGAAACCCACAGATCATTATTTGCAACCGTGAAATAGAAAAAAACATTGATTACACACCCGTTACACTTATTTATCCTCAGGCCTTTTTAATACGAGGGTCCCGGAGCCTCAACCAAAACAACAGCATGAAAGAGGAGATATGTCATCCTTTTGAATAAAAGATTACAGTAAAGGCATTGATTTTAGAAACCCACAGATCATTATTTGCAACCGTGAAATAGAAAAAAACATTGATTACACACCCGTTACACTTATTTATCCTCAGGCCTTTTTAATACGAGGGTCCCGGAGCCTCAACCGAAACAACAGCATGAAAGAGGAGAGATGTCATCCTTTTGAATAAAAGATTACAGTAAAGGCATTGATTTTAGAAACCCACAGATCATTATTTGCAACCGTGAAATAGAAAAAAACATTGATTACACACCGTTACACTTATTGATCCTCAGGCCTTTTTAATACGTGGGTCCCGGAGCCTCAACCGAAACAACAGCATGAAAGAGGACATATGTCATCCTTTTGAATAATAGATTACAGGAAAGGCATTGATTTTAGAATCCCAGAGATCATTTATATGACCCGGGAAATAGAAAAAAACATTCATTAGACACCCGTTACACTTATTTATCCTCAGGCCTTTTTAATACGAGGGTCCCGGAGCCTCAACCCAAACAACAGCATGAAAGAGGAGATATGTCATCCTTTTGAATAATAGATTACAGGAAAGGCATTGATTTTAGAATCCCAGAGATCATTTATATGACCCGTGAAATAGAAAAAAACATTCATTAGACACCCGTTACACTTATTTATCCTCAGGCATTTTTAATAAGAGGGTCCCGGAGCCTCAACCGAAACAACAGCATGAAAGAGGAGATATGTCATCCTTTTGAATAAAAGATTACAGTAAAGGCATTGCTTTTAGAAACCCACAGATCATTATTTGCAACCGTGAAATAGAAAAAAACATTGATTACACACCCGTTACACTTATTTATCCTCAGGCCTTTTTAATACGACGGTCCCGGAGCCTCAACCGAAACAACAGCATGAAAGAGGAGATATGTCATCCTTTTGAATAATAGATTACAGGAAAAGCATTGATTTTAGAATCCCAGAGATCATTTATATGACCCGGGAAATAGAAAAAAACATTCATTAGACACCCGTTACACTTATTTATCCTCAGGCATTTTTAATAAGAGGGTCCGAGAGCCTCAACCGAAACAACAGCATGAAAGAGGAGATATGTCATCCTTGGAATAAAAGATTACAGTAAAGGCATTGATTTTAGAAACCCACATATCATTATTTGCAACCGTGAAATAGAAAAAAACATTGATTACACACCCGTTACACTTATTTATCCTCAGGCCTTTTTAATACGAGGGTCCCGGAGCCTCAACCGAAACAACAGCATGAAAGAGGAGATATGTCATCCTTTTGAATAATAGATTACAGTAAAGGCATTGATTTTAGAAACCCACAGATCATTATTTGCAACCGTGAAATAGAAAAAAACATTGATTACACACCCGTTACACTTATTTATCCTCAGGCCTTTTTAATACGAGGGTCCCGGAGCCTCAACCGAAACAACAGCATGAAAGAGGAGATATGTCATCCTTTTGAATAAAAGATTACAGTAAAGGCATTGATTTTAGAAACCCACAGATCATTATTTGCAACCGTGAAATAGAAAAAAACATTGATTACACACCGTTACACTTATTGATCCTCAGGCCTTTTTAATACGTGGGTCCCGGAGCCTCAACCGAAACAACAGCATGAAAGAGGACATATGTCATCCTTTTGAATAATAGATTACAGGAAAGGCATTGATTTTAGAATCCCAGAGATCATTTATATGACCCGGGAAATAGAAAAAAACATTCATTAGACACCCGTTACACTTATTTATCCTCAGGCCTTTTTAATACGAGGGTCCCGGAGCCTCAACCCAAACAACAGCATGAAAGAGGAGATATGTCATCCTTTTGAATAATAGATTACAGGAAAGGCATTGATTTTAGAATCCCAGAGATCATTTATATGACCCGTGAAATAGAAAAAAACATTGATTAGACACCCGTTACACTTATTTATCCTCAGGCATTTTTAATAAGAGGGTCCCGGAGCCTCAACCGAAACAACAGCATGAAAGAGGAGATATGTCATCCTTTTGAATAAAAGATTACAGTAAAGGCATTGCTTTTAGAAACCCACAGATCATTATTTGCAACCGTGAAATAGAAAAAAACATTGATTACACACCCGTTACACTTATTTATCCTCAGGCCTTTTTAATACGACGGTCCCGGAGCCTCAACCGAAACAACAGCATGAAAGAGGAGATATGTCATCCTTTTGAATAATAGATTACAGGAAAAGCATTGATTTTAGAATCCCAGAGATCATTTATATGACCCGGGAAATAGAAAAAAAACATTCATTAGACACCCGTTACACTTATTTATCCTCAGGCATTTTTAATAAGAGGGTCCGAGAGCCTCAACCGAAACAACAGCATGAAAGAGGAGATATGTCATCCTTGGAATAAAAGATTACAGTAAAGGCATTGATTTTAGAAACCCACAGATCATTATTTGCAACCGTGAAATAGAAAAAAACATTGATTACACACCCGTTACACTTATTTATCCTCAGGCCTTTTTAATACGAGGGTCCCGGAGCCTCAACCGAAACAACAGCATGAAAGAGGAGATATGTCATCCTTTTGAATAATAGATTACAGGAAAGGCATTGATTTTAGAATCCCAGAGATCATTTATATGACCCGTGAAATAGAAAAAAACATTAATTAGACACCCGTTACACTTATTTATCCTCAGGCATTTTTAATAAGAGGGTCCCGGAGCCTCAACCGAAACAACAGCATGAAAGAGGAGATATGTCATCCTTTTGAATAAAAGATTACAGTAAAGGCATTGCTTTTAGAAACCCACAGATCATTATTTGCAACCGTGAAATAGAAAAAAACATTGATTACACACCCGTTACACTTATTTATCCTCAGGCCTTTTTAATACGAGGGTCCCGGAGCCTTAACCGAAACAACAGCATGAAAGAGGAGATATGTCATCCTTTTGAATAAAAGATTACAGTAAAGGCATTGATTTTAGAAACCCACAGATCATTATTTGCAACCGTGAAATAGAAAAACACATTGATTAGACACCCGTTACACTTATTTATCCTCAGGCCTTTTTAATACGAGGGTCCCGGAACCTCAACCGAAACAACAGCATGAAAGAGGAGATATGTCATCCTTTTGAATAATAGATTACAGGAAAGGCATTGATTTTAGAAACCCACAGATCATTTATATGACCCGTGAAATAGAAAAAAACATTGATTAGACACCGGTTACACTTATTTATCCTCAGGCCTTGTTAATACGAGGGTCCCGGAGCCTCAACCGAAACAACAGCATGAAAGAGGACATATGTCATCCTATTGAATAATAGATTACAGGAAAGGCATTGATTTTAGAAACACTGAGATAATTAGTTACAACCGGGAAATAAAAAAAAACATTGAACAGACACCCAGTACACTTTATTATCCATAGGCCTTTTCAGCAGAGGCTCCAGGACCCTCAACAAAAACAAGAGCAGGGAGCTGGGCATAGGAGTACAATGGAGTGTGACAATAATAATCTGAAGGTGAAGATTGCGTAGTTGTGGCATTTTAATTTTGTTATCGTGGGAACTTAGTACTTGCAATGACCTTGCTCTGGTGAATCCATATCGCAAATGTGTTATTTAAGCCACTGTTTGTCTATTTTTTTTGAATATCAGCATTTGGTAAATGAAGCTCAACTTAAGGCTGGTGAGAACCGACCTTTCTTCTGGCTGTTCGCAAATGTTGTGGCTCTGGACTAACATGTGAATAAGGGGCCATCAGCCCTATTCTGCACGCAACCCCTTTGATGATTGACGATAAACATGTGTCACCTGCAAGCAGAGCTCGTTACTTCTTTCTAAACCATCTTCCTGGTATGGACAGGCCACTGTTTCCCACAGCAAGTACGAAGCTTGAAATACCAGATTGTCTTGAGTATGGTAGGAAACCAAAGTTTATTTAATTCTGTACTATCACCACAAAAAATGAACTTCTTGAAGCAACGAAAATGCCAGCAATTTGATGTGCTTATGGATGACAAGGACGTCCTGTCCTGTGGTGCACAGAGATGGAGAGGATTTTTGCCCTCCCTGTACACTACCCAGATGTCTCAAACATCACCAGAAACACAATACAGCCACTCTTGTGAAGTTCCTGGAGTGTTCCGGTAGCCATCTCTTTGCGCTCCTAAAGGAATACTTTATCAGTGTTTTTGTATACATCCGACAACAGCTTCGGAGACTGTGGTGACCCACATGTTATTTACTGTTGTTCCAGCTGTGGCAATATCAATTGGCATGAAAAAGTTAAGGTTTGTGGGTGGCGGAGCCTATAGCTGTTGCGGTAGGACGTGTGATTGAGGAGCTCCAGGTCTTACAAGTTACTTTGTAGTTAGTTTCCAACCTTAATTTAATTTTCTTTTTGGGATTCATAGTCACACTTTCTGGGGCTATCCAAGAGGAGCCTGGTAAAAGCACTAGTAGTCACCCCTTATATCAACGGGTACGGAGACCTGTTTTTTGCGTTTCCAATATTGCACCGGACTCCAAACTAATCCTGAATGAAAAAAAAAGGTAAGATTTGGACTAGTGACGCACATTTTATGCACGCTGTGGCAATTGCAATTTGCAATAAAAATAATCTGCTAACAACAACCACTACCTACGACCACACCTGACTCCTGAAGTCATGCTTCAGTTATTAAGTCAAGTTAAATTAAATATTTTTTTTTTATTATGCTCAGCAGAGGCTCCAGGACCCTCGACAAAACCAGCAGCAGGAAAGAGGACATATGGCATCCTTTTGAAAAAATGATTATAGGAAAGGCATTGATTTCAGAAACACAGAGATCATTAGTTGCAACCGGTAAATAGAAAAAAACATTGATTAGACACCCAGTACACTTATTTTTCCTTAGGCCTTTTTAAACAGAGGCTCCCGGAGCCTCAACAGAAACAACAGCATCAAAAAGTACATATGGCATCCTTGTGAATAATAGATTACAGGAAAGGCATTGATTTTAGAAACCCGTGGATAATTTTTTGCAACCGTGAAATCTAAAAAAACATAGATTAGACACCCAGTACACTTCTTTATCCTTAGGCCTTTTTAGCAGAGGCTCCAGGACCCTCAACAAAACCAGCAGCAGGAAAGAGGACATATGGCATACTTTTGTAAATTAGATTACAGGAAAGGCATTGATTTTAGAAACACAGAGATCATTTATATGACCCGGGAAATAGAAGAAAAAAAAAATGATTGGACACCCAGTACACTTCTTTATCCTTAGTCCTTTTTATAAGAGGCTCCCGGAGCCTCAACAGAAACAACAGCATGAAAGAGGACATATGTCATCCTTTTGAATAATAGATTACAGGAAAGGCATTGATTTTAGAATCCCACAGATCATTTATATGACCCGTGAAATATAAAAAAACATTGATTAGACACCCAGTACACTTATTTATCCATAGGCCTTTTTAGCAGAGGCTCCAGGACCCTCAACAAAAACAAGAGCAGGGAGGTGGGCATAGGAGTACAATGGAGTGTGACAATAATAATGTGAAGGGGAAGATTGCAGAGTTGTGTCATTTTAATTTTGTTATTGTGGGAAATACTTGCAATAACCTTGCTCTGGTGAATCCATATTGCAAATGTGTTTTTTAAGGCACTGTTTGTCTATTTTTTGAATATCAGCATTTGGTAATTGAAGCTCAACTTAAGGCTGGTGAGAACCGACCTCTCTTCTGGCTGTTTGCAAATGTTGTTGCTCTGGACAAACATGTGAATAAGGGGCCATCAGCCATATTCTGCACGCAACCCCTTTGATGATTGACGATAAGTGGGTGTAAGATATTAATATTAGTGATATAATGTATTTCCACTAAGCAACTAAGCTATATCAATAAAATCTTAAAAAATTGATAATAAATAGATACAATAGAAAATACAAAAAGCAGGTTGCGCCTATTTAATTTAATGACGATAAACATGTGTCACCTGCAATCAGAGCCAGTTACTTCTGTCTAAATCATCTTCCTGGTATGGACAGGCCACTGTTTCCCACAGCAAGTCCGAAGCTTGAACTACAAGATTGTCTTGAGTATGGTAGGAAACCAAAGATTATTTAATTATGTACTATCACCACAAAAACTGAACTTCTTGAAGCAACGAAAATGCCAGCAATTTCATGTGCTTATGGATGACAAGGACGTCCTGTCCTGTGGTGCACAGAGATGGAGAGGAATTTTGCCCTCCCTGTACACTACCCAGATGTCTACAACATCACCAGAAACACAAGACAGCCACTCTTAGTCTTGGGAAGTTCCTGGAGTGTTCCGGTAGCCATCTCTTTGCGCCCCGAAAGGAATACTTTATCAGTGTTTTTGTATACATCCGACAACAGCTTCGGAGACTGTGGTGACGCACATGTTATTTACTGTTGTTCCAGCTGTGGCAATATCAATTGGCATTAAAAAGGTAAGATTTGGGTGGGCGGAGCCTATACCTGTTGCGGTAGGACGTGTGTTTGAGGAGCTCCAGGTCTTACAATTTACTTAGGAGTTAGTTTTCAACCTTAATTTAATTTTCTTTTTGGGATTCATAGTCACACTTTCTGGGGCTATCCAAGAGGAGCCTGGTAAAAGCACTAGTAGTCACCCCTTATATCAAAGGGTACGAGACCTGTTTTTTGCATTTCCAATATTGCGCCGGACCCCAAACTAATCCTGAATGAAAAAAAAAGGTAAGATTTGGACTAGTGACGCACATTGTATGCACGCTGTGGCAATTGCAATTTGCAATAAAAATAATCTGCTAACAACAACCACTACCTACGACCACACCTGACTCCTGAAGTCATGCTTCAGTTATTAACTCAAGTTAAATTAAATTTTTTTTTATTATTATGCTCAGCAGATTCAAAACATACCATTCTTCAATCTTCTAGTCATATCACACGACATGTCAAAATGCTGCATGGAAAATGGCAGTGTGCAAAGTCATAATCTTAGTGAACCTATAAGTGCATTACATTTTCTAAAATAAACAGAAATACAGAGAAAAAAAAAAAAAAAAGGAAAGAGGACATATGGCATCCTTTTGAACAATAGATTACATTTAAGGCATTGATTTGAGAAACCCTGAGATAATTTGTTGCAACCGGGAAATCTAAAAAAAAATGGATTAGACACCCAGGACACTTATTTATCCTTAGGCCTTATTAGCAGAGGCTCCAGGACCCTCAACAAAACCAGCAGCAGTAAAGAGGACATATGGCATCCTTTAGAAAAATAGATATCTGGAAAGGCATTGATTTTAGAAACACAGAGATCATTAGTTGTAACCGTAAGTTTAAGTTTAAGTAGGCCTGGCACACAGGCTTGGAAGGCTGTAGAAAAGTGCAATTCTAGGGCACGAGCAAACTGAGGATTAAGATCATCAACAGTCAAGATTTTTTTAATTTTAATTAGTAACTATACTGTGACAAAAAATTAGGATTGGTGTAAATAGTTGGCAAGACGGCCTGGCACAAAAGGATGGCAGGCAGGAGGTAGATGCAATTCAAGGACACTAGGAGACTGATTACTGACAGTCTAAACAGTGATGATTGACAATTTTTGCAATACTGTTAACAGAAATATGATTGCTGACAACAATTGGCTAGGTGGGCCTGGCTCACAGCAGGCTGCAAGGCAGGAGGAAAGTGCTATTCAATGGCACCAGCAAACTGAGGATTCAAATCACAGCAACTATTACCAAAAATTTAAATTTTTAATTATTAGAATTCTGTCACAACAAATATGATTGGTGTAAATATTTTTTAAGTAGGCCTGGCACACAGGCTTGGAAGGCTGTAGAAAAGTGCAATTCTAGGGCACGAGCAAACTGAGGATTAAGATCATCAACAATCAAGATTTTTTTAATTTTAATTAGTAACTATACTGTGACAAAAAATTAGGATTGGTGTAAATAGTTGGCAAGACGGCCTGGCACAGAAGGATGGCAGGCAGGAGGTAGATGCAATTCAAGGACACTAGGAGACTGATTAATGACAGTCTAAACAGTGATGATTGACAATTTTTGAAATACTGTTAACAGAAATATGATTGCTGATAACAATTGGCTAGGTGGGTCTGGCTCACAGCAGGCTGCAAGGCAGGAGGAAAGTGCTATTCAATGGCACCAGCAAACTGAGGATTCAAATCACAACTATTACCAAAAATTTTAATTTTTAATTATTAGAATACTGTCACAACAAATATGATTGGTGTAAATATTTTTTAAGTAGGCCTGGCACACAGGCTTGGAAGGCTGTAGAAAAGTGCAATTCTAGGGCACGAGCAAACTGAGGATTAAGATCAACACTAAAAAAATGTTTTATTTAAATTAATAACTATACTGTCTGTGACAACAATTATGATTGGTGTAAATAGTTGGCTAGACGGCCTGGCACAAAAGGCTGGCAGTGGCAGGCAGGAGGTAAATGAAATTCAATGGCACTAGGAGACTGAATATTTGCAGTCCAAAAAATTATGATTTTTTTTTTTTAATTACTGTTACAAGAATTGTGATTGGTGCCACTAATTGGCTACTTGGGCCTGGCAGACAGGCTGGCAGATATGAGTCGTGGATGGTAGGTAGGGCAGCACTTTAACACAGTATGCTGTGTAAGTGACAAAAACACAGGACTGATAGAAAATTAAGTTACATTACACTAGCAAAATATTTTAAAATTTTAGATTTTAATATTAAAATTATGTTAAGAAGTGCAATGCACATATGACTCTATGAGTGGTCACACTGGCTGGCTGCTACGTAGGGCAGCAATTATAACAACAGTATGCTGTGTAAGTCAGATAGACAGTTAGACACAGGCCTGATAGAAAATACAATTAGATTACACTAGCATAATGATTTAAAGACTTTTTTTTGGAAATTTTAAGAAAAAGGTTAAGCACATACATATGAGTCGTGGCTGATAGCCTTGGAAGGGCAGCTATTAAAAACAGTAGGCTCTGTAAGTCGGATACACACACGCCTGATAGAAAATACTATTAGATTACACTAGAAAAATGATTGAAATTATTTTTTTGGGGGGGAAATTAAAAAAAGGTTAAACACATATGAGTCATGGCTCATAGACTAGGGAGGGCAGCAAGTAAACACATTAGGCTCTCTATGTTAGCAAAACACACAGGCCGGATAGAAAATTATATTAGATCACACTAGCAAACAAAGTTAAACTTTTTTTTTTTATATTAAAATTAAGGTGAAGAAGAATAGATATGAGTGCTGGGTGGCTGCCTGGCACAGACCAATTAACCAAAAGACTGAAAAAAAAGAGGTATATTAATGCTGAGTGAGCCTGACAGACACAGGCATGATAGTAAATGTAATTAGATTACACTAGAAAAATATTTTTATTTTTTATTTTTTTTTAATTTAAAATAATGTTATAAACGGATATTAACACTGGTGGCTGCTGGCTGGCACAGTGCAATGAACCAGAGTATATGCTGTGTGACACTGGCCTGATAGAAAATGAAAAAAAATTACACTAGAAAAATAATTAAATTTTTGGGTTAGTTAAATTTAAACTAATGTTGTTAGGGAGATATCAGTGGTGGCAGTAGTCACAGCATATGCTGTGAGCCTTAAACACACAGCTGAAAGCCAGGCAAATGCTAATAAAAAAAAAGACAACAAAAAAAAAAATGTCACGAAATATAGCCCTAAAAAGGGCTTTTTGGGGTGCTGTGCTTGCAGCAGAGATGAGTGGAGTCCTTCTGGACTGTAAATACACTAGCCTAGCTATGTTTTTCCTATTAATGTCAGGAGCAAAAACACAACACTCTCATTAAAAAAGCAAGGTCGTTATGAGTCTAAAATGGCGGATTCCGAGTAGCTGGGAGTGTCTGTGAGGGAGTGTCTGATGTTGATTGGCTCTAATGTGTCAGGCGGCTGTGACATAAAGGGTCAAAGTTTCCACAATGATGATACATAGGGGCGGATCGAACATCGCCATGTGTTCGCCCACAAACGCGAACACGAACAAGCTATGTTCGCTGTGAACCGTTCGCGGGCGAACAGTTCGGGACATCACTATTTATAAGTTGAAAGGGCTGTCAAAGCAACAATCTGTTTTTGGAACTATGCAACGTTTGTTTTTTGGAGCTGATGAAGAGTGAATACATTCAAAATATAAGTAAAATTAGCTCATATGCTATTGGCTGGATAACAATAGCTGGTGAGCACTGGAGCTATTGTGAGGATACTTATGCATTTTTATGCTGTGTCCTTGTTTATAAATGCTATGTTTAATTGCTGCTCTCTGTAGTATAACAACACCTTCTAGATAGAAGTAATAACTGCTTGCAAGGACTGCTTAACGTGAAGGTAAAGATTTCACTATCTCTATATACTAATGAATTAGTCACATTTTAAACAATCTAATCGCTAACTTCTTTTCCCCAAAGGCAAAACTAAGCTTTCATGGTTCAGGTAGAGCAGGTCATTTTAAGAATTTTAACCCTTTACCAATCCTGCCCCTTGTCATAAACCATATCCCTTTAACCTTCTTTCCATTAATAAATCTTTGTTTCCTAAGTATTATGTCTAAATATTACTATTATTTGCATAGCAGTTTCATGTGATTTATCATACAAACTAGAAAGCAATAAAGGGTTACATCAGGTCTGAAAAAGTGCTACATTTTAAAGCTGTGTTTTGGATTGCATTTAACTCACCACTAATACAAGTGACATGAGTGTGCTGTCAGTGATCCCTACACCAGCCATGCACCCTGTGCTATCAATTGCATTCTGCACAACCAGTGGGCAGATTCATTACTGGGGGAGTAAGGATAGGCATTGAGTAGTAATTGCTTTTGTTATTCAATCAGTACATATGTGAAAACACAAAATAACAACTTCTTCCAGCTGTATGAGGTACAAGTAGTACAGGAAAATGTCTTTCAATTCCAGGAGGCAGGAAAAACAGTGGAGAACTGATGGAGAACTACCCAATTCTCATGCTAAACTTAAATCACAACGTGATTGGTGGTTATCACACCATCCATACTTCAGCAAACATCAGAAGCTAAAACATCCTACACTTTACACAGTGATTGCTTGATCAGTGTAGCAATGTACAAGTCGGACATTAAAACAAATATTGCAACCTTATTTGCATGAACTCATGGTACCTAATGCTCCCAATACTTTCAATAGCGAGCGCAGAGTGGAAATGCATCCTTGTATTACAAGTCCATGGTTATCTCATGTTCTGGAAAACATTTATACTGACTATGTTTAACCAAAGTGAAAAGCTCTGGTTAAGTCATTGTGACTGCTCTTACAGGACTTCATAAACCCCCAAAATGGTCTCTTAGGTTTTATTTTCACACTATTTCAAGACTTTTTACAAAGAACATTACTTTTGTGCATAAGAAAGCACATTAATGCCATTTATATTTACTTAAAGGGACACTGAACCCCAATTTTTTCTTTCGTGATTCAGATAGAGCATACGATTTTAAACAACTTTCTAATTTACTCCTATTATCATATTTTCTTCATTCTATTCTCTTGGTATGTTTATTTGAAAAGCAAGAATTTAGATACCGGCCCATTTTTGGTGAACAACCTGGGTTGTCCTTGCTGATTGGACAGCACCAATAAACAAACGCTGTCCATGGTTCTGAACCACAAATTTGCTGGCTCCTTAGCTTAGATGCCTTCTTTTTCAAATAAAGATATCAAGAGAACAAAGAAAAATCGATAATAGAAGTAAATTAGAAAGTTGATTAAAATTGCATTGAAAGAAAAAATTTGGGTTCAGTAGTCCTTTAAATGAGCTGTATACTATAAAATTGGTTCCCACTTGATCGGTTTACAGTTAATTGTTATGCCAGCTGTAGAGGTTAACCCCTTAACGACCAGCGATGTACCCTATACGACGCTGGTCATTATGCCCTTAATGGCCTCCTGGACTCTTCTGTGCCTCAATCTCACTAAAAATAGCGAGACTGCGCTATTTCTTTATGCCCCACGAGTGGGGCACTGCAGAAATAGAGTTGTAGAGTTACTGATGCAGAGAGGGAGGGAGGCGGGTGGGCGGCCCATCGCTGGAGGGAGCGGGAGGAGAGCGGGAGCGGGTGGGACTAATACGCCACTCTACAGACAATAAAAAAAAGAGCCGGCAGTGAGGGGAAAGGAGGGAGAATGGGTGAGGAGGGTCCTATGTGGGTGATGCTATGTGGGATCCATTGAGGGAAAGAGATCTAGCAGGGGGAGGGGGGGGCAGCAACAGAAATTAAAAAAAAAATGCTGCCAGTACTTAAGATGGTGGCTAATAGGTAGAGGGGGAATGGTTAGAGAGCTGTTTGGGGGGGATCAGGGATGTTGCCTGTATAAAAACCTTTTATTTTTATACAGGCAGACTTTCTGCCATTATTTAAGATGGGGGTGACCTTTGGGGGTTGGGGGAGGGAAGACAGCTGTTTGAGAGGGGTTAGGGAGGGATCAGGGGGTGGGATGTGTCAGGTGGGAGGCTTATCTCTACAATAAAGATAAAATTAACCCTACAAGCATCCTAATTAACCCTTTCACTGAAGGGCATAATACAAGAGTGGTGCGCAGCGGCATTTAGCGGCCTTCTAATTACCAAAAAGCAATGCCAAAGCCATATATATCTGCTGTTTCTGAACAATGGGGATTCCAGAGAAGCATTTACAACCATTTGTGCCACAATTGCACAAACTGTTTGTAAATAATTTCAGTGAGAAACCTAAAGTTTGTAAAAAAGTTTGTGAAAAAGTGAACGCTTTTTGTTTATTTGATCGCATTTGGCGACGAAATGGTGGCATGAAATATACCAAAATGAGCCTAGATCAACACTTTGGGTTGTCTACTAAAATAAAATATATACATGGGAAGGGTTATTCAGGGATTCCTGACAGATATCAGTGTTACAATATAACTATCGCTAATTTTGAAAAAAAAAAATGGTTTGGAAATAGCAAAGTTCTACCTGTACTTATTGCCCTATAAATTGCAAAAAAAGCAAAGAACATGTAAACATTGGGTATTTCTAAACTCTGGACAAAATTTAGAAACTATTTAGCATGGGTGTTTTTTGGTGGTTGTAGATGTGTAACAGGTTTTGGGGGTCAAATTTAGAAAAAGTGTGTTTTTTTTAAAGTTTTCTTTTATCAAAATTTATTAAAAAAAATTATAGTAAATTATATGATATGATGAGAATAATGGTATCTATAGAAATTCCATTTAATGACGAGAAAAACTATATATAATATGTGTGGGTACAGTAAATGAGTAAGAGGAAAATTACAGCTAAACACAAACACTGCAGAAATGTAAAAATAGCCCTGGTCCCTAACGGTAAGAAAATTGAAAAATTGTCTAGTCACTAAAGGGTTAAAGGAATAAAACCCCCATTTTTTTCTTTCATGATTCAGATATAGCATGCAATTTTATTAACTTTCTAATTTACCCTATTATCAACTTTTATTTGTTCTCTTGGTATCTTTATTTGAAAAGCAGGAATGGAGCCGGCCCATTTCTGGCTCATGACCTGGGTAGGGCTTGCTGTCTGGTGGCTGATTAGTGCTACCCAATTACTAAACCAAAAATAGGCCGTCTTCTAAGCTTATACATTCAAATAAAGATACCAAGAGAACAAAGAAAAAATCATAATAGGAGTAAATTACAAAGTTGCTTAAAATCGCATGCTCTATCTGAATCATAAAAGAAAAAAAATTTGGGTTTCATATCCCTTTAAGGTTATAATTTTTAGAATAGCAACTCTTTCATCAGATAAGGAAAATAGCACTCCACAAAAAATAATCACTTGTCCACCTCTCTTTAAACTTCCACTGCTCAGCATCCACTTTTCTTTTAAATTTAAAAATTGAAATTATGGAGTATTACAGGGTCAGAGAAGGTTGTCCCCTGCCAAATGTAATTTGCTATTTTTTACCTCCTTTCTTGACAGCACTTTGTACAATGCAAGCTGATGAGATAATCAAAAAGAAAAATATGTATAACTGTATATTACTTTTGTTTAATTTAAAAAAAAAAAAAACCAACAAAAAAACTGTTTGTCCCTTTTTCTGCTTACCCAGGGAGGGGGCTAATTCCCTGATGGTTCAATGAGGGTTTAAGGAGAAGAATCTGTGAAAAAAATCACAAAACAGAGGGCGCCTCCTAGTATAATACTGTGGTGACAGAGTTGATATGTGTACAGGTATCTTGAGTAGGTATTAAACTCACAATAATGGCAGCATCCACTTGTGCTGAGTCACGCCTACTGGAAATTTTCAGTGTTCCAGCTCACTGCTCCCAGGCCCAAAACCAAATCAAGGACAAGGAATCTGTGAAATGAAATCACAAGGCAAATAGCCTCCTAGTGTGATACTGTGATGGTAAAAAGAAATACAGATGTCTTGAATAAGTATTATACTCACAAAATGGGCAGCACCCACTTGTGCTGAGTTGAGCCTTCTGGGATATTTCAGTGTCCCAGCTCCCTGTTCCCAGGCCAGGGAAAAAAAGACACAGACTATCAGTATCAGCTCCTGAACAGAAAACTAGCACAGGCTTCTAGTAAATTCAGATACATTTATTAAAAACGCAATAAAAAACTAAAGCCTAGATTTGGAGTTTTGTTGGTAAAGACTTACGTTGCTAACAAGCCTTTTTTTTCCAGCGTACCCTTAAGCCAACGCTGGTATTACGAGTTTTCTGAATGGCTGCGTTAGCCTCAGAATAGTGAGCGTTGAGCCAAATTTAGCTACATTTCTACTCTCAATACCAGCGTTGCTTACGGTACCGGTAAGCTGGAAAAACGTGCTCGTGCACGATTTCCCCATAGGATACAATGGGGCTGAGCTGGCTGAAAAAAAACCTAATACCTGCAAAAAAGCAGCGTTCAGCTCCTAACGCAGCCCTATTGTTTCCTATGGGGAAACACTTTCTAAGTCTACACCTAACACCCTAACATGAACCCCGAGTCTAAACACCCCTAACCTTACACTTATTAACCTCTAATCTGCCGCCCCCGACATCGCCGACACCTGCATTATACTCTTAACCCCTAATCTGCCGCTCCGGACACCACCGCCACCTACATTATACCTATGAACCCCTAATCTGCTACCCCCAACATCGCCGACACCTACATTATATTTATTAACCCCTAATCTGCCGACCGGACATCGCCGCCACTATAGTAAATGTATTAACCCCTAAACCACCGCACTCCCGCCTCGCAAACACTATAATATATTTTATTAACCCCTAATCTGCCTCCCCCAACGTCGCCGCCACCACCTACCTACAATTATTAACCCCTAATCTGCCACCCCCAACGTCGCCGCTACTATAATAAAGTTATTAACCCCTAAACCTAAGTATAACCCTAACCCTAACATCCCCCTAACTTAAATATTATTTAACTAAAACGAAATAAATTTACTATAATTAAATAAATTATTCCTATTTAAAACTAAATACTTACCTATAAAATAAAACCTAATATAGCTACAATATAACTAATAGTTACATTGTATCTATTTTAGGATTTATATTTATTTTACAGGCAACTTTGTATTTATTTTAACTAGGTACAATAGCTATTAAATAGTTAATAACTATTTAATAGCTAACTAGTTAAAATAATTACAAAATTACCTGTAAAATAAATCCTAACCTAAGTAACAAATACACCTAACACTACACTATCAATAAATTAATTAAATAAATTACCTACAATGATCTAAAATAAAATTAAATAAACTAAACTATAGTACAAAAAAACAAACACTAAATTACAAAAAATAAAAAAATATTACAAGAATTTTAATCTAATTACCTAATAACCTAATCTAAGACCCCTAACAAAATAAAAAAGCCCCCCAAAATAATAAAATTCCCTACCCTATACTAAATTACAAAAGTAATCAGCTCTTTTACCAGCCCTTAAAATGGCTTTTTGCAAGGCATTGCCCCAAAGTAATCAGCTCTTTTACCTGTAAAAAAAAATACAAGACCCCCCCCAACATTACAACCCACCACCCACACACCCCTACTCTAAAACCCACCCAATCCCCCCTTAAAAAACCTAACACTACCCCATTGAAGATCACCCTACCTTGAGCCGTCTTCAGCCAGCCGGGCACCGATGGGACAGAAGAGGACATCCGGACCGGCACAAGTCTTCATCCGATCTGGGCAGAAGAGGTCCTCCATCCAGCAGAAATCTTCATCCAGACAGCATCTTCTATCTTCATCCATCCGGCGCGGAGCGGGTCCATCCGACGCGGGGCATCCTCTTCTTTCCACGGCCGACGACTGAATGAAGGTTCCTTGAAATGACGTCATCCAAGATGGCGTCCCTTGAATTCCGATTGGCTGATAGGATTCTATCAGCCAATCGGAATTAAGGTAGTAAAAATCCGATTGGTTGATTTAATCAGCCAATCGGATTGAAGTTCAATCCGATTGGCTGATTGGATCAGCGAATAGAATGCAAGGTCAATTCTATTGGCTGATCCAATCAGCCAATCGGATTGAACTTCAATCCGATTGGCTGATTAAATCAACCAATTGGATTTTTCCTACCTTAATTCCGATTGGCTGATAGAATCCTATCAGCCAATCGGAATTCGAGGGACGCCATCTTGGATGACATCATTTAAAGGAACCTTCATTCAGTCGTCGGCCGTGGAAAGAAGAGGATGCTCTGCGTCGGATGCCTTGAAGATGGACCCGCTCCGCGCCGGATGGATGAAGATAGAAGATGCCGCCTGGATGAAGACTTCTGCTGGATGGAGGACCTCTTCTGTGGGTGGTGGGTTGTAATGTTGGGGGGGTCTTGTATTTTTTTTTACAGGTAAAAGAGCTGATTACTTTGGGGTAATGCTCCGCAAAAACCCCTTTTAAGGGCTGGTAAAAGAGCTGATTACTTTTGTAATTTAGTATAGGGTAGGGAATTTTATTATTTTGGGGGGCTTTTTTATTTTGTTAGGGGGCTTAGATTAGGTGTAATTAGATTAAAATTCTTGTAATATTTTTTTATTTTTTTGTAATTTAGTGTTTGTTTTTTTTGTACTATAGTTTAGTTTATTTAATTGTATTTTATTTTAGATCATTGTAGGTAATGTATTTAATTAATTTATTGATAGTGTAGTGTTAGGTGTATTTGTAACTTAGGTTAGGATTTATTTTACAGGTAATGTTATAATTATTTTAAATAGGTAGCTATTAAATAGTTATTAACTATTTAATAGCTATTGTACCTAGTTAAAATAAATACAAAGTTGCCTGTAAAATAAATATAAATTCTAAAATAGATACAATGTAACTATTAGTTATATTGTAGCTATATTAGGGTTTATTTTATAGGTAAGTATTTAGTTTTAAATAGGAATAATTTATTTAATTATAGTAAATTTATTTTGTTTTATTTAAATAATATTTAAGTTAGGGGGGGTGTTAGGGTTAAAGTTAGACTTAGGTTTAGGGGTTAATAACTTTATTATAGTAGCGGCGACGTTGAGGGCGGCAGATTAGGGGTTAATAAATGTAGGTAGGTGGCGGCGATGTTAGGGGGGCAGATTAGCGGTTAATAAAATTTATTATAGTGTTTGCGAGGCGGGATCGCGGCGGTTTAGGGGTTAATACATTTATTATAGTGGCGGCGATGTCCGGTCAGCAGATTAGGGGTTAATAAGTGTAGTTAGGTGGCGGCGACGTTGGGGGCGGCAGATTAGGGGTTAATAAATATAATATAGGTGTCTGCGATGTTATGCGCAGCAGATTAGGGGTTCATAGGTATAATGTAGGTGATGTCCGGTTGGCAGATTAGGGGTTAAATCATTTTATTTTAGTGTTTGTGATGTGGGGGGCCTCGGTTTAGGGGTTAATAGGTCATTTATGGGTGTTAGTGTACTTTATAGCACTGTAGTTAAGAGCTTCATGTTCCGGCGTTAGCCCATAAAACTCTTAACTATTGACTTTTTTATGCGGTAGGAGTCTTGGCGGTAGAGGCTGTACCGCTCACTTCTTCCAAGACTCGTAATACCGGCGTTAGGCAAATCCCATTAAAAAGATAGGATACGTAATTGATGTAAGGGGATTTGCGGTATGGAAAAGTTGCGGAAGAAAAGTGAGCGGTACACCTGTACCTGCCATACTCGTAATACCAGTGGGCATTAAAAAGCAGCGTTAGGACCCCTTAACGCTGCTTTTTAAGGCTAACGCAGAACTCTAAATCTAGGTGTAAGGGTGCAAAACACTCACCAAAAGTGTTTAAAATTAATAAAAAATTCATATTGCAACGCGTTTCTCAGCTATATTAGCTGTTTCATCAGGCATCTGTTATTGAAAAGGAAGCACTGGCTTTTAAATATGAACTAACCAATCACAAATGGCCATTGTGACACACACTCTGTTCATCCAATCAAAAGGGATTTTACAACCTGGGGTGCTATTGTACATCTAAAAATTAAAGTGTATACATACAAAACCTATTTACATTATTATAAGTACTATAAATGTTTAGCTTTCAAACATGGAAAAATAAATAAAAAAGAATTATATGAATCAAATGCAAATATTTTAAAAATAATACCATTATGAGATGTAGATACCAGAAGAATCGTATCATTTCAAAGGAGTTGTTAATAAACATTCATAAATATTGACCAGTATTAAACTTGTAGAATTGAAAGACATATTGTATGCAACAAAATTCCCATCTTATTCGAGTGCATATATCAAATACAGACTTTTTCCTTTTCTGTGTTTATTCATGTTGTTCATTAAATCGATACCCACTAGATGTTACAGAGTATATTTTCCAACAATAGGATGATAAATGTTATTGAAGAGTTACAGTCGATTGCTGCTAAATATTATTTGTTGTGATTTCACAATATTTGATCTAATATGTGTGTAATGGCATGTTATAAACTTTGTCTAAGCACAACGAACGAGCATTCACCAATGTGTGAGTAGTTATCTCATGTTTTTGGGGAATGCTTCATCCAGGAAAGGGGAGTTGTCCCTAATGACCAATCAGATGGGGGTATATATGAAGAGTTATATCTAAAACATATTACATGTCTAATTTCGCTTTGATGCATATTGCACATTTTCTGTTAATCCAATAAACCTCATTTCACTGCTGAAATATTACTGTGTCCTTCAGTTATTTGATAGCTGAAAATGAAATTGCTGATCCAAACACCCAATAATTTATAAATGAAAATCATGGAAATTGTCAGGGGTGCCTAAAGTTTTGCATACAACTGTGTATATATATATCACAATACTAAGAACATTTTATACTATGTGAAGAACATTGGAATGTAAAAATACAGTAAATACACATTAAACACATAAAATGTAAAAAAAGGAATAAAAATTATTTATCTTGTTTTTAAAGGAACACTGAACCCTTTAATTCAGATAGAGCATGCAATTTTAAGCAACTTTCTAATTTACTCCTATTATCAAATTTTCTTCATTCTCTTGGTATCTTTATTTGAAAAGCAAGAATGTAAGTTTATATGCCGGACCATTTTTGGTGAACAACCTGGGTTGTTCTTGCCGATTGGTGGATACATTCACACACCAATAAACAAGGGCTGTCCAGGGTCTGAACTAAAAATTAGCTGGCTCCTTAGCTTAGATGCCTTCTTTATCAAATAAAGATAACAAGAGAAAAAAGAAAATTTGATAATAGGAGTAAATTAGAAAGTTGCTTAAAATGGCATGCTCTATCTGAATCACAAAAGAAAAAAAATTGGGTTCAGTGCCCCTTTAAGGTATTTGAGTGGAAAGGGCTCCAAAGTGTATATACAGTATATACTGTATGTGTATATATGTATATACATGTGTTTATATGTAAAAACTGTATATGTATGTCTATACATATATACTTTTATATATATATTTATATATATATATATATATATATATATATATATATATATATATATATATATATATATATATATATGTGTGTATATACACATACATACACACAAACATACTCATATTTATATATAAAATATAGCCCTTTCAATTCAAATACCTTGTCATATACCATATACCTTTTAACCCTTATAAAAAAATGTTTATTAGTATTTATATTAATACTTTTTTTTTTATCAGATAGTGTATATATGAGTGTAACACTTTATTTTAATCTATTTATGTTGTGTTTGGTGCACATTTTTTTTTTTAAACTCATAAGCTTTACGCTATGTCTCCACTCTCGCAAACCTGACATGCTCTAATTTTTTAACGTTTACTTTCAATTTGTAATAACCACGCAAGTTAGAACAGGCATAATATTACTTATTGCGACCGCCATTTGTAATTTATTGTATCTGTATTAAGTTCTTTAATAAAAGCTGGAAAAAAACAAAACTGTACAGGATATTAATATCTAGCATAAAATGGTCATGGCTTTTCCGGTTCACAATAGTGGACTTTGAAACATTTCTCACATTGTAAAATGTGTTTTGTTAGAAAGGCGTTGTTTCTACCATTTAAACTAATGAGCAGCTTCATTCAAGCAAAACTGTTATTTCTCACTGTATAGAACGAGTATCTACCCAGGTGCTGATATACTCGGCTTTCACTCAAAATCTCACACAAAATACCACTATACTTAAAATCTAGGCCTTACTTTTTATGCATTTCTTTTGCAAAACAGTGCTTAATTGTTTAGTTTTTTTATATATATATTATGCATATATAAAATCAGTTAGTTGTCCCTTTAAACATCAGTTCTGACACCATAAGACATCATTGACATCAACAATTACATCACATGTTACTTGATATAAAATCATCTGTGACTTAAAGGGACAGTTTACTCAAAAATGTTCTCCTCTTTAATTTGTTCCCTTTAATTTGTTCCCAATTATCCACTATACTTGCTGGAGTGTATTAAATGTTTACAAGTATTTCCATTAACCTTATATTGGCATTTGAAATAGTTTATTTAGCCTGTGGTATCCCCACCCATCCTGAAAGTTTTTGGCCTCAAGGCCAAGCTGTGTTAACACAGCCAGTAGAAGAAATTACTCTCCCAGTGGGTTATAGAAGATATAAGGTAATAAAATGTTACTTCTCCATTGTTCTCTCCAAGTATTGGTGATTGGTTTACGAACAGATATGAGATAAAGAAGCAGGTATATGTACATAATGACGACTTGTACACGGCGGAAAAATTTGTTTCAGTTAGTTTCGGATCAATTCGGATGGTTTTGAATTTCATATTTGGATGGATTCGAATTCGGGTGCATTCGTTTCAGATTCAAATAAATTTGGATGTATTTGGATGTATTCGGTTCGGATTCGATTCGTAAATTTGGAAGTTCTGTATGTGTTAGGTGGGATGTGCTAGACTAGTATTATGTACTGTAATATTAGGTGTAACCCATAGCAGAGTGCTATAACAATATACTGTACAATACTAGTGGAATTGTGATTAGTCCATGGCCATCCGAATATAACAAATACATCCGAACTAATTCAGATTTATTCGTTAGTTTCTGTGCTACAATAACTCAGAAATTCAAATCGATCCGAAGCTCCGAACGAAACGAAATGCACATGTCTAATAATGAGATAAAGTAATGAGATCTGATTATACCTACAAGCTCAGCCCATTTTATTAGGTTGTGGCTTCAAAACACAAAATCAGCTAATTAATCAGCTAATTAATATACACAAATAAACCTTAAAGAAGCAAATCTCATGCATTTTATTCTCTGCAGCTGGTAATAAAAGTAATTGGAAACACATTAATGGAAAAACATTTTTACAGTATCCTGTCACTTTAATTTTTTATATCACTTATTGAAAAATTAATGATTTAAAGGTTTGAAAATTTTTAATATTACTATTATTTTTTTTTTTCATAAATAAATACTTACTATATTTTAAAGTTACCTGGAAGATATTACATTTAAGCTATGTTTAATTATTCTTATTTATTTTATTTTTTTTAAAAATGAGAGAAAAAAGTATTTAAAAATAATTTATTGTTAATTGTTTAGGTGGAACATATATGATTATTATTGGTTGCCTACCTGCTAAATAGGAATATATATTCTCTAAACAAAAAATATTTAATTCAAATGTACTGAATTATTAAATTCTTATAATTTTGTTAAATTTGCAGCATTTCATTATTTTGTTATTATGATTGAATAAGCTTTTTCGTTATAGGTGTCATGCATATTAAGGTTGTTTCATTCTGTTCATATTGATATATTCTCTTAAAAAAGCATTGAAATGTACTTGTATTGCTTTTACAAGTGTTTTACATCTATTATAGATAAGAATTGATCTCATGTATTTATTGTTATTTTGTTAAGGGTTTTTTCCACATTGTAAATAAATATATATTAATAATCTATAAAAAGTGATGACATTTATGATGTTATTAATGATAAAGTATATGATGTCATTGACTGTTGAACATTTGGGCCATCAAGAATATGGAAATAAGGCATATTACCAATAGCCACATGAGGGCAGTGTTCCTTATGCAATGAGCATGCCTAATGCAGAATAATAATCTCATCTAATTAAACTGCATGGGTATCACATCAAGGAGCCCCAAATTAATCTATTAGAGTTAGCTAAGAAGCAGAGTATGGAAATACAATGCCAATATTTCATGTTAAAAGAATACAGATACATAAAACAAACAATTAGCCTTTATGTGTTATTTTGTATATCAGGCTGTCATCATCTACGGAGCCCCAGAGTGGCCACACAATATTTTTTTCTAAAAAAAGTATGCATGATTTATGGCCATACTGGAGCTCTGTACCTGAGTGAGAGATATTCTAATTTATCAGCCCTAATTGCTGAAATAAACACACTGTGATCCATAAGCTGAAATTGATGGACACATTTTGTATTGGTGCTTATTGGACACATGTTAAGTGAGTTGCAGCTTTACATTTTACTTCACTGTCACTATTCAGAATCCTGATCTATAATAAAGGACTTTAATTTTGAGAATTTGAGAATAAAATTATTTTCCAAAGTGTGATAACTTACACTTTTCCAAAGTGCATATTGTATACCATGAATAGTAAATATTTCATATTTATCTGCTGATAAAGTAGGCAGTAACTCATGAGGAACTGTGTGACTAAACTCTATGGAGCCCCAGTGTGGCCGTAAATCATAGGCACGATTTATAGAGAAAAAAATGAGTGGCCACTCAGGGGCTCCGTTGTCATCAGCTATTATCGTTTACTTGTAAAGCGCTGCAAATTCCTGTAGTGCTGAATACATACGTAGGGGAATACAAGGCCAATGTTTCATGCTAAAACAATATAAATACATAAAACAGACTAAACAAAACAAATTAATACAATTAGCCATCATGCTGTATTTTATTGTATTTTTTATTTTAATTGACTGTAGCAATCCTCTTGAAACCCCTTTGAAACTAATTTAGAAAGAATTCTTCTAATGAATTGAAATAGATTAAAAAACTAAGCCTATTATACTGTATTTATCTCAAGAGATGAAAATCATGCAAAGCTGAAGAAATAGATAGTGATTCTTCATGTTTAATATAGGTAGTTCCCCATGCAAGGAAACTGGGTTATTTGTCAATGGGACTTTCCTAATATTCAGCTAAAAGGTAGGTAGTGTGCAATAAAATGTTAACTGAATAAAGTAAAAACTTTTTCTTAGAAAAAAGAAACTTCTTGTAAAAGACAGGTATATGCAAGATTATTTTTATATTATATAATCCCCTTGTTGAAAAATAACAAAATGATTGGAAATTCCTATTTATTTTATCATTATTCTTCTCTTTACATGAAAATTCAGATTAAGAAATTATTTTTCTCAGATTATCCACTCCAAGTACCTTTTTTAAATTAATTTATACTTGATTTCTTTTTTCTAGTTAATTTAAAATAATGGTTAAAGATGACTGAAAAATTATTAATAGAAAAGATTCACATTACAACTAGCAACCAAGGTCTGTTGTTTTTAATCCTTTCACTGCTGAGGCATTTTCACACCCCTACGCCAGAGGTGTTTTTGGTTTGTCTAACCTCCATTTCATTTACTCATAAATTTTAACTATTTTTCTGTGAGGTAACCACAAAAATTATACCTTATTTTTTAAGCCTACCAAGCATTTATAGAAAATAACTTTAGTTTGCAGAAATATAATATGAGAAAACACCACCCTATGGAATGCAAAAAAAAAAAACTTATTTTGTGTCATTTTCTGAGGTGTACTTAGTAAATAGCAGCATAGGAGTCATTATTTCCTAAATATTTTAGACACACATTTTATAGCCCTACATTTAGCATCAGTTCACCTTTCCAAATCAGCAAAATGTGTGAATTTAAAATAAAAAATCAGAAACGAGAACGGTTATTTTTTACAATATGCACCATCTTGTAGTTTATGCAGAAAATATAAATCTCTAACCATACAAATATTACATGCATTTCAAATTACAAAAATTCTGAATTCCCAGAGGGATGGCATAATTCATTTTGAAAATGTATCCATGTTCGTACCTCTATGACATCGCTCTTGGCCAACCTATAATTTCAATGGATATTGCAACTGTGCTAAGTAGTGCTGCTATTACAAGTTGAAAGTTATAGTTTGCGCTCAAGCACAAACGTCACTAGAATATTTAGCGGGGCTTGAGATCTGGGGCCTATCTATCAAGCTCCGTATGGAGCTTGAAGCCCCGTGTTTCTGGCGAGCCAGAAACACCAGTTATGAAGCAGCGGTCTAAAGACCACTGCTCCATAACCTGTCCGCCTGCTCTGAGGACAGACATCACCGCAATTCAGCCCGATCGAATACGAGCGGGTTGATTGACACCCCCCCTGCTAGCAGACGATTGGCCGCGAATCTGCAGGGGCGGCGTTGCACCAGCAGTTCACAAGAGCTGCCGGTGCAATCCGGAATGCGGAGAGCGTATTGCTCTCCGGATTCAGCGATGTCTGTCGGACATGATCTGCTGATCAGATCATGTCGGACAGACACATAATAAATAGGCCCCTGTAGTAAAGTGTGAGGGTTAAAAAAATAAATAAATCACGAAAAACATAAAAACATGTTTAAATAAAAGGGATATGTCAAGGTGTTTTTATTTATTTTTACTATGTTTTTATGTGTTTTGAATTGAAATACCTCACATGTTTTTCACTCTTTTAAATTGGGGTCTCATACCTCTTTGTGTTTTATGGGGGAATGGGGGCACTACAAGTTCCCCTTCCCCTCCTCATACATAGAAGAGATGTTTGCTTGGGGCAGGTGATCACTATTTTCATGGTGATCACCTGAAAATTAGAGGGGGTGTGACCCATCATTTGAAAGAGGGAAATTTTATGATTAAATTAATCATAACTGAACTTGTATTCATCATTTGCACTGCAGGAGAGATGTGCATGACATAAGGACTTGTCATGTGCGACTAAGACGTTAATTTCCTCTTTTCTCTTATTTTTCTGCCAATTATGTTTGTAAAAGTATTTTTACTGGTCATTACACTACATTTCCCATTGCATAAATGTAATAGACATGGCACATACATGTTGTAAAAGGAAATGTAAACATGAATCAATAAAATAACATATTGCAATGTCATAAACTGTATCCTTCTCAGAGGTGCCAACTAATCAACCATAAATTGCTCATAACATACACTGAAGTCTGTATAGCCCTGTCTGATCAGAGGCGTCCATGTCGCCTTCCTGAACTAACAGAATACTACTAAGCTTGCCATAATGGAGTGATATATTTTTCTTAGTGTGAACTGAAGTTCCTATATGATCCTATTTAAAAATAGTGCCTTACATCATCCTTGATACATAAGTGAAATGAAAATATTTGCAAAAATTTGTGCAAAGTGTGTTTGCAAATTATTTGCCAATATAAAATAGAAAATAATAAAATAGAAAATAATTTAAAAATGTGTTATTTGTGCTCGCATGTAATAAAATCTTCAACAAAGAATAATTATGTTATAAAAAAAATTAGCATTTTCAACAAAAGATAACTAAGAGATCAAAAAATAGTTGAAAAAAATGTGTTTCAACAAAGGATAACTATAATGTTAATTTGTGCTTGCATGAAACAAAATCTTTAACAAAGGATAACTTTAAAAAATAATAGAATTTTCAACAAAGGCTGACTATAATATCAAAAAATAATTCAGCTGTATACAAAGTCTTATATAAACTTTTAATGCGAATTCCAAGTACACTCCTATAAAGGTATTTTAGAACATCTCACCTACTACTTGAATTAAGCTTAAAGAGTTAAACGTACCACAATACTAAAAGGGACAATTTTAAACTTTCTCTGAAAAAGAATAAAATCCAAAGTGCTGGACTTTTTAATTAAAACCATTGTTATTCAGTTACTATTCCAACGATTTAACTGATACAGGTGGTTCCATTTGGCAAAAGGAGAATTTCCAAAAGGAGACTTTACAAGCGCTTTGAGACTGATTGTATTTGCAATATTTTGTAATTTTATATTTTTTGTATTTTTGTATTTGATTGAATATAGTAAAAACTCAAACTAAAGAAATGACCGGTCATATTATGTAAATTTTAAAGATAATTTTTATGAGCAATACAATCATAAGATTGTTATAAATATTTATTAAACTGTTTTATTTTGGTACTTCAATATCCTTTGTTGAAGATTTTGTTTTATGTAAGAGCATACAACACATCTTAATTCAATTATTTTTTGATATTATAGTCAGCCTTTGTTGAAAATTCTATTATTTTTTATAGTTATCCTTTGTTAAAGATTTTGTTTCATGCAAGCACAAAATAACATCATAGTTATCCTTTGTTGAAGATTTTGTTTTATGAAACCAAAAATAACACCTTTTTTCAACTATTTTTTGATATCATAGTTATCCTTTGTTGAAAATGCAAATTTTTTGATAACATAATAATTATTCTTTGTTGAAGATTTTGTTACATGCGAGCACAAAAATAGTTATCCTTTGTTGAAGATTTTGTTTCATGCAAGCACAAATAACACATTTTAAAATTATTTTCTATTTTATATCGGCAAATAATTTGCAAACATACTTTGCACACATTTTTGAAAACATTTTGCAAATATTTTCATTTCACTTATGATCATTTGATATACATCAAATATTTGAAATTACAATTAACCCTATAGCTTTCTTCTAGAGCACATATACACTATTTTCTATCCAAAAAAATCACTTTTTTTTCTGTTGTGAGAACAGGGAAGAGAATATGAAGTCTGTTTGCATATATTTTTGTTAACCAGCGTTCACTGTTTTTGACTTTCTGATATACAATATTTTTGCTTTGTTTTTATTGGATTTTTCACTGTTGGACCACTTTTTATTATCATCACAATATTGGATTTACATACATGCTTTTGGATTGACATTTGGATCACGAGGATATTCTAATTAACATATATTTTTTTTTATATATTTTTTATATATTGTTTTCATTTTTATTGGATTTTCAACACATATTTAAACTTTTTTATTGGTATTACCACATATACTTTTTTCACCGGTTTCACGACCATATTTCTCACTGATTCTTCACAGGACTTTCAATCTATTGTATTATTTCTACATGTTTTTTATACATATTTTCCACTGTTTATCTCATTGATTCTCACTAGACATCGCATACAGCCACCTATTACTGTATTTCATTTGTATTGCTCTATTGTTTTTACTCTTTTATTTGTCCTTATATCATTATTAATGCCATTGTTAGATTATTTTTACTGCGATTGTTTTTATTAAGTATCATGGATCCATATACTTTTATGCTTTTTTTAACCTGTGATTACCTGCTGTTATTATATGTGATATTAAACTTGTTAATTTGTGTAATTTAAAGATCCCATTATTGTGCCACTATAGGATCCTCATAGTGTACAATACCGACACTTCTAGTTCACACCCTTTATTTAGACCCAGCCTTTTATTAGGCGCTCCTAACACATCCCATCTTTCTGACATTTTCAAATCAGCCAATAGGATGAGAGCTACTGAAATCCTATTGGCTGTTCAAATCAGCCAATACTAAATCAGACTACTTACACCAGGACAAATGCATGGCCCCTTGCACTCCTCATAGGCCGCATGTGTGCCACATCAAACCCTAACCCCAGAACAGATACATGATGCCCTAAAGCACTTTACACATGGTATGTGCCACATCAATACTACAGACTAGTTATTCAGCCCCTCTGCAGAGCCCATGACCAGATAAGAGAGTCAGTCTCAGTCTCTCTCTCTCTCTCTCTCTCTCTCTCTTTCTCTCTCTCTCTCTCTCTCTCTTTCTCTCTTGTGCAACTTCATTCTAGATATTTGATCCCTGCAGACCTATTTGGCAGCTACCTGCCTCAGCAAAGGCCTCAGAGATAGAGCACCCCTAAATAACAGCTAAACCTAAGATTATAGACATGATACAAAGTATTTACAGCTTCTTATGCTTTCAATAGGACTACAAACCTTATACATGATACCTGCAGTTACACACACATACCTCTGTACAGAAAACTAGACAGAACATATATTTTTTTAAATACTAGTATAACAATATCTGTTAATAACGCATAAGAAGAAAAATATAAACACTAACCGGACCCAGACATATTGATGCAGAAGTTCCATATCTTCTTACCAGCTTTGTGCTAGGACCACAGACTATCTGCTCCTTCTACAACACATGACAAACCCCCATGCATCCAGAAAAACTGTATCCCATTACAGTTTTTTTTCTGGTTTCTAGGGGTTATATATACAAACACAACCTGAAACTGTTTACAGTGTGTCTGTCACTAACAAGCTGTCTAATCATTGCAATGGCTCACAGCCTCACACAGAACTGTCGGCAGCTAAGGTAAAGTGAAATCAGTAGCTAAGGGGCAAGAGGAGCACTAGCCCCTAGCTCCATGCTTTGGTGGGCCCTGGACTATTATCAGGGTAGGGTATGAAAAGGTGCAATGTACATCCTGTTTTTAGTTTATGAAGAATTAGTTATGGTACCAGGAGGTGTAATTTATATTGTTATTCTTTATAAAGAGCACACTGATGTTTGGAAAGGAGTGGGCTATACAGGGGGCAGAGCAGGGCATACAAAGTAAGATAAATAAGGGGGCTAGGTTGAGGGGTTCCACAAATTTGTCATGTCCTAGGCGAAGCGAATGCTAAGTGTTTCCCTGCTGAGGGTAAAGAAGCAACTGTCACACTACCCATTAGTTCTGTGCTCTCTTGCTGCAGGGGAGAGAAGTATGGGAAAAAGTGCTGGGCTTACCTACCAAACATATCAGCCAGGCAGATGGCATCAGTAAGGGTCTTTTAAAATCTCTGCCAGAGGCATTGGCACTAAAATACCTGTAGAATAATTTTCAAGGTATATTATGCTTAACGCAGGTCACCACATCATCTCTAACTTCAGGGAAGCCCCAGCCGTGCTATTCACAGCCAATTTCACGTTAGCCACTGAGCTAACTTCAGTACTACAAATCCTCCTCATAGAACAAGCGTGGAGAGAAATAGCACAGCTAACACCACCAACAAAACGTGCTAAAAATCTCGTTCATAGCCTCCCTGGAGCTGCGTTCAGAAAGCAGGGCCTGACAGTGCTTCACTTATTGTGTTATAAATAACTGTGGGGTGAATCTCATCTCTGTAGGTATTTTGAAAAGTGTGTAGGATCAGGTCCCTCCTTTTACTGTACCAGTTTGCATTGTCAAGTCTAATTGCAATGTGCTGTACACCCCGATGTACTCAGTGCTGTGGAACATGACAGTTTTACCATTAAATGGGGATGATGATAATAAAAATAATTGAATCTGTTTAGAGTTTAATAGCTTAATATGATTTTAATAGCAATGTATTTTATAATGATTTGTGTACTGATAACGGGCTAGATTACGAGTGGTGCGCTAACTGTTGCAATCTAGCGAAAAGGGGTTTCTCACGGCTCTAGGCATGCGTCGGAAGTAGCAAACGTATTACAAGTTGAAAGCTAACTAATATGCTTGACTAAAAAGTTGCACAAAACACATCAAAAATACAAATTTTATTAACCTTTTAATGCCATTATGCCGTTGTATTCCATCACAACGGCACTGGGCTTTAAAGCTGTTATGACGGAATACAACGTCATCACAAACGGCTGTCCTGAAGCCTACTAGGCTTGCAGGATTTGATCGCGGTCTGGAGGGCGTTCCTATCGTCTTAGGGACACCCCCCAGACCCGATCCCCCCGGACGCTGTTCTGATGTAGACTTTTTAACAGGTCAGGGTTAAAAAGTTATAAGGGCTCAAAAATATGAGGTCTCAGGCGAATATATACAGTATCTCACCAAAGAGAGTACGCCCCTCACATTTTTGTAAATATTTCATTATATCTTTTCATGTGATAACACTGAAGAAATGACACTTTGCTACAATGTAAAGTAGTGAGTGTACAGCCTGTATAACAGTGTAAATTTGCTGTCCCCTCAAAATAACTCAACACACAGCCATTTAATGTCTAAACCGTTGGAAACAAAAGTGAGTACAACCCTAAGTGGAATTGTCCAAATTGGGCTCAAAGTGTCAATATTTTGTGTGGTCACCCTTATTTTCCAGCATTGCCTTAACCCTATTGGAAGAAATAAAAAGGTGGTTAAATAGATCTACAAGCTAATTCGAAGATGCTACACCCAAAGAAAAACACAATACTCCTCAAGAAATAGTGTGTTGCTGGAGGTAATAAAAATATGTGTAGATGTTGTGAAACTAGTATAGATTGTATCACTAAATATATACAAAATAAAAAATCTTATAGTCGGATGGCAGATGGTGATCTGTATCACCAAATATAGCACATTCAATGCTTGTGAGGATAATGAACAATGAAAATAAGAGATTATGTAATGT
Source organism: Bombina bombina (assembly GCF_027579735.1). Lineage (NCBI taxonomy): Eukaryota > Metazoa > Chordata > Amphibia > Anura > Bombinatoridae > Bombina > Bombina bombina. The sequence goes on from NC_069501.1 coordinate 947,138,288, forward strand.
AAAATATAAAATACAGATTTATTGTACTAAATACATATGTTATATAAGACACCGGTGTCCTTACAAACAATATTTAAAAAGATAAAAATATAATCCAATATATGGATAAAAATGACAATAACACGATATATGTAACAATAGTGACTCCTAGTGGGAAAGTGCACTGAATATATCAGTGGATATAGACCGATATTAAAACAGTTATATTGTATTTCATAAGACAGTATCTAATCAGATAATAGATTATCTACCTTAATATTGCACATATATGCTAAAAGTAACAGAAGCGTTAAAAAAAGATATTCAGTAAAATGTTTATGGTAGCTGATTCGTTAGATGAACAAATGTCTACAAATAGTTGGCAGCAGTTTAGTTGTTACTTGGGAATAGTGAAAACACAGTTGATAACCTGCTAGACTTTTGATTTAAAAGATGCACAATTGATGTAAAATTGCTTATATCGTATTGATTCCTATATATGAGAATGTTTACTCAAATCTTCAGATGTATCAAAAAGCATCTTGTTTGGGATGAATGTACTTGTACAGATATAGATATCAATGTATTAATTCTGTCCTTTTAAACTTCTAATGGGATATTATTCATTATCATGTTATTAATCATACCTGTTGTTTTCAATATAGGATGAGGTAGATAACCCCTCCGGTAATCCTAGGGTTCCGCTCTGCTCCTCCTATAGGCCCCAATGCAGTCAGTATGGCTTTTGTTTCCCGACGTGGGATGGATAGATGTGAAATATCTGTGTTACCTGTATCTTTCAGATGAGGATCAGTGGATTCAAATCCTATCTGGATGAGCTCTCCAACGGCTAACCCCTCTGGCGATATGTGTTGCCTGGGGTTCCATTCTGCTCCTCATATTAGTTCCAATTATTCTGGTGTTACTGAAGGTTGTTGATGTGTGCACACATGTATTCAGGTGAATCCAGTCAGGTGATCTACGTGTTTCGGCGGGTTGCCTTTCTCAAGATACCTGAAGTGGTTGGAATCCTCCCATTTATACCCTCATTGATTGACATTTCTTTTGATGTTAACAGCTTTGTTCTAATATTACTAACAGTGTTTTATTATCTTCGTTCGTTCCATCAAGTTAGCATTCTTTTTCAACAGGGGAGACATATTAATAGCTTAGCTAGACCAAAAAAACATAATATATTAATACTCCAGATAAATACTTAGATAAAGTGCTGACTTATTTGGAAAATTTTATAAAATGTTATAAACAACTTATTACTAAAATAACTAAATGTGTTTTTATGTTTTTGCACTCTGCTGTATAGTGGTTTGAGAGTAAAGTGTATCATTTAATATAATATGTGAAATTAATAAATAATTTTTAATAGTCTATAGTGTAATTATTTCTAAACATTTTAGTTTATATTTTAAAATTGTGAAATTTAAATAGTGAGGAGAAGTGATAATTCTTTTTCAGCTTAAAATTTTTTTGTTCATAGTCTATAAATAATTTTTATTTTTTGTCTATATAATCTGATTTAGGTCTAGTTCAGAATTGAGACCTTGGGGTTTCAGTGTCTTAAAGGTATAAATTAATTCTGCTTCTGATTTAAGGAGCTTTTTTTCCAAATTCCCTTCTCTGGAGTCACTATAAATTTTCTTGATTCCCCAATATTGGAATGATGTTGTATCTTTGTGATGGTGTTCCTTAAAGTGCTTATAAAGGGCAGTGTTATCTACACCATGTTCAATACTTAATAGATGTTCTCTAATTCTTGTTCTAAGAAGTCTACTTGTTTGACCCAAATATTGTAACTTGCATTTACATTGGAACGATTAATAACATGATAATGAATAATATCCCATTAGAAGTTTAAAAGGACAGAATTAATACATCAATATTTATATCTATACAAGTACATTCATCCCAAACAAGACGCTTTTTGATACATCTAAAGATTTGAGTAAAAATTCTGATATATAGGAATCAATACGATATAAGCAATTTTACATAAATTGTGCATCTTTTAAATCAATAGTCTAACAGGTTATCAACTGTGTTTTCACTGTTCCCAAGTTACAACGAATCTGCTGCCAACTATTTGTAAACATTTGTTCATCTAACGAATCAGCTACCATAAACATTTTACTGAATATCTTTTTTTCACGCTTCTGTTACTTTTAGAATATATGTGCAATATTAAGGTAGATAATCTATTATCTGATTAGATACTGTCTTATGAGATACAATATACATGTTTTAATATCGGTCCATATACACTGATAATATATTCAGTGCACTTTCCCACTAGGAGTCATTATTGTTACATATATCGGGGTCGATATTATAACGATATAAATAACGATATTAACTATATGAACCCTAATATAATTAGGGTTAATATAGATAATATATATAATATAATAACTATATTAACTATATTAACCCTAATATAATTAGGGTTAATATAGTTAATATAGCTGGCGGCGGTGTAGGGGGATTAGATTAGGGGTTAATACATTTATTATAGGTGGCCGCGGTGTAGGGGGATGTAGATTGTAGGCAAAAGAGCAGTTTACTTTGTGACAAAGCCCCGCCAAAAGCCCTTTTAAGGGCTGGCAAAAGAGCTGTTACTTTGGGGCATGCCCCGCAAAAAGCCCTTTTAAGGGCTGGCAAAAGAGCTGTTACTTTGGGGCAATGCCACGCAAAAAGCCCTTTTCAGGGCTATTTGTAGGGTTAGACTTAGGTTTAGTGGTAGGGATAGTTTAGTATTTTAGGGGTTAAATAATTTAATATAGATGGCGGCGGGGTAGGGGGATTAGATTAGGGGTTAATAATTTTAAAATAGATAGCGGCGGGGTAGGGGCTCACTTTAGGGGGTAGGTAAGGTAGATGGCGGCGGTGTTAGGGGCTCACTTTAGGGGGTTATAGATTTAATATAGCTGGCGGCGGTTTAGGGGTTAATAACTTTATTAGGTAGCGGCGGGCTCCGGGAGCGGCGGTTTAGGGGTTAATACATATTTTATTGTTAGGCTAGTGAGGGGGGATAGCGGATAGAGGGTTAGACGTGTCGGGCTATGCTAGGGAGGCGTGTTAGACTTGTCGGGCTATGTTAGGGAGGCGTGTTAGACAGTGCGGGTGATTTAGACTTTAGTCAGGTTTTGTAGGCGCTGGCAGTTTCTAACGTGCCGCAAGTCACTGGCGACGCCAGAAATTTGTACTTGCGCAGATTTCTGGACATCGCTGGTTTATCCGACTTATGGCACGTTAGCATCTGACGGCGCCGTATATGGGATAGCTCGAGTTGCGAGCTGAAACTGCGGGCGACGCGGGTTCCCTCGCTTGCGCCGCAAACTATGATCTATATCGGATCGCGCCCATCGTGTTATTGTCATTTTTATCCATATAATGGATTATATTTTTATCTTTTTAAATATTGTTTGTAAGGACACCGGTGTCTTATATAATATATGTATTTAGTACAATAAATCTGTATTTTATATTTTACATTACATATCTCTTATTTTCATTGCTCATTATCCTCACAAGCATTGAAAGTGATACATTTGGCGATACAGATCACCATCCGCCATCCGACTATAAGATTTTTTATTTTGTATATACTTAGTGATAATATCTATACTAGTTTCACAACATCTACACATATTTTTATTATCTCCAGCGCCACCCTCCCCATCCACCTTAACCCTATTGGGCATGGAGTTCACCAGAGCTTCACAGGTTGCCACTGGAGTCCTCTTCCACTCCTCCATGATGACATCACAAAGCTGTTGGAAGTTAGAGACCTTGCGCTTCCCCACGTTCCGTTTAAGGATGCCCCACAGATGCTCAATAGGGTTTAGGTCTGGAGACATGCTTGACCAGTCCATCACCTTTACCCTCAGCTTCTTTAGCAAGGCAGTGGTCGTCTTGGAGGTGTGTTTGGGGTTGTTATCATATTGGAATACTGCTCTGCAGCCCAGTTTCCAAAGGGAGGGGATCATGCTCTGCTTCAGTATGTCACACTACATCTTGGCATTCATGGTTCCCTCAATGAAATGGTTCCGGCGGCACTCAAGCAGGCCCAGACCATGACACTCCCACCACCATGCTTGACTGTAGGCAAGACACACTTGTCTTTGTACTCCTCACCTGGTTGCTGCCACACACGCTTGACACCATCTGAACGAAATAAGTTTATCTTGATCTCATCGGACCACAGGACATAGTTCCAGTAATCCATGTCCTTAGTCTGCTTGTCTTCAGCAAACTGTTTGTGGGCTTTCTTGTGCATCATCTTTAGAAGAGGCTTCCTTCTGGGACAACAGCCATGCAGACCAATTTGATGCAGTGTGCGGCATATGGTCTGAGGCTGACCAACTACCCCTTTAACCACTGCAGCAATGCTGGCAGCACTCATATGTCTATTTCCCAAAGACAACCTTTGGATATGACACTGAGCATGTGTACTCAACTTCTTTTATCGACCATGGCGAGTCCTGTTCTAAATGGAACCTGTGCTGTGAAACCGCTGTATGGTCTTGCCCACCGTGCTGCAGCTCAGTTTCAGGGTCTTGTCAATCTACTTATAGCCTAGGCCATCTTTATGTAGAGCAACAATTTTTTTTTCAGATCCTCAGAGAATTCTTTGCCATGAGGTGCCATGTTGAACTTCCAGTGACCAGTATGAGAGAGTGTGAGAGCGATAACAGCAAATTTAACACATCTGCTCCCCATTCACACCTGAGACCTTGTAACACTAACGAGTCACATGACATCGGGGAGGAAAAATGGCTAATTTGGCCCAATTTGGACAATTCCACTTAGGGGTGTACTCACTTTGGTTGCCAATGGTTTAGACATTAATGGCTGTGTGTTGAGTTATTTTGAGGGGACAGTAAATTTACACTGTTATACAGGCTGTACACTCACTACTTTATATTGTAGCAAAGTGTCATTTCTTCAGTGTTGAAGAAATAATAAAATATTTATAAAAATGTGAGGGGTGTACTCACTTTTGTGGGATACTGTATACATATGTATTTACACACACACACACACACATACATACATATATATATAACACTTTGTGAGAAATAGCTGTTTTGCAACAATAGTAGTAGTAGTGATATATATGCGTGCTGCCACTGATACAGTGTACCCGTGTCACTGTTAAGAATGTGGATAGGAAAGAGGAAATCAAGAGGGCGCACAGCTTGGCACTAGAATAGATATTAGCTATTTGTAATGTAAGTTTGTTACTTTCTAAACAGTGATGTTATAGTAGTGGAATACAGGAAGAGGGCATAAAAAATAATAAATAATAATAATGTCCTTGGATTGTTATTGTAAAAAAGTTCAGTATTATACTTTAGAATATTCAACACTTCTTTGTCTGAGGTAAGTGATTTTGTGCTTACCAGAGGTAACCTCAATCATATGAGGTAAGTTGTAGACTTGTTTGGGTTAGAGATGTTTCTTTGGCTCTTGTCCGGTCGATTTGGCTTTGTTCTTTACTGAAGGAATCTTTCTTTTGGTGGAACCCTTAGGATCTTTGTTTCCAGGGGACTCCTGGCAGCGGTAAGTTGTTTTGAATTAAAATCCTGGACTCTCTGGTATCGTTTGTTGAAAGGCAATGGAAAATCCTGGACTCTCTTTATCCTCTTGGTGATGAGAATCTGGGTTGTCTCAGGTGTTCATATCGGTTGAGATGGAATGAGAAAAGAAAACAAGAATATAGTGTAATAACGTTTAAAAAAAGAGCTCTTTTTATTAGAACTAAGTAAATGTGCTTACATCAAATGCCCTCAATCAGAGTATGAGGTAAGTAATAGACATGGAATAAGTATTTCGATCTCCTGGTCAGTTCTCTGGTTGGCTGTAGTGCAAAGTTTGCCCAATGCAGTATGTGAATCTTTAATGCAGTTCAGCTTGCTAGTGTGAGACTGATAGCTGATCGCTTTGTGTTGAATATTCTAAAGTATAATACTGAACTTTTTTACAATAACAATCCAAGGACATTATTATTATTTATTATTTTTTATGCCCTCTTCCTGTATTCCACTACTATAACATCACTGTTTAGAAAGTAACAAACTTACTTTACAAATAGCTAATATCTATTCTAGTGCCAAGCTGTGCGCCCTCTTGATTTCCTCTTTCCTATCCATATATATATATATATATATATATATATATATATATATATATATATATATATATATATATATATATATATATATATATATATATATATATATATATATATATATATATATAATATACACCTGTATACATAAATATACATATATAAGTGCATTGGAGCCCTCTGAAGTAAAATCATATTTATGCATTATTCATATTTAATAAAGGTTTTATCTATGTATTTACTGTAAATATATTACATTCCAATGTTCTTCACATAGATGAATATGTTAGATGTATTTATAAATAGATATTTATATATATATAGTCATGGCCAAAAATATTGGCACCCCTACATTTCCCCAAGAAAAGTGTTGCAAGTACAAAAATTTAGGCATTCTCATGTTTATTTCTTTTGTTTGTATTGGTATGACACAATAAAGTGGAGAAAAAAAAAAGCCAACTCTGACACATTCCACGCAAAACTCCAAAAATGGACTGGACAAAATAATGTAATCTTTAGTAGCACAGTATAGCATATTATAATTTTTTTTTTCTTTTTTTTTTGTTTTGAAAAAGCTTTATTGAAAGTTAACAAAATACAATTCACAAATGAGAATGACAACGTGTTACAATATTCAGTATCACATTATAAAAAGTACAAGTAATATAGAAATCTGTTGAGTAAGACACTCAACATAACACAGATGTATGGTCATAAGAGGATTAAGTTAAGTGAAACTGACAAACATCATTATCAAATTAGAGTATGACGTGCATCAGGAATTACGATGCTCGTCCTGATAAGAAGATACGAAAAAAGAAAGGGGTCAGAGAGAGATAGAGAGAAGAGTAAGAAAGAGGAAAGGGGGGTTTCATCTTGGGACAGGGGAGGGGAAAGAAAAAAAAAATTAAAAAAAAAAGGGGGGGGGGGAGGATTTAGTACACTAAACTATGTATTGGTGCAGGAGTGATTGAGAAGTCTAGAATTTATCTAGTTGATGGTCTCCAAAGTTCTTTTATATATTCATGAACTTCAACCCTGTCCTCCCTCAGGTATCTATATCTCTCTAATGACAAATGTTTATCCACTTGAGCCTCCCAGTCAGCAGTCTGAGGGACTCTATTTGATTTCCAATTCTTAGGTATGAGAGCTTTCGCGCTATTTAACATGATGTATAGTAAGTGTTTTTTAGGTTTCTCTGTAAGTTTAGGCAGTCTATGGAACAGTAGGAGGCTAGGGTCTCTGTGTAATGTAATATTTAGTTTAGAGTCCATTATGTCCAGCACTGCAGACCAGAACATAGCTAACCGTCCACAAGACCACCAGACATGAAGGACAGAACCAGCCTCCCCGCAGCCCCTCCAACATCTACCATCCGATTTCTTATATATTTGTTTGATCCTGACTGGCGTGAGATACCAGCGGGACATGAATTTGTAGTTGAATTCTTAAGTTCTAGCCGAAACTGAGGCCTTGGTGTGATTGTGGAATATTTTTTGCCAGTCTGTGTCTGTGAGGGCACAGTCCAGGTCGCTGTTCCACTGTCTGATAAAAGTAGGTATGTGAGAATCCTTATGAGATAACAGTAGCCTGTACATAATAGATATCAAGTGTTTAGGAGTATGTGACAATAGGCACAATGACTCCAGCAGAGTCAGCTGTCTTGACACGCTGTCAGCTCTTTTGTGTGTAAGCAGATAGTGTTGTAGCTGTCTGTGGAAGAACCATGGTATGTCCAAGCCCGATTCTAACAGAACCTCCCGACTTTTGAGTTTTTTATTTGAAATTAGCCTGTAGAACATTGTCTGGTCTAATTGTGTTTTATCTAGAGCCGCCTGTGGGGTATTGAAAAATGGGATGTCTGGGTTTTGTATAAAGGGGGTGAGAGGCGAAGGGTTAGAAGAGATATGTGGGAATTCCACTAGGGATTTATCCCATACCGCGAAGAACTCCCTCATAAATGGATATTGTGTGGCCGCTGTGGGTCTGTTTTTACTGGAAATGCAACCTAACGAGCCCGCATTCTGAGCTCCCAGAATGTGCCGTCCTAATTGGACCCATATCTTATCTTTAGAATTGGCACACCACTCCACCTGATGTTGGAGGTTAATAGCCTTTTTGTATATTAAAAGGATTGGTATGCCCAAACCCCCTTTTTCTTTAGGTAGGTATAAAGTGTTTTTGGAGATCCTGGGTCTGGTGCCCCCCCAGATATATTCTTCTAGCTGTCCCTGCAGTTTTAATAGGTATTGGCCAGGAAATGGGATCGGAAGGGTTTGCAGAAAGTATAAAATCCTGGGGAGGATATTCATTTTTACCACCCCAATCCTGCCCAGCCATGAGATTTTCTTGTTTTTCCAAGATGATAGGTCTCCTATTATTGCTTTGGATAATTGAACATAATTAGCCTCAAATAGGCTCTCTACCCTGGGGGTTAAATTGATCCCCAGATATTTGAGCGTTTTTGATTTGATCCTTAATTTACAGATGTCCGACAAACGACTTAAGCCCGTCTGGGGCAGATTGATATTTAGGATTTCCGATTTAGTATGGTTTAGGTGAAAGTTAGATACTCTGCCATATTCATCAAATTCTTGAAGAATCTCTGGGATAGAGGTTAAGGGGTTAACAACCGAAAGGAGGATGGCCTCCTAATTTAATCCCAGATATCTTCTGGTTATCACGGATTTTTTGCGCTAATACTTCAATTGATAGGGCGAACAATAGGGGGGACAAGGGGCAGCCCTGATGTGTCCCATTCGAGATTCTAAATGGTTCGGATAAGATATTGTTGATTTTTACCTGAGCAGTTGGTGCTGAGTATAAAGAAAAGATTTTATGCATAAAGGTTTGGCCAAAGTTCATTTTCGACAGGACAGCTCTAAGGAAATCCCAGCTGACCCTGTCAAAAGCCTTTTCGGCATCTGTTGAGACAAGAACCGATGGGATATTATTAAGTTGTGCGTGATTCACCAATAGGGTAGCCTTTATTGTATTGTCCCTGGCCTCTCTGCCAGGAACAAAACCCACTTGGTCCGGGGATATTAATTATGGTAAAAATGTATTCAGTCTTGACAAAAGAATTTTATCAAATATCTTCAGGTCCACGTTAAGAAGAGAAATTGGCCTGAAATTTTCGGGCCGATCTGTTGGCTTTCCCGGTTTCGGGATGGTGGTAACGTGCACAAGAAGCATTGATGGCGGGAAGTCCTGTGTGTTCCCTATATTATTGAACAAGGAGGCTAGGCGAGGGGATAGCACCTCTTTAAAAGTTTTATAGTATTTTACACTAAACCCGTCAGGGCCCGGGCATTTTCCTGCTGATAAGTTTTCTATAGTCTTGGTCACTTCCTCTACTGATATGGCGGTATCTAAGCTATCTCTCTCTTCTGCAGATAGAGCTGGGAGAGACAATGAATCAAGGTAAGAATCGATGGGGGGCCCCGAGGGTATCCCATCGCTGTTGTGTGAAGGAGTTTCCTCCTTTTGCAAGTTATATAAGTTCTGGTAGTATGACCTAAGTACCTCAGCTATAGACGGGCTGTCTGAGCAAAGTTGGCTCTGGTGGTTTAGTATGGAATGTACGTGAGATTTAGTTTGTTTCCTCTTTAAGGCTCTAGCTAGGAGTTTTCCGGGTTTATCCCCGAACTCATAATATTTCTGTTGTAATTTTAATGCAAGAATCTGGTGTTCTCTAGTATGAATATCCTGTATGTCTTTTCTAGCCTGTGTTAGTTCCTGTGTAATTAGGGGGTCTGAGGGAGTCGATTTGTGTTTGATCTCTAACTCCCCAATTTGTTTAAGGAGTGCTGAGTACCTAAGTCTAGTCTGTTTAGAATGGTAAGCTTTCTGTTGAATTAGCTCTCCCCTGAGCACACATTTGTGTGCCTCCCAGATGACGTGGTCCGGTAACTCCCCGGTTTCGTTATTATGGAAATATTCCATCAATTTAGTCTCAATTTGGGTTTTAATGAGTTGGTTATTCATCATGAGGTCATCAAATCTCCAAATAAATGGTCTGTCTGGCATCGAGGGCCAATTTATTTTGCAGATGACTGGGGCGTGGTCCGACCACGTCATGGGAAGTATCTGGCTGTCTATAACTCCTGCTAAAGTCATCTGGTCCGTAAAAATGTAGTCAATTCTGGAATATGTTTCATGTGGGTGGGAGTAAAAGGTATAATCTCGCTTAGTGGGGTAGAGTATACGCCAGGTGTCATGAACCGCCATCTCCTCAAGTCTAGCATTACACTGTCTGAGAGTTTTTTTGGTAACTGAGGTTGCCATTTTAGATGTGTCTAATACTGGGTTAAGCGGGACATTAAAGTCACCACCCAGTATCAAAGCTCCTTTACGGAGTTCCAGGATCTTATTAGTGAGGGTGGTCATGAATTTGTTCTGGTGTTGATTAGGGAAGTAGGCATTAGCTAGTGTGACCATTCTATTAAAAAGAGTGCCTATTACGATTAGGTAGCGGCCCTCTGGGTCCCTTTCTATATGAGTGAGAGAAAACGGGGAAGTATGTTTTATCAGGATGCCCACCCCATTTTTCTTTGAGGGCCCAGAGGCGAAGAAGGAGGTTGGAAATTTGGGGCTGAACCATTTTGGCTCTTTACCTCTACAAAAGTGGGTTTCCTGCAAGAATATAATGTTGCAGTGGGCACGGATGCCATCACGGATTAAATGCGATCTTTTTTCTGGGATATTTAAGCCTTTAGCATTTAGTGTCATGAAGGTCAATGTGCTAGAGCCTCTTAAAGGCATGATTAAGGGAAGGAGGTGGAGAGAAAAAAAAAAAAAAGAGGAGGGGGGGAGGGTTGGAGAAAGAGGGAATAAGATAAGGTGAAGGACAGAAAGGAGGTAGTTAAGAGTTATGGAACGGGAAAGAGTTAGAGGCTAAGGGGATAGAGGGGGGTAGAGAAGGGTGAGGTGGGAGGGGATTTAGGTTTTGGAAAATTTGTCAGGAGAAGAAGAGAGGGTTAAGAAAAAATGAAAAGTAGACAGCCTTCCACCAAGAGTGGCCGGCCAAGGATCAGAGTGGAAATGAGCTGAGGGATAGGAATATAAGAAGAGAAGGGATCTGTGTCCCTGCGCCTGATGCAGGGTTTTCTTTCTCCTCTCTTTTAAAGAAAAAGAGGAGTGAGTTAGGTATAAGTTGGAAAAAGGGGGCAATATAAACCCGCTTATAGGGGGTCTTTGGGATAAACCAGGGGTGTCAAAGGGAGGTATGAAACATATTAAGAGGATGTCATATAATACATAGGAAGTATCCTTTTGAGAGGCAGTACTTGAAAAGGTATGTCAAATCTGACGTCTTAAGTAGAGAGAGGTTTGTAGTCAGATGCACCACAATTGCATAGGTGTAAGCATCACAACTGCAAAGGTCTCCCCTCACAGCTGCCTCCAATCAGCAACTGATACAGCAACTCATCACTTCCTATATAGGCATTTGTGTCAGTGCCAACAATACCAATATACATAAGTAGTTGTGTCATGATATCTATAGGTACACATGAAGAAGAAAAAATAGTTTCAATAGTGTCATACCTCGAGTCTAGAACATTAAACAATATGAATACAACATTGGGGGTGTAACTCATTTAACATGATGAACAAGTATTAACTAATAAAACAGTGTGCCGTTTTCGTATAAAGGGTGGTAGGATGGGTCACTACAGTGCGGGTATCAGCCTTAACATTTCCATGGGTCTCAGTTATGTCCATCCGTATTTATCAACCTATAGAACAACGCACCATTATTGTATAGGTATATGCGTCATTACAATCAGGCTCGCTATCCATCTTCCCACCAATAGCAATCTGTGATGGTCTGCTTTGGGGTACAAAATAATACAAAGAGAACGATTTTGTGCATAACATGGTGTTTGTAAATACTTCCCATAGGCCATATCAAAGGTATGAAGCATTTTAAATAAATATTGGCTGATGAGTGGCTGCATTAACTAAGTATATGCTTGTGGCTAGGGCCCCTAAGGTTACGAAACTACAGTCGTCACAGCTACAAGGATTTCCCTGTATGCCTGTCTATAATTACTCCCTTGTAGCTCAACGCACCATTATTGTATAGGTATATGCGTCCGGGCTAACCAGGTCTTAGGGCGTGTGTTGTTAAGCTGCTGGGCAAAAAGGCACAAAAAATAAGGAAAAAAGACTATAGTTACAAGTAAAATATGGTTCAAGCCTAGAGTTAAGGAACATAGTGAGCATAACAATTAGAACATGACAAACAGAGCTTCTTAAAAAGAAAAAAAAAAGTCAATGGCTAGTAGATCAAAATAGTCTTTTGATAATGGTGAGCACTTTGCTTTCCTTGTTACCTGTTGAAGTGGTCAGCATCAGGGGTCCATGTTGATGATGGGAAGCTTCCATGCGCCCCAGCCTAGCAAATGTCCAAAGGTTGGGCAAAAAGCAAGATCAGCATAAAGTGTCCAGCATAGGGTCCTAATGGGCCCTGTATTTGATAGAGAAGAGAGGGAGAGATTAATTATTCTGGTCTCTCCGGACAGGTGATTCCTCTTCAGGAGTGGGAACAGTGATGTCCAGGATGTTGCAAAAATCTTGTAGGTCTGCCTGAGTTCGGTAGATAGCCTGTTTCCCATTTCGAGTAGCAATAAGGCAAACTGGGAAGCCCCACTTATATTGAATTCTGTGTAGTTGGAGAGCACTGGTCACAAACTTTAATTCTCTCCTCTTCTGTGGAGTTATCTGACTTAAGTCAGAGAATATTTGGATGGGAATGCCGGCGTGAGTGAGATCTTTGATGGAGCGTGCTTTTTGGGATATTACATCTTTATCCCTGTAACTCAGAAATTTTACAATTATGTCCCATGGAGGAGCTTTGGGAGATGGTCTTGGTCTAAGGGCACGATGAGCTATTTCTATTTGGATATCTGGGGAACCTGGGGTGCCTTTTATAGTGTGAAATAGGTCCTGTAAGTAGCCTTCTATTGCTGAATTGTTAACAGATTCTGGGACACCCCTAACCCTGAGATTATTGCGTCTCCCTCTGTTGTCCAGGTCTTCAACCCTAGACAACAGGAATTGAATGTCCCCTTCTTGTACAAGAGCTCTTTGGGTGTTGGAAGTCATCTGAGCCTGCATATTTTCTTGTTTTCCTTCCAGGGCATGCACCTGTTGGCTAATTTGATGGAAGTCTTTCTTTAAATCACTGAATAAGGATCTCGTTTCGGATAACACCATGTTGATATCAGCTTTGGTAGAGTGTACGCTAAGATCCTCTCCAGGGGTAGTACTCCTGTGGGTCAGGACAAGTGATGGAGAGTTATACCTTGCTTTAATTAGTTGCAAAAAGGATTCAGAACTATTTATTACAGTTTTTGGACCTGCAGTGGCAAATGACCCCCTAATTCCCCCTTCACAGTGTCTGTGCTGAACTGTCCCCCTTCTCTTGCAATTTCAAAGATTAAGATGCGATATTGTGGTTGTTTACTGTTTTGCCTTGCTATAACATGTTGCTGTCTTCACAGCTTGGTTTCTGTCCCCTCTAGCAATGCTAAAGTAATATGGGTGAAAATTAGACAATCGTGCAGTCTGGGGCACTCTCCTTCATTCAGACATCTTATACTGCATGAATACAACCAGCTCTCCCACGTGGCACCGGTCCCTTTATTATCACATTTATCTAGAGCTGTCCGCTACAAAATCCCCCAAGGTAGTGACTATTTTCTTTACAGCCCTACTACCACAGTGCGGGCTTACCTCTGCTCTTGGGCTTTGTAAATGCAGCGGTCTGTTCGCAGGGGCCCAATGCCGGGCGGGTGTTATGAAGCTCCGTCGGATCCGGTATGTGAGGGAGAGCGGATTGCGTCCGGTTAACAGTGCAGGTCCTCAGGGCAATCCTGCAAGTGCCCCGGTCTCAAAGTGGTCAGGTGAAGCTCCTGCGAGTTACAACAGGTATTCCCTGTAGCTCCGGTCAGTGCGCTGTGAGCCGTTGTAGTGCCGCTTTAGGCCATGGACCGTTTTTATCCTGTGTGAGCCTCAAACCGGTTGTAAGGTCTAATCTTTGCAGGGCATGTTCCAGCAGTATGACCCCTGGTTTAGAGATAATTTAGGTCAGTGCGTCCCTTAATAATATATTTGCATCAGGCGCAGGGCCTAGGAGCCAAGAACTAAACAGCCATGTCCCTGCGTGGCCAGGCTCCACCCCCCAGCATATTATAATTTAATATTTGGTCGCACACCCCTTGGAAAAATAACTGAAATCAATTGCTTCCTATAACCATCAATGAGTTTCTTACACCTCTCTACTGGAATTTTGGACCACTCTTCTTTCGCCAACTGTCTCTTAGATTGGAAGGGGTCCATTTCCCAACTGCTGTTTTGAGATCCCTCCACAGCTGCTCTATGGGATTGAGATCTGGATACATTGCTGGCCAGTTCAGTACTCTCCAGCACTTTGTCTTACACCATTTCTGGGTGCTTTTTGACATGTGCTTTGGGTCATTGTCCTGCTGTAAGACCCATGACCTCTGATGGAGACCCAACTTTCTGACACTGGGCCCTACATTGCACCACAGAATTCTTTGGTAGTCTTCAGATTTCTTAATGCCATGCACACTACAAGACATCCAGTGCCTGAAACAGCAAAGCAACCCCAAAATATCAGTGAACCTCCACCATATTTGACTGTAGGGACTGTATTGTTTTCTTTAAAAGCCTCATTTTTTTCTGAAAACAGTAGAATAATGGGCTTTACCAAAAAGCTGTAATTTTGTTTAGTCAGTTCAGTTTAGTTCAGTTCAGTTTAGTCAGTTCACAGCACATTCTCCCAAAAGGATTTTGGCTTCCTTAGGTAAGTTTTTTTAAACTCGAATCTGGCTTTTTTATGTTTCTGTGTCAGCAGTGGGGTCCTCCTGGGTCTCCTACCATAGCGCAAATTTTCATTCAGATGGCAAGCTGACACATTTGTACCCTGTGCTTGAAGGTCAGCTTGAATTTGTCTAGAAGTTGATTGAGGTTCTTTATCCACCATTCGAACAATCTTTCATTGCAAACTTTGATCAATTTCACTCTTTTGTCCACGTCCATGGAGATTAGCTACAGTGCCATGGGCTGTAAACTTCTTGACAATGTTGCGCACAGTGGACACAGGAACATTAAGATCTCTGGAGATGGACTTGTAACCTTGAGATTGTCCATGCTTTTCCACAATTTTTGTTCTCAAATCCTCAGAAAATTCTTTGCTGTTCTCTCTCTTCTCCATGTTTAGTGCGGCACACAGAAACACACAACAGAAAGGTTGAGTCAATTTTTTTTTCCAACACCTGTTAATTGATACAGGTGAGTTTAAAGGAACATTAAACCCACATTTTTTCTTTCATGATTTAGAAAGAAAATGCAATTTTAAACATCTTTCTAATTTACTTCTATTATCTAATTTGTTTTATCCTCTTGATATTCTTTGCTGAAAAGCATATCTAGATATGCTCAGTAGCTACTGATTGGTTGTTGCACATAGAAGCCTCGTGTGATTGGCTCACCCATGTGCATTGCTTTTTCTTCAACTAAGGATATCTAAAAAATGAAGCAAAATAAATAATCGAAGTAAATTGTAATGTTGTTTACATTTGTATTCTCTATCTGAATCATGAAAAAAAGATTTTGGGTTTAGTGGCCCTTTAATTACAAATTACAGGAGCATCATAAAGTTGGAATGCAATTATTTCTTACAATTTTGAGAAGGCGCCAATAATTTTGTCCAGTCCATTTGAGTTTTGCATTTTTTTTTTGTGTCATACCAATACAAACAAAATAAATAAATATGAGAATGCCTAAACATTTGTAACTGGGCAAAGTGGTGCATTATCTGACAGAAATGCAGGGGTGCTAATATTTTTGGCCATGACTGTGTGTGTGTATATATATATATATATATATATATATATACAGTTGCAAGAAAAAGTATGTTAACCCTTTGAAATTATATGGATTCCTGCACAAATTGGTCATAAAATGTGATCTGATCATCATCTAAGTCACAATAAAAGACAATCACAGTCTGCTTAAACTAATAACACACAAAGAATGAAATGTTGCCATGTTTTTATTAAACACACCATGTAAACATTCACAGTGCAGGTGGAAAAAGTATGTGAACCCTTGGATTTAATAACTGATTGAACCTCCTTTGGCAGCAATAACTTCAACCAAACGTTTCCTGTAGTTGCAGATCAGACGTGCACAACTGTCAGGAGTAATTCTTGAACATTCCTCTTTACAGAACTGTTTCAGTTCAGCAATATTCTTGGGATGTCTGGTGTGAATCGCTTTCTTGAGGTCATGCCACAGCATCTCAATCGGGTTGAGGTCAGGACTCTGACTGGGCCACTTCAGAAGGCGTATTTTCTTCTGTTTAAGCAATTCTGTTGTTGATTTACTTCTATGCTTTGGGTCATTGTCCTGTTGCAACACCCATCTTCTGTTGAGCTTCAGCTGGTAGACAGATGGCCTTAAGTTCTCCTGCAAAATGTCTTGATAAACTTGGGAATTAATTTTTCAAATCCGTCCAGGCCCTGACGCAGAAAAGCAGCCCCAAACCATGATGCCCCCACCACCATACTTCACAGTTGGGATGAGGTTTTGATGTTGGTGTGCTGTGCCTCTTTTTTGCCACACATAGTGTTGTGTGTTTCTTTCAAACAACTCAACTTTGGTTTCATCTGTCCACAGAATATTTTGCCAGTACTGCTGTGGAACATCCAGGTGCTCTTGTGCAAACTGTTAACGTGCAGCAATGTTTTGTTTGGACAGCAGTGGCTTCCTCTGTGGTATCCTCCCATGAAATCCATTCTTGTTTAGTGTTTTACGTATTGTAGATTCGCTAACAGGGATGTTAGCATTTGCCAGTGACTTTTGTAAGTCTTTAGCTGACACTCTAGGATTCCTCTTCACCTCATTGATCAGTCTGCGCTGTGCTCTTGCAGTCATCTTTACAGGACGGCCACTTCTAGGGAGAGTAGCAGCAGTGCTGAACTTTCTCCATTTATAGACAATTTGTCTTACTGTGGACTGATGAACAGCAAGGCTTTTGGAGATACTTTTATAACCCTTTCCAGCTTTATGCAAGTCAACAATTCTTAATCGTAGGTCTTCTGAGAGCTCTTTTGTGCGAGGCATCATTCACATCAGGCAATGCTTCTTGTGAAAAGCAAACCCAGAACTGGTGTGTGTTTTTTATAGGGCAGGGCAGCTGTAACCAACACCTCCAATCTCATCTCATTGATTGGACTCCAGTTGGCTGACATCTCACTCCAATTAGATCTTGGAGATGTCATTAGTCTAGGGGTTCACATACTTTTTCCACCTGCACTGTGAATGTTTACATGGTGTGTTCAATAAAAACATGGCAACATTTCATTCTTTGTGTGTTATTAGTTTAAGTAGACTGTGATTGTCTATTGTTGTGACTTAGATGATGATCAGATCAAATTTTATGACCAATTTGTGCAGAAATCCATATCATTCCAAAGGGTTCACATACTTTTTCTTGCAACTGTATATATATATATATATATATATATATATTTTTTTTTTTTAATGTTATTTATATAGGTATATATATATATATATATATATATATATATATATATATATATATATATATATATATATATATATATATATTACAAAAAACAAATACATCACACATATAGAGAAATATGTATTTAAGAATAAATAGAACATATTCTTCTATGTGACAAACATTGGAATGTGAAATATTAATATTTCATGTCGGGCTAGCGCACTTGAGAAAACGTGATCAGGTTTGCGTGACTTGTTGAGTGTTTTTCTTGCAGTTTTTGTGCTCCATTGAATTCTATGGGGCAATACATTAATGTGGTCTCGATATTCCAAGATCGTCTTTTTGCGCACATTTGGTTAGGGCTCACTCGAAAACTTTTTACTTTCAACTTGAAATATGCACGTAACTAGACGCGTGCAAAAAGTTTAGCCCAAAGTGATGTATTTAAAAAAAGTGTTGTTTTACTTAACAAAAAATTGTAAGAAATAAAAGTATGCTACTGTGAACTACAGCTGTATGAGCTTTTTTGTGGGCAGTGGACTGGTAAATTTATTTTTATACCCTTACACTGGTATCTTTTACAAAGGCAGTTTGTTTTAACTTACCATCCCTCTTTAACCCTATGCATATCAAGTACAAATGTACCATTTGGTAGATATGCAAAGTATTATTCTAGTTATAGGTAAGCAGCTTACTGATTTTCATGTTTTTATTTATTAGCAAAAAAAAAAGGAGAGAAAATCATAAGGTACACAATTTTGTATGACAAGTGCAAAGTGTTTATAATAAACTAGCTCTTGCCCGCGGCTTCGCTCGTGTAGATTTTGTGATTTGTAAAAAATAGTGAAAAACGCGACCACTCGCAACTACGTGTGCCCTCATGTTTGTGCCCGTTCAGGTTGCACACTTGCTGACATTAACTTCTTGAGTTTTCGTTAAATCTCTGTGGCCTAGATTTAGAGTTTGGCGGTAGCCGTCAAAACCAGCGTTAGAGGCTCGTAACGCTGGTTTTTACCGCCCGCTGGTATTTGGAGTTAGTCAGGAAAGGGTCTAACGCTCACTTTGCAGCCGAGACTTTTCCATACCGCAGATCCCCCTACGCCATTTGCGTATCCTATCTTTTCAATGGGATCTTTCTAACGCCAGTATTTAGAGTCTTGGCTGAAGTGAGTGTTAGAAATCTAATGACAAAACTCCAGCCGCAGAAAAAAGTCAGTAGTTAAGAGCTTTCTGGGCTAACGCCGGTTTATAAAGCTCTTAACTACTGTGCTCTAAAGTACACTAACACCCATAAACTACCTATGTACCCCTAAACCGAGGCCCCCCCACATCGCCGCCACTCTATTAAAATGTTTTAACCCCTAATCTGCCGCTCCGTACACCGCCGCCACCTACGTTATCCCTATGTACCCCTAATCTGTTGACCCTAATACCGCCGACACCTACATAATATTTATTAACCCCTAATCTGCCGCCCCCAACGTCGCCGCCACCTACCTACACTTATTAACCCCTAATCTGCCGACCGGACCGCGGCGCTACTATAATAAATGTATTAACCCCTAATCCGCCTCACTCCCGCCTCAATAACCCTATAATAAATAGTATTAACCCCTAATCTGCCCTCCCTAACATCACCGACACCTAACTTCAAGCATTAACCCCTAATCTGCCGACCAGAGCTCACCGCTACTCTAATAAATTTTTTAACCCCTAAAGCTAATTCTAACCCTAACCCTAACACTCCCCTAGGTTAAATATAATTTTTCTCTAACAAAATAAATTAACTCTTATTAAATAAATTATTCCTATTTAAAGCTAAATATTTACCTGTAAAATAAACCCTAATATAGCTACAATATAAATAATAATTATATTGTAGCTATTTTAGGATTAATATTTATTTTACAGGCAACTTTGTATTTATTTTTTTAACCAGGTACAATAGCTATTAAATAGTTAATATTTAATAGCTACTTAGTTAAAATAATTACAAAATTACCTGTAAAATAAATCCTAACCTAAGTTACAATTAAACCTAACACTACACTATCAATAAATTAATTAAATAAAATACCTACAATTATCTACAATTAAACCTAACACTACACTATCAATAAATTAATTAAATACACTACCTACAAATAAATACAATTAAATAAACTAACTAAAGTACAAAAATAAAAAAGAACTAAGTTACAAAAAATAAAAAAATATTTACAAACATTAGAAAAATATTACAACAATTTTAAACTAATTACACCTACTCTAAGCCCCCTAATAAAATAACAAAGACCCCCAAAATAAAAAAATGCCCTACCCTATTCTAAAATTAAAATAGAAAAGCTCTTTTACCTTACCAGCCCTGAAAAGGGCCCTTTGCGGGGAATGCCCCAAAGAATTCAGCTCTTTTGCCTGTAAAAAAAAAACATACAATACCCCCCCAACATTACAACCCACCACCCACATACCCCTAATCTAACCAAAACCCCCCTTAAATAAACCTAACACTTAGCCCCTGAAGATCTCCCTACCTTGTCTTCACCACGCCGGGTTCACCGATCGATCCAGCAGAGCTCCTCCGATGTCTTGATCCAAGCCCAAGCGGGGGGCTGAAGATGTCCATGATCCGACTGAAGTCTTCTATCAAGCGGCATCTTCAATCTTCTTTCTTCTGGATCCATGTTCATCCCGCCAACGCGGAACATCCATCTTCACCGACGACTTTCCGACGAATGACGGTTCCTTTAAGGGACGTCATCCAAGATGGCGTCCCTTGAATTCCGATTGGCTGATAGGATTCTATCAGCCAATCGGAATTAAGGTAAGAAAATTCTGATTGGCTGATGGAATCAGCCAATCAGAATCAAGTTCAATCCGATTGGCTGATCCGATCAGCCAATCAGATTGAGCTTGCATTCTATTGGCTGATCGGAACAGCCAATAGAATGCAAGCTCAATCTGATTGGCTGATCAGATAAGCCAATCGGATTGAACTTGATTCTGATTGGCTGATTCCATCAGCCAATCAGAATTTTCCTACCTTAATTCCGATTGGCTGATAGAATCCTATCAGCCAATCGGAATTCAAGGGACGCCATCTTGGATGACGTCCCTTAAAGGAACCGTCATTCGTCGGGAAGTCGTCGGTGAAGATGGATGTTCCGCGTCGGCGGGATGAACATGGATCCGGAAGAAAGAAGATTGAAGATGCCGCTTGATAGAAGACTTCAGCCGGATCATGGACCTCTTCAGCTACCGCTTGGATGAAGACTTCAGCCCGATCATGGACCTCTTCAGCTCCCGCTTGGATGAAGACTTCAGTCGGATCATGGACATCTTCAGCCCCCGCTTGGGCTTGGATCAAGACATCGGAGGAGCTCTTCTGGATCGATCGGTGAACCCGGTGTGGTGAAGATAAGGTAGGAAGATCTTCAGGGGCTTAGTGTTAGGTTTATTTAAGGGGGGTTTGGGTTAGATTAGGGGTATGTGGGTGGTGAGTTGTAATGTTGGGGGGGTATTGTATGTTTTTTTTTTACAGGCAAAAGAGCTGAATTCTTTGGGGCATGCCCCGCAAAGGGCCCTTTTCAGGGCTGGTAAGGTAAATGTCAGGTTAGGAAATATCCAGAAGTAGACCCAAATGCAAGGGCGAACTTAAACAACACCCTTGCACTCTGAGTTTAATCCAGGACGTGACCCCACGACAACCTCCAAAAAACAAACTACTCACGATATGGAGCAGGGTTAGCCTGTGCCAAAGTAATGCATGATATCAGCCAGATAGACTTCTGAATAAGGAACTGGTTTCAGGAAATGCCTTCCACAGAATCAGGAGAGCAGGGATAGTCACTTATACTCAGACAGAAGAAGGGTAAAACAGGAAACAGTTCATAATGCAGGAGTAGGTCATTTGTTATCAGGCAGTCTGAAGGTTAACACTGTGTAGACAGTCTTTGCAGAATATGCAACAGGTAATCAGGCAGTTTGAGGGTTAACACTGAGTAGACAGTCTTTGCAGAGTATGCAACAGGTAATCAGGCAGTTTGAGAGTTAACACTGTGTAGACAGTATTTGCAGAGTATGCAACAGGTAATCAGGCAGTTTGAGAGTTAACACTGTGTAGACAGTCTTTGCAGAGTATGCAACAGGTAATCAGGCAGTTTCAGGGTAAACACTGTGTAGTCAGAACTTGCAGAATTAATAACCTGTAATCAGGTAGTTTGAAGGTTAACACTGTGTTGTCAGAACTTGCAGTGATGGCAACAGGTAAGCTGGTAGTTTGAAGGTTAACACAGATAATCAGTACTTGTGGAGATTGGCAACAGGATATCCAGCAGTTTGAAGGTTTACACTGAATAATAGTATTTGCAGAGTTTGGAAACAGGTAAACATGAAGATTGAAGGATTCACAGAAATAACAGTATTTGAATAGTTTGCACTACACAGAGTAGTCTGAATATGCAGGGTTTGCAGCAGGTAAACAGGAAGTTTGAAAGTTTCACAAAACAAACAGTACTTGCATTGTTTGGAGACAGGTATTCAGGAGGTTGAAGGTTAATCCAGCATAGTAAGTCCTTGAAGAGATTGGCAACAGAAAAGCAGCAGTTAGAGAGATTCCTCAGCGAAATCCTAACAGAAGCCTCAAAGTTAACAAACAAACGTACACTGGAGAAACAGGAAGCCAGAATAAAAAGCCTGGTTGTGACATCATCAGGAAGGGGTGGCTCATACACCTGTCAATCAAGCACACAGAGAGGACTGCAGAGCTTCCCAGCAGCTGAGCGTGACAGTAAAAGAGCTTTTCCATTTTAATTTTAGAATAGGGTAGGGCATTTTTTTATTTTGGGGGTCTTTGTTATTTTATTAGGGGGCTTAGAGTAGGTGTAATTAGTTTAACATTGTTGTAATATTTTTCTAATGTTTGTAAAAAAATTTTATTTTTTGTAACTTAGTTCTTTTTTATTTTTTGTACTTTAGTTAGTTTATTTCATTTATTTGTAGGTATTGTATTTAATTAATTTATTGATAGTGTAGTGTTAGGTTTAATTGTAGATAATTGTAGGTATTTTATTTTATTTATTTATTGATAGTGTAGTGTTAGGTTTAATTGTAACTTAGGTTAGGATTTATTTTACAGGTAATTTTGTAATTATTTTAACTAGGTAGCTATTAAATAGTAAATAACTATTTAATAGCTATTGTACCTAGATAAAATAATTACAAAGTTGCCTGTAAAATAAATATTAATCCTAAAATAGCTACAATATAATTATAATTTATATTGTAGCTATATTAGGGTTTATTTTACAGGTAAGTATTTAGCTTTAAATAGGAATAATTTATTTAATAAGAGTTAATTTATTTAGTTAGATTTAAATTATATTTAACTTAGGGGGGTGTTAGGGTTAGACTTAGCTTTAGGGGTTAATACATTTATTATAGTAGCGGTGAGATCCGGTCGGCAGATTAGGGGTTAATTATTGTAGGCAGGTGGAGGCGACGTTGGGGGCGGCAGATTAGGGGTTAATAAATATAATATAGGGGTCGGCGGTGTTAGGGGCAGCAGATTAGGGGTACATAGGGATAACGTAGGTTGCGGCGGTGTACGGAGCGGAAGATTAGGGGTTAATAATAATATGCAGGGGTCAGCGATAGCAGGGGCGGCAGATTAGGGGTTAATAAGCGTAAGGTTAGGGGTGTTTAGACTCGGGGTACATGTTAGGGTGTTAGGTGCAGACATAGGAAGTGTTTCCCCATAGGAAACAATGGGGCTGCGTTCGGAGCTTAACGCTGCTTTTTTGCAGGTGTTAGGTTTCTTTTCAGCTCAAACAGCCCCATTGTTTTCTATGGGGGAATCGTGCACGAGCACGTTTTTGGAGCTGGCCGCGTCCGTAAGCAACGCTGGTATTTAGAGTTGCAGTGGTGGTAAATATGCTCTACGCTCCCTTTTTTGGAGCCTAACGCAGCCCTTCTGTGAACTCTAAATACCAGCGGTATTTAAAAGGTGCGGGGGAAAAAAAGCAAGTGTAGCTAACGCACCCCTTTGGCCGCAGAACTCTAAATCTAGCCGTGTGTTTCTTGTAATCTAAATACCAATTTTTGTGTCTATTTTATTTTTTGAGATATAGGTATCCCCATAAATAATACCAAATACCAATTTTCACATCATAACCCCCCCCTTGACAACCCTGGGAAATAGTAAAACACATGTTTCTTTATTTTTAAAGAAGAATTTAAATACCAATTTTCACATCTATAACATCTTTGGGTTTTGAGATATAGGTATCCTCATAAATAACCCCCCTTTTGACCACCCTTAAGTGGATTTTCAGGAAATAGTAAAAGACATGTTTCTATATTTTTAAAGGAGACTGTAAATACCAATTTTCACATCTGTAACTTCTTTGGTTTTTGAGATAAAGGTATCCTCATAAATAACCCCCCTTAAGTGGATGTTTTGAAAATGGTAAAACTCCTGTTTCTTTGTTTCCAAAGGAGAATCTAAATTCCAATTTTCACGTCTGTAACATCTTTGTTTTTTCAAGAAATAGGTATCCTCATAAATCACCCCCCCCCTTTTGACTTTCCTAAAGTGGATTTTTGGGAAATGGTAAAAAAAAAGTATTTATTTATTTTTAAAGGAGAATCTAAATACCAATTTTCACGTCAGTAACATCTTTGTTTTTTAAGATATAGGTATCATCATAAATCAGCCCCCCCTTTTGACCCCTCTTAAGTGGATTTTGGGGAAATGGTAAAACATGTGTTTCTTTATTTTTCAAAGAGAATCTAAATCCCAATTTTCACGTCGGTAACATCATTGGATTTTTGAGATATAGGTATCCTCATAAATCAGCCTTCCCCTTTTGACCCCCCTTAAGTGGATTTTGGGGAAATGGTAAAACACGTGTTTCTTTATTTTTCAAGGAGAATCTAAATTCCAAATTTCACGTCTGTAACATTTTTGGATTTTTGAGATATAGGTATCCTCATAAATCACCCCCCCCATTTGGACCCCCCTTAAGTGGAATTTCGGGAAATGCTAAAACACTTACGGCTAGATTACGAGTTGTGCGTTAGGGTAAAAAAGCAACGTTAAGAGGTCCTAACGCTGCTTTTTTACGCCCGCTGGTATTACGAGTCTTGAAGGTTTAGGCGTACCGCACACTTCTTTGGCCTTACTGCAAAGCGACTTACGTAAACTTCGTAAATACTTTTTTCTATGGGACTTCCATAGCGCCGGTATTACGAGTCTGTCCTGGGAGGCCAAAAAGTGAGCGGTACACCCTACCCTGTCGAGATCCCTAACGCATTTAAAAGTCAGTAGTTATGAGTTTTATGGTACAACGCCGTAGCATAAAACTCGTAACTAAAGTGCTAAAAAGCACACTAACACCCATAAACTACCTATTAACCCCTAAACCGAGGCCCTCCCGAATCGAAAACACTATAATAAAATTATTAACCCCTAATCTGCCACTCCAGACACCGCCACCACCTACATTACATTTATGAACCTCTAATCTGCTGCCCCCAACATCGCTGACACCTACATTATATTTATTAACCCCTAATCTGCCGCCCCCAATGTCGCCACAACCTACCTACACTTTTTAACCCCCAATCTGCCACCCCCAACGTCGCCGCCACTATAATAAACATATTAACCCCTAAATCGCTGCAGTCCAGCTTCGCAAACATTAGTTAAATATTATTAACCCCTAATCTGCCGTCCCTAACATCGCCGCCACCTACCTACATTTATTAACCCCTAATCTGCTGCTCCCAACGTCGCCCCCACTATATTAAAGTTATTAACCCCTAAATCTAAGTCTAACCCTAAACCTAACACCCACTAACTTAAATATAATTACAATAAATCTAAATAAATATTCCTATCATTAAATAAATTATTCCTATTTAAAACTAAATACTTACCTCTAAAATAAACCCTAAGCTAGCTACAATATATAACTAATAGCTACATTGTAGCTATCTTAGGGTTTATTTTTATTTTACAGGCAAGTTTGTATTTATTTTAACTAGGTAGAAAAGTTACTAAATAGTTATTAACTACCTAGCTAAAATAAATACAAAAGTACCTGTAAAATAAAACCTAACCTAAGTTACACTAACACCTAACACTACACTATAATTAAATACATTAACTAAATTAAATACAATTACCTAAATTAAATTAAATTAGCTAAAGTACAAACAAAAACAACACTAAATTACAGAAAATAAGAAACAAATTACAGATATTTAAACTAATTACACCTATTCTAATAGCCCCATTAAAATAAAACTAACCCCGTGAAGATCGACTTACCAAGAGAAGTCTTCATCCAAGCCGGGCTGAAGTCCTTAACGAAGCCAGGAGAAGTCTTCATCCAAGCCGGGCGAAGTGGTCCTCCAGACGGGCACAAGTCTTTATCCAGACGGCATCTTCTATCTTCATCCATCCGGCAGGAGCGGGCCCATCTTCAAGACATCCAACGCGGAGCATCCTCTTCATCCGGCAACTAAAGCTAAATGAAGGTATCTTTAAGTGACGTCATTGAAGAATTCTATCAGCCAATCGGAATTAAGGTAGAAAAAATCCTATTGGCTGATGCAATCGGTTTTTGAGATATAGGTAGCCTCATAAAAAATGCACCCCTCTTTTTCACCCCCTTAGGGATGTAATTTCCAAAAATCCTTCCTTAGTGGGTGCCTACATCATAAAAACAACGTACCTTCCAAATTTCACATTCCTAGGTTAAATGGTTTGAGCTGGGCGTTGATAAGTCAATCAGGACTTCTTTTTTATGTATATAGATTATTTAGAAAGTAAGACCAAGGTGTCGATTTATCAACCCATCAATGCTGCAGTTTCTGCGTGAGCCTTCAGGCTCGCCGAAAACAGCAGTTAAGAAGCATTGGTCTTAAGACTGCTGCTCCTTAACTCATCCGCCACCACAGATATGGCGGACAACAATCAGCCCAATCAGATACAATCGGTTTGATTGACACCTCTTGCTAGTGCCCGATAGGCCGGGAACGTGCAGGGGGCGGCATTGCACAATCATTTCACAAAAAATGTTTGTGCAATGATAAATGCAGACAGCGTATGCTGTCGTCATTTATTGATGTGCAACGGACATGATCTGCTACAGCGGATCATGTCCACTCGCACTATGATAAATCGGCCCCCCAAAATATATAGCATATACAGGGGCGAAACTACAGGGGGTGCAGAGGTTGCAATTGCAATTGCAAAACATTTTTTTTTAATTTATTTTTAATTTTTTTTACAATAAAAAACGATGAAATGCCACTGCCTGCACTGATATCAAGTGAGTCTGACATGATGCTTCACTAGTGACTCTGACTACAGGGGTTAGTGTTTCTGTTTTACCCATTGGTGTTTATGTGTGTGTGTGACTGTGTGTGTATTTATGCATGTATGTGTGTGTGTATGTTTGTGGAACCAGCAAATTACAGACCTTGTTACTACAGCATGGGGGGGCGGGGGGTAAACAGTGTCAGTCTTTACAGTACCACTATATACAGTACGGGGGGGCTGGACCATGTCACAGACAACTGTGGTCACTGTATAAAGTACTGGGGCAGGTAGGGTCAGGCCAGCCATCTCACCGACAGATTACAGACTGTGTCACTGACTCACTATATACAGTACTGGTGGGTTAAACAGTGTCACTATATACAGTAATAGGGGGTCAGACTGAGGGCACAGGGTACCTCCTTTTGCAGACATGTAATATGATTAAAAAAAAAAATCTGTGTTAAATGAAAGGGGGGGACCCTTCTTAGATTCTTGCACCTGGGCCCTGTGGTTTCTATTTACGCCTCTGAGCATATATATCTCTCCATGGCCCTGATTCTAAAAAGTTATCTGGGTTTGTAAGATTCTATTAACACTATTGTCAGTACTATGAAGCCCTTGCCCTAATTCTCTAAAGGCATTTTTTACCTTCAGCACAGTATGTGTCACAAAGGGGTATTCTTGCTTTTAACTATGTGAAGGTGATGCATACATTATAATAGACCTAAAAAAAAAAAAAAATCCTAATCTAAAAAGTTGTGTAATGAAATACTGAAATAAAAATATGCAGTTAAAATTGTTTATCGTTTAATTGCATTAAAAATATTGTTCTGCAAAAATCGTATTGTATGAAAAATTTAATATTTCGGACCGTGTAGAAGTTTTTTTTAAATAAAGGACACGAAACCCAAATTTTTTTCATTCATAATTTAGGTAGAACATAGAGTTTTAAACAACTTTTCAGTTTATTTCTAATATCAAATTTGCTTTATTCTCTTGGTATCATTTGTTGAAGGAGCAGCAATGCACTACTGGTTCTTAACTGAACACATGGGGGCCGATTTAACAATGTCCGCTGCACAGGGCCGCCATCAGGGGGTGACAGGGGTGACTCCTGTCAGGGGCCCAATGGGCTAGGGGGGCCCCATGAGGCAAGAACTAAAAAAAAAAAAAAAAATTTTAAATTTTGGCAGCCACCAGTGGGTACTACAGAAGAGTGCTAATTGAGCATGCGAAATGTTATTACAAGGAGTAAAGTATTAGCATTTGAGAGGATTTCTGAGTGTGCACTAAACCACTATGCACAGTGTGAGACAGACTTGGCACTTTGTTTGTACAGTGTGTGCCCGAGTCAGACGGCAGATCACTTTCATTTGAAGAGGAGGTAGGACTTACTTAGCAAATGTTTTTTATTTCTTTGTGCAATTTAAGATTGTAACTTCAGTGTGGTAGTAGTTGTATGGTGGGGCCAGGGATCCATAAAAACACATTTTTTTTAGCAGCAGTGTATTTATGATTATTTGACAATGCTGTAGAAATTTTATATTTAAAACCATGCAGAAATGTATCCTCCTCAATACACAAATTATATCTATTACATTCCAGTTTACTGCCCCTTTATGCAAGGACTTTCCAGATACAAGGAGGCATTTTATCTAAGATTTTTACATCTGCATAACATGTTATACTCTCAGACTAAGATTGCTCAGTGTTGGAAATGAGACAGGTTAACTTAAAACTGTTCAGTTTACTCTACAGCTGACTTAATTTTGAAATGCATACCAACAAGCTTAAAGCCTGCATTTAACCAGATCTAATGGTATGAGTACCACAGCTTATGGTTCCACCAAGACCATATAGAGTACAGCATTTTCAAAATCCACAAGTACAGCTGACAGATGGGAACATTTGTATATTATATTTGAAGTGGTGCTCTTGGTTGGGGAAAATGGGGAAAATATCAAACAAACATATGTCAACCTTTTAAAAGTACTTTTCTTCATCTAGCCATCTACCCAGATCATTAATGTATAATTTTGAATTCACAGAATTATTTTTGTTTGCACATTTACAAATATGATTCTTTA